>NC_061116.1:151152938-151270432 GCF_002878395.1 Capsicum annuum
ATGACCTCCGATTTTGCAACTCCATGCGTGAGTCTCACTCGCGCCTATGTGGAAAGATAATCTAATCACACGGTGCCGCATCGTTAAAAGGGCTGATTTGGAGGGAGGTCATATATATGCAGTTTTGAGTAGTTAAAGGTCATACTTGTGCACTGTCAAAGTTTTGCCTTTTTGTATTAAAACGGCGTCGTTTTTATTATTATTATTATTATTATTATTATTATTATTATTATTATTATTATTATTATTATTTCTATATCAAAGGGCTGACTTGGAGGGACTTTTGATCGGAGGTTACATTTGTGCAGTTTTAAATAATTAAAGGTCACATTTTTCTTTCATCTGAAAAGATGTCGTTATTATTATTATTATTATTATTATTATTATTATTATTATTATTATTTTATTTTATTTATTTCTGTAGTTTTGCTTTTTGTGTTAAAACAACGTTGTTGTTGTTATTATTATTATTATTATTATTATTATTATTATTATTATTATGATTATGATTATATTTATTTCTATAACAACAACACCTAACTTTTTTATTATTAAATAAAAATAAAAGAACAGTCACAAGCAGGGATCGTACCCGCGCAATAGGCTGAAGAAAGCGCCCAGGAAGAGCAAATAACACCACAGGGCTATCTAAGTGCCTTGTTGAATGTTGTTCAACATTAATATACGTACATAAATAAAGATTTTCTATCTTATATATACAACGTAATCTTTTACCGGGGGGCTCGGGTGAACGTCATGGCAACCACATAGGTCCGCCCCTGCGTTAATTTAATATATTACTACTATTATCCTTAATAACGTTAATTTAATAACGTTTTATTAAAACTATAAATTTTTTTATTATTAGTATAGTTTCATCTTTAATTTAATATTTAAATAAATTATATTTAGATATATTATACAACTTAAATTCGCTCTCTGCTTTGTAATAGATATAGATACCCGCGCGATTTTTTCATATGAGGTTGACCCACCTAATTAATAAATCTTCAATATTGCTCTTTTTCCGCAATAATAAAAGAAATTAGATGTCATTTTCATCTTTAAACCGAAAATAATGAAAAAATAATAGTCAAAAGTCATTTAAATATATAAAAAGGAATTAGTAAGGGCATTATAGTCATTTTACTAGTTTTTTACTGTTGAAACGCTTTGATTTTAAGCTGAACACGCTCAGTTTTGCGTGTTGAACATGCGTTTTGCCACGTACGATCGGAGGTCATATTTGTGCAGTTTTTAATAGTTAAAGGTTATATTTGTGCACTATCAAAGTTTAAGATCAAAGTTATAATTTGATATCAAGTTTAGAATTATATTTATGTATTATGTCTAAGGATAAAGCAAACACTTTGAGGGGTCTCTGTGAGTGAAGATTACCGCAAAGCCTAATTGCCTGTTGACATTTTGGACATGACTTGTCTATGACATTGTAATCAGATTGTTTGATCTATCTCATATCCAATGCATAGTCAGTGTATGCTTTGTACTGAATTTCTGGATTAGTGAGTCCATTACCAATGGCAAATCCCTAGTCAAATATAATTCACTGAATTAGCACCGTAACAAGTCCAAACAAACGAATTATTTACAGAAAATGAGTTAATTATTTATAAATAAATACCTTGAGGTTTATTGGAATTCCGTCTCTATTCTTGTTTCCTTGATGAACCCGAGAAGCAAATGCAGGAATGTAATGCCCAGCATATGATTCTCCAGTGATGTAGAAATCATTCTTTACATACTGAAGATGTGCCTTGAAGAAGGCCTATTCGTAGAAAAGGGAAAAAATAAAATAAGGTGTCTTAAATTTGTAGGCTAGAATGACAGTTAAATATTTAGACAATAGCAATATTCTTCAAAAATTTAGACGTTTAAAATGAGATTTGGAATAAGAAAAAAACAGTATGCAAAACAGGGAGTAACAAACCTGCAAGAAGTCATAAAGGTCATTGCTTACACCCCTTTCATCGTGACGAATGTCATCATCGTCTGAAGTATAACTAAAACCAGTTCCAGTTGGTTGATCAACATATATTAAGTTAGAAACCTGTCAAATTTCAATTAACTCAACTCTTTCTTTAACTATAAGATAAATCAAGAGTGCAGTTCAACATTTTCTTACTTTTCTCGGGTTAACCATTGGATATTCGAGACTGTTTGTCTGTTTAATTGGAATTCGTGCCCTCCAGTTTAACCATTTCTATTTGTGACCTTTACTTGCAAATAATTGATAATGAAAAGCCACTTTAATCAACAAACTGTCGGAAATTCGAGGAGAGGAATTTTATGTATTCCGGAGACTGAAAGCAAATTTTAGGGGAATTATCTTATGTCATTGTGGGGAAAAAGGATGAACAAGTTCACACACAATGGAAGGGACTTTACGTGTAAATGAAGAGAGCAAAAAGCTGGCAAATTTCTATTCAAAGATCTCAACCGTTAATCATGTAAATAGAAAAAAGAAAAGAAAACTAGTTATCATTTAAATCAAGCTACTTTGTCTACGCCAGCAATTAGTCAAGAAAGGAAATTCTAGTAGGTAAAAGGACAGGTTGGATGATAGAAAAAAAAAAGTTGAATAACCTATATTGATAACGTGGATTGAATTCTCATTATAGTCCTCAAAAGATCTAAGCCCATATTTATCAATAATCTAGTTGAGTTAGGATTAGAGGAACCTCAATTGTTACCCTTATCATTTTTCTCAAATAAAACTAGAGGAGCATGACCCTTGTCAGCACGGATTTAATATTAAGATATTTTGATTATTACGATAAGTTAAATTATTGTCAATTTTACTTATGAATTATATAACATGAATACACAAAACATATTAATTACTTGATAGTATTTTTTAAGAAGCCAAATTATCTCACAAGATAATTATATATAACTTACTCATATAAATAATAAAATTTAATACATTTTGAAGTTTAAAATTTCAATCATATGACTGAGATTTGCTACATTAAGTATAAAATAAGAGATTAAAATTGAAATTAATTGTTGAAAAAGATAAAGGATTATCTAATCATTGCATATTACATCACATCTGGGTTGCAATCAATAACCCAAAATTGCATTTTATTCCCCTACTAAGCCGACATAAACATTATTTGCTTTCATCCTTCCTCCTCTTTTATTTGTCAACTTGTTCTTTGAAGTTGAATTAAATTAATATTTAAATTTTAAGTGTTTTGAAAAGTATATATAAACTAGTGGCGATAGGCCTGTGCTGAGCACGGGCCCAACATGTTAAGCTTTAATTTTTAAAATTATTATGAAAGGAGTGATATAAATTGTCATTATTAAATAATTTTAAATAATTTAAGTTTTTTATTATTCTAATTTATAATATTTTTTCTTTTTTTTCAATTTAAGTGACACCGATATAATTTTGAGAGTTAAGCAAATATCATGATTGAAGTAGCTAAGCAGACATGTCTAAATGACTTAACTAATTGGAAGTGATTAAAAAAAATAGCTATACCAAATACTTATGAAAATAATTTAGGTGAGCCTCATTTAAGATGTCAAGTTAATTTAAAACTTAAAGAGTTAATTTTTATTTTATAACTATTTTTCCTTTTTATCAAATTTATTAATTTTTAATACTTAAATAATTTATAATAATTAATTAGAGATGATGTAGTAAATTACGGTTGAAGCAGTTGAAGTAGACATGTCATAAATATCTATTTTACTTATTTATTTTTGTTAATTATTATTTTTTTGTAATACATAAATGACATATAATAATTAATTAGGGGTGATATAGTAAAATTACGGAGCAAACAGTGGTCGGCAAACATGTCGATCACCGAAATGGAAAAGTTGTTACAAAAATTAAAATTTAATTTTTTTATTTACATATTTTATGCTTCATTAATTGTACCTAATAAAAATTAATATTTTGATCACTCAGATCTTAGATAGTAACTATGTATTAAATTTTTTTATTTGAATCTAATAGTTTAGATCTCAATAGGTGTACTGCTTTCATACCTTTTTTGACACAGATATTACTATTGTAAAGCACTCCATCAGATCATTTTCATTTATAATTTTTTTTTATCTATTTTATCTTTATGAAATATTATTTATAATAAATACTTAAATGACTTATAATAACTATTTAGAAGTGATATAATAAAATTACTATAAAAGTTACTTCTGAAAATATTTTAAGTGAAACCCTTATAAGTCGACAACTTAATTTAAAACATCAATGGTTAACTAATTAGAAGTGATATAATAAAGTAACTATAAAAAATACTTCTGAAAAAATTTAAGTGAACTCCATATAAGTCGTCAAGTTGTTTTAAAATATCAAGAGTTAACTTATAATTTTTGTTTATTTTATCTTTTTTTATGAAATATTATCAATTCTCTAATGCTTAAATGATCTATAATAATTAATTAGGGGTGATATAATAAAATTACGATTGAAATAGCATAAACAGGCATGCCATAAATGTCTATTGTACATTTTTTAATTAATTATTATTAATTTTCTAATACGTAAATGACTTATATAATTAATTAGGAATGATATAGTAAAATCACGGTTGAAGTAGCTGAAGCAGACATGTAAAAAATATCTCTTTTACCTTTTTAATTATATATTATTAATTTTTTAAAACGTAAATGACTTATATAATTAATTAGAGATGATATAGTAAAATCATGACTGAAGCAGTTGAAGCGAGCATGTCATAAATTTTTATTTTATATTTTTAATTAAACAATATTATCTTTCTAATACATAAATGACTTATAATAATTAATTATGGATGATATAGTAAAATAATGGTTGAAGCAACTGAAGCGGACATGTCATAAATTTTTATTGTACATTTTTAATTAAATAATATTATCTTTTTAATACATAAATAACTTATAATAATTAATTAGGGATGATATATTAAAATCATGGTTGAAGCAGCTGAAGCGGACATGTCATAAATTTTTATTTTACTTTTTTTTAATTAAATAATATAACTTTTCTAATACATAAATGACTTATAATAATTAATTAGGGATGATATAGTAAAATTATGAATGAAGCAGGCATGTTGTCCACAGCTGCCTGCTTCAACAGTTTCTTTCACACTTATATATATATATATAATAAAATTACTATAAAAAATACTTGTGGAAAAAAATTTAAGTGGACTTCATATAAGTCATTAAGTTAATTTAAAACATCAAGAGTTAACTTATAATTTTTTGTCTATTTTATCTTTTTTTCTATGAAATATTATCAATTCTCTAATACTTAAATGACTATAATAATTAATTAAAGGTGATATAATAAAACCACGATTGAAATAGCTGAAACAGATACGTCATAAATATCTATTATACTTTTTTAATTAAATATTATTATTTTTTAATACATAAATGACTTATAATAATTAATTAGAAATGATATAGTAAAATCACGATTGACGCAACTGAAGCAGAGATGTCATAAATATCTATTTCACTTTTATTAATTATATATTATTCATTTTCTAATATGTAAATAACTTATATATTTAATTAGGAACGATATTGTAAAATCACGATTGAAACAACTGAAGCAGACATGTCATAAATTTTTATTTTACCCTTTTTAATTAAATAATATTAATTTTTTAATACCTAAATGACTGATAATAATTACTTAGAGATTATATAGTAAAATCATGATTGAAGCAGTTGAAGCAGACATGTCATAAATTTTTATTTTACATATTTTAATTAAATAATATTAATTTTATAATACATAAATGACTTATAATAATTAATTAGAAATGATATAGTAAAATTACGGCTAAAGCAGCTAAATCAGACATGTCGTCCACAAGCTACTTGCTTCAGCTGCTTCTTTCACACTTATATAGAAAAAAAAAACTATGAGTAACAATCTCTCAGATTAATTTAAGTTAATTGTCTTTGAGAACACTTTAAAATATACTTCTATAAATGTTTTATCGAAATTTATTTTTGTATATGTTCTTCCATTGAAACGTAGGAGTCGTTTGTTTGAGTGTATAAAAATAATTTTGAATAGAATATATTAGTAATATTTGCATTAGTAATACATGTATTATAATACTGCTATTATTTATGCTAACATTAATTCTTATACATAGTTTGATGTGTTGTATTGGAACTTGTCTTTTTAATCTTTATATATTTAAAGAAAAGTTTTTTTTTAAAAACAAAATTGCATATACATTCTAAGATTCAATTGAGATCTAACACGAGTTTAATATATGTTATTCTTTTATCTAAATTTATGTGACACAAATAAAATTTAGATAATCAATCATACTTTTAACATATGTTATTCTTTTATCTAAATTTATGTGACACAAATAAAATTTAGATAATCAATCATACTTTTAACATGTATTTATATAATTTAATCTTTTAACTATTGTAATTTATGATATTTTTTAATGTAATTTTCAAATAATAGATATTATTTTTCTTATTTAAACTTTTGTGACATCGATAGTCAATTATATTTTTAAAATAATTTAATTTTTTAATATTATGATTTATAATACTTTTATTCTATTTCAATTTAAGTGACTAATATAATTTCGAGAGTCAACCAAATATTTTATATTTTTTAAAAAATTTAAGTTGTTAATTATTGTGATTTATAGTATTTTTACATATTTTTATGAAATATTTAACAGATTAAATTATTTTTAGATATTTTAAGTTGTTAAATATTGTAATTTATAAATTTTTCTGTAATTTTTCAATAATACATGTTACTCTTCTTGTCTAAAGTTTTGTGTCGTCGATAGCCAATTATAATTTTTAAATAATTTAATTTTTTAATTATTGTGATTTGTAATATTTTTTCTATTCCAATTTAAGTGACACAATACTTAGATAGCTATAATAATTAATTAGGGGTGATATAGTAAAATTACAATTGAAGCAACGAAGAATAAATGTCTTAAATGACTTACAACAACTAATTAGAAGTAACATAACAAAATTACTATAAGAAATACTGGTGAAAAAATTTAATTGGACCTCATATAACACGTCAAATTAATTTAAAATATCAAGAGTTAATGTATCATTTTTATATCTATTTTATTTTTTTTATTAATCATTATTAAATTTTTAATACTTAAATGATTTATAATAATTAATTAGGGTAATATTTAGTAAAACTGGGTTTGAAGCAGATGAAGTAGACATGTCATAAATGTCTATTTTACCTTTTAAATCAAATATATTAATTATAAATGACTATAATAATTAATTAGGGATGGTATAGTAAAATCACGGTTGAAGCAGTTGAAGCGAACATGTCATAAATATTTATTTTATTTTTTTAATTAAATATTATTAATTTTTTAATACGTAAATGATTTAATATAATTAATTAAAAGTGATATAGTAAAATCACGGATTGAATATTATTAAAATTTTAATATATAAATAACTTATAATAATTAATTATTGGTGATATAATAAAATTACGATTAAAACAAATATAATATAAATAACTATTTTATTTTATAATTAAATATTATTAATTTTTTTAATATATAAATAATTTATAATAATTAATTAAAAATAATATAATAAAATTAGAAACAAACTTGTGCAGCAGTCATGTCAAAAGTACTGCTTCTATATAATAGAAAAAGTTGGCTTAGTCAGCAAAGAAAAATATATAACAGAAATAGTAATAATACCAACCTTGTCCCAGCCGAAATCATTCCATTTTCATAAAACACAGCCAATTCACTGCTACATCCTGGTCCTCCTGTTAGCCATATAACAACTGGATCATTCTGGCTGCGTCTTGATTTAAAAAAGAAATAAAACATCCTGCGCCAAAAAACAAAAAAGTGAAACTTCAGGATTACCAAGATTTCATATTTTACCAAAACAAAAGAAAAAATAACATTAAGCACACGACACACAAATGTAAAATTAAATTTGAAGTTAAAGAATTCTTGAATATATAAAAAAGAATGTCATTCTTTTCCGTGACACATAACATTGAACAAAGGGAACATATTAATCAGACCTTGCATCTTTAGTATGTGGAAGACGATAGTAACCGGCATGATGACCCAAATCTTGAACAGTGGCTCCGGAGTCACCAAGGTAAGATAAATTGAATCTCTTTTCAAAGAGACTTTGCTTAGCAGCGGTTACGGATTTTCCTTGCAAAGCCTTGTTAATATCACGTTTAGGGAACAAGTTAAGCTGTTCGATGAATTTTTCTGCCATTGGTACAGGGAATTTAGTAGAAGAAAGGGAAAACTCATCATCATTATTGGACGAAGAAAGAGAAAGAGCATGAGGCGAGAGATAAACAAGTAAAGCAAGAAAGAGAAAAGAGAAAAGAGAAAGAAAATGCCATTTTTCAAGATTAAATCAGGCCGTTCATTGAAGAAATAAACTGTGTTGGGGAGTATTGGTACTTATAAGGAGGAGAGAGTGTGAAATAGGCATTTGAGTGTTGTGCTGAGTCACTGTGTCTCTGTGTGAGAGATAAAGGGTGGGGCGAGAGGCATGGGATTTAAAACGTTCTGTTTGTTTAAAATGATGCTAATATGGACAAACGATACATTCTTTTTGGGTGATGGGCGAGATGAAAAAGAAGGCAAGATTTCTTTCATATTACTCCACTGACTTAATTTGAATATTTTATTGTGACTTGTCACCGACTAAATTAGAATATTTTACTGTGACTTGTCACTGACTTAATTAGAATATTTTATTGTGACTTGTGCTCGACGGTTTTAAAAAAAGAAAAAAAAATTATTTTAGTAATAAATATAATACTTTAGTGAATGTCTATTTATCATATACATTAAATATCAATTTTACCATATATAATGCTCTATTTATAAAAAAAATTAGAAACTCAAGGTTAGTTTTTTATATAAATAAAAGAATTTTTTTTTGTTGTGATTAACCCATCAAAAAATGTCTCAAGAACCATCAAGAGGAATAAGATGAATGACTTTCTCTTCTCTCTTCATTCTATTCTTTTTCTTATTTATTTTATATTTCATAATACGTTATCAGCATGAGATTCTGCCAAACAAGATGATATTATAAATTTAAAGGTAATTTCAAGGTTAGTAATTTTCTTACGTTATTTTTCTTTTTTCACTAATGATATAAATAATTATTTGTTGGATTTGAGGAAAAATAATTGATTTGAAACCACTTGTGCTTTAAATTTGTTCATGAAGAACAATATCGTTAAAAGATATGATGATGAATTTAAATCTCATCTCATTAAGAGGGTAAGACATTAGGTTAAAAGTTTCAATACACCATGACGATAAGATGTTGGGTTCAAGTCCCATCGAGTTATAGCCTAAGACGCCCTTTTATATGGATAAAATATTGAGTTTGAATCTTAATACACCATATTGATGATATTATGATGGCTAAGGCAAAATAATGGGTGTTTGTAAAAAGTCATGAGACATGTCCCATTGAATATGTTCTATTCTCTGAAGTGAATATGGTAGCAGTGCATAATATGTATGAAAGAAGACAAGTGATAGAATATACGAAAATAAGTGTGAAGGGACAATATGATAATAATCATCAAAAGTGATAATATTTCACACACTTATTATGACTATAAGATATGTTAAAGAAAAATTCTCTACATTATATGTATGTCTCGATTTGCTCCTAAAGTAGCAATATCATGAAAGAGGTTATAAGCTATCAAAATTTGATACACTTAAGGTACAATTATATTTTATTCCTGACGAATGAAAATTTTGATTGTTATAAGTATAGATCCATTCCCTGGGCAAATGTGATAATATCTAGAAAATCTTATCAATACAAACGTGCACTTGATTGTGGTGGTATCACAATTCACCTTCAAAAGAGGCAAAATAATTGAGAAGAGTTATTTTGAAAAATGCTTCTAAAGTAGTAAATCTGAAATTTATTCATCTAATAGTAAATTTGATATTTACTAAAGAAAAAAGTTCATGTCAAGGTAAACTTGGAGTTTACTAGTATAAAAGTTCATAAATTGATATGGACAATTGTGACATCCCAAAGATGTGCATAGTGACTATTAAATATATATTGAAGAACTAGAAAATTCTTCGTGAACTTTTAATGCTGCGTGTTCTCATGATAAGTTGTTTGGACCAATTAATATTGGGACTGAATTCCTTCAAATCTAAAAATATAAAAGGTGAATATGGTCCCATTTACATGTCATATGATCTATTAAGATGCATCGATATAAGATGATCACTTGTATGTTTCTTGTCGACCTGCAATTTGACATTTATAAAGTTGTTTGCTCATAAAATTGAGTTACGAGCATAACTTTCAGATTGTATAATCAAGACAATTCATCTTGATAATGATGGTTTGACATGGAATGCCTTTGATAAATAGCTAAACCATTGCTAATGAGAACAAAGCTTCATGTGTTGGTTTGAATATGATATGTTGCATACAATAGCACTTGTATGCATTAGACAAAAAAATTGTGATTATGTCTTCCCCCTCAATTGGTTCAAGGTCAAGAACCAACTATTCCATCTAATAATTTTGATGTGTGGTATACGATTAATGAATTTACCATAACACACAAAAATGAATTTCTCAAAGAAGATGAAGGATGTATGTTAGTTTTTCTAACATAAGGGGGAGATTATAAACAACTATAAAATATGTTAAGAATTATAATTAGATCCTCATTCAAAAGATAATTCAAGTCAAATGCCAAACACATCTCATATTTAAGCTGCAAGTGCTCCTATTTTGTGTTCATAAAGGACAAAGTCTATGCATGCATGAAGCGTGATAGATCAATCAATTCCAAATAAAATAATTCTTGAAAAGGATAAGGAGTAAATAATCATAATAAGAAGGCAATGTGCTCTTGAAGAGCCTATGGCATAACACTTCATGAAGCCTTAAGAGAGGTTCAGGTACTTAAAAATAATGAAGTGATGAGATCTCAAAATGTTATATAGAATTATGAACCATTACAGAATGATATATCATCAATATCTTTGGTACAATATTGGCGCAATATTGTAAAAAGATTACGAGGATCTGAATTCTACGTTTATTTAAGCATGCAGACGTAGAAATATTTATTAAGTGACATGAAAGGATGCATCTTGATAAGTGTAAAACTTATTTGATTTGCAGTCCAGACACATGAAGATGTCGCACATGATATGCTGAATATTGTAACTTTACAAAATTTATATGAAAACTTTTTTAAGGATTCAAAATGTTTGAATCGTATAAAAGTTTCTGGGAAACTTATTTATAATCCTTATATTGTATAAGCTTATAGCTTAAAAATTATTGAAACTCTTAGAGAGTTTTCAAAAGCAATAGATTATTTGCTAAAATGGGAAATATACCAATTTGAATTGGTTATGAAGTATCATACTTACTGCAGTTTGTGCACTCATCTATCTTGCAAATACTACAAAGCCCGAAATAGCCTTTTCGATTAGTTTGTTAGTAAGGTATAGTTCTACTCCTACTAAGAGACATAGAAATAGGATCAAATACATGATCGAATTTTATTCTAAAGATTGCAGTCCCGATTTTACTGATTATATTGATGTTGGGTATTTATTTAACCCGTATAAATATCGATCTCAAACATACAATGTGTTCACATGTGGGGATATTGTCATATCTTGTAGATATAGAAAGCAATCTATCTAGCCACTTCATCTAACCATGCTGAGATAATAACTATTCATGAAGTAAGCAGAGAATGTGTATTGTTAAGATCCATGATTCATATCATGTGAGAAAAATGTGGTTTAAAATGTTACAATGTACCCACAGTTTTATACGGAGATAATGCAGCATGTATAGCACAACTTAAGAGAGAATTCATAAAAGGAGATAGAATGAAGCACACTTCATCAAAAATTTTCTACACATACGAGCTACAAAAGAATGGTGATATTAACGTGCAACAAATTTATTAAAGTGATAATATGGATGATTTATTCACCAAGTCTCCTCCAACTACAATCTTCAAGAATATGGTGCACAAGATCGAGATATAAAGGTTCAAGGATGATTTCATTAGGGGGAGTTAATACGTACTGTACTCTTTTTCCCCTACAAAGTTTTGTCCCACTGGATTTTCCTTATAAGATTTTTAATGAGGTAGCCTATATGCGTATTATTAGAGATATGTACTCTTTTTTCTTCACTAAATTTTTTTCCACTGAATTTTTTTAGTAAGGTTTTAACGATGCACATTATCTACCAATTAGACATTCAAGGGGGAGAGTTATAAATATATTACCATTTATAGTGAATGTCTACTTTACCATATATAGTCAATGTCTACTTTACCATATACAGTGAATGTCTATTTATTAAAAAGTTAGAAACCCCAAGGTTAGTTTTACCCTATAAATAAAGGGGTTTTCCTTCATTGTAATTAATCCATCAAGAACCCATCAATAGAAATAAGAATTACTTTCTCTTCTCTCTATATTCTCGTTGTTCTTACTTTATATTTCATAATAATTTCACCACTATTCTTCTACGTATAATTTATTTTATATCCTTAATTTCATGGATAATTATTACCCTCTTAATAATTTTAAGGTGAATTAAATTCAATTCTAATTTCAATCTGGCTTAAAACGAAAAGAAAAAAAACATAAAAGTATCTTTTCTTTATAAAAAGGCAGTCCTACAAATATATAATAAAAGTTAAAATAAAGAAAAACATTACCAATTCTCCATAAAGGTGGATCCAGAATTTTGAGTTGTGGCTTCCCAATAAAATAAATAATATACCAAATAAGTTAAAAATGGTCGTTCCAAGGGGATTCAAATTGGGGTATAGCGTGTGAGACACTTTGAACTGCCGAACGAACTAACAACTTTGTTAATGGGTTCGTCACTTATTATTCTTATTTATTTAATAAATTTTTAAAATAATTACAAGATATACAAAAATTCTTGGGGGTTCCCGGGAACCCCCTCCTTCAATGCTAGGACCACGTTTGAGTTCTCCCATTATTCTTCGAATCCCATAATCCCAACTCATTCTTTTCTTCTTCTATAAATCTGTGGTTCCATTTCTCCTTTTGACCCTTTCACTATTTCCACCACATTTTATTAATTTCTCTGACAGGAAAAAAATATAAATAAAGGAAGTTGTAGTTTTAACAACATTTTCATAAATTTTGCTATTGAAAAGAACAAATTTTTTCTTCTTCTTTTAAACTCAATATAGTTTTTTATAAGTAGATCTTTTTTTTTAATATTTACAATCTCCAAGGTTTAATTTTCTTCAAAATAAGATGTAATTTGTTTGATTAACTCATTACTCAAACTTTTTTGATTAATAATATTGTAATTTTTTTTTAAAATAAGACATGATTTCTCGTTTTGCTCTACTTATGGCTGCATCCAATATGTGGATTAATTGATTGATTTTTTTCAGATTATTTTATAAATTGATTGGATTCTTACTGTGCATGAGAGGTGGAAAGAAGGTGAACCTAGAAGGAGAAAAAATATGGGATGGGAAAGAGGGTAAAGTCGCATAAGAATAAAGGGAATGGTTGAGGTGCTTCTTAAAGAAGAGATGAATGAAATGAAAGTTGGGTGGGGAGGGATCGTAGAAGAAAGAAGATGAGGTAGTGAGGTATCTTTTTTTTCTTTTTTCTTTTAATTATCTATTACACATTTACTGGAGTTACCTTTTTAGAAAAAATAAATTTACGACGTGGTTATGACATGGCACTGATGTGGTAATAACACAACATAAGTGTAACCCACTCTTCATTGTGAGGCTGATATTATAATTTTAGGATGATATCTTATATACTTTAAAGTTGTTAAGGAGGATATATAATTGTCCGTAAAATTAAGGATACAATTAAAATAAATTGGGTAGAGAAGTTTATGAATAAAATGACGTCTTTCATACTAACTATAGAAAACGAAATGCTATTTTTGAGACAGTAGAAAACTACTTAAATTGAAATGAATGGAGTATTTAGTATTTGAGAGTGTCCAGTCCTAAATTTTGGTAGTTGGTCTATTCACTAGAGTAGTTTTAGCTTTATTAGTATTTTTAGAAGGAATTACTCTCTAACCATCCCTATTTCTTTACTTTTTAGGTGATTAGTGTTAATCCCTTAGTTTTGATGATTGACAAACCAACCTTGGAATATGGTTCCCATGAAGCCATACACAATACTTTTAATGATAAAGTTGCAAGTACTCAAGGATCAAGTTCATTGGGTATATGCTTTCTGCATCAAGTCAGCATTATAACTGGAAAAATTATCGGGTGGCAGAATGTTGGTGGCAAAGTTGCAGCACTTTTTTGATCCAGCCAATCAAAAAAGTCCTAGGTTTTATTGTCCTATATATATTAAACATGTTAAAACAAGAAAACCTAAGCTCACATATACAAAGAACAATTAATATCTCTTAAAGCAAATCATTCAAGAAAAGCTTCTTTGTAATAAAAATATGCTCAATCATTTTTTTTCTTAAGATTATATTGTATTTGAGTCTTTGTTCAGTGACTTGTAAACATTCAACCTACTGTTCTATTCCATATATGGTAGGTTATTAGAGTTGTTCTGTTTGTGTGAGTTGAGTTAGCTAGAGTTAGTTGACATTTCAGACTAGAGTTAGCCAGTGATAGATATAGTTTGAGTTAGCTATTTCAGTGTTAGCATTAGAGTTATTGATGTGGAGTCTTGTAATAGAGCTATTTCAAGTTGTTGTGGATTAAGAGGTTAATCCTTGAACTACAAAATCTATATCCAAGTTATTTGAAGACAGTGAAGTGGTTGGAAATCCTATGAGGTAGGTCATGATTTTACTCCCTTGAGCAAGGAGGTTTCCGCATAAATATTATGTGAACATTATTTGTTAAGCTTTATTTCATTTATTCTCGTTTATTACTGTACATGCTAGATAGGGACCAGGTCCTCAAGATGGTGTACCACTCATACAATCTTTCAATTGGTATCAGTGCAGGTTATTCTAAAACTCTTAACACCTAGGAAGGATCATTCTCAATGGCAGCACTACCAAATATTGAAGAGCGTCAGTCCATAACTACACTACCTAGATTTAACGATCAGTACCATGGGTCAATTTTATCATGGCCGAGGATTGTAAGTCATGAGATGTCATTGTCGATGGACCTACTAAGTCAATGAAAGTTGAGAAAGTCACCTCAACTATTTCCAATACAAGGAAGGAATTTGATGATGTTGACAGGAAGAAGATAAAAAAACTTACAAGGTTAAGAAACTCTTTGTTTATGGAATTAGTCCTAACGAATACAATAGGATCTCAACTTATAAAAGAGCCAAAGATATCTAGAAATGCCTGCAAACATATCAAGAGGGAAATAGTTAGGTTAAGGAGTTGAAGATTGATATGTTGATCACACAGTATAAGGCTTTTAGCAAGAAAAAAGGTGAAATAATTGAAGAGATGCATACCAGGTCCACAATTATCACTAATGAATTACATTATATTGGAGAAGTTGTCAAATCTACTAAATACATCCACAAAATTCTTAGTATTTTGCCGAAGTCATGGGAGAGCAGGGTAAATGCTATCAGTCGGGTTAGGGACCTAAAAACCCTAACCATAGATGAATTGATTGGAAATTGAAAAATCTATAAACTCAAAAAACAATAAGCTAAAAGCAAGAAGTGAACAGAAGAAAGAAAATAATTTGGTTCTAAATTTGCATATAGAGAATCAAGTGAAGAGGATAAAGAGAAAACATACATTACTAAGAGATTTCTTAAGATTCTAGGAAGGAATGGTGAAGTAAATAGAAGAAGAGACTCAAGTATATATAATTGGGATAATGACTTATGCCACAAGTGTGGAAAACTAGGTCACTTTATCAAAGACTGTTCTCTTCATAAAATAAAGTATAAAAAGTATATCAAGATAGCTGTAACAGAGAGAAGAAGAAGGATCGGTGCCTAAAAAATTCATCAGATGAGTTGCAACTAATAAAGTTGTGAATAAAGCTCTTGCAGCATGGAGAGATTCCTTCAGTAAGTTCGACGAGCCTGAGAAATAGGAGGATGCTTCAATGATAGTGATTGAAGATAATGATCAAACTTATGACTTCTTTTTTGCTTTGATGTCCAAATCTGATGATGAAAACGGTGATAAGGTAACCATTTTGGACATTAAAGAAAATCTCTAAGATTACTCACTTAAGGAGTTAAAATCTCTTGCTACTATTTTGATAGGTTCTATGTGTGACCTAATAAAAGATCAGGATCTACTAGATAAAAACATTAATGAACTTGAAATAGATAAAATGGAGTTATCTAAACAATTTTCTAATCTAAAAAAGCTACCAGTCTTTATCCTTTGAAAATAACCTGTTAAATGAAAGATAGTGAAAGACCTAAGTCTAATCAAAAGGGAAAAGGTAAAGGTAGTAGGATTCAGTTTGACTTTGAGGAAAAGTTATCCAAAGCTCACCTATATTTGACTGCATCTTTTGTGAGGAACTCTAAGCTTAAAAGAAACCTGGTTCAGATCAAAGCTGAACTTGAAAAAGCTCTTAAATAGACCACTTCCTCTGAAGTTCTACCTAATCTCACAAATCAAATATCAAATAATGGAATCTGTCTTAGTTTCCACAAACCATGTGTTTCTTATAATCCACATAGCAAGTATGTCCTTGTAAAAAAATAATTATATGTGCACTCAATATGGTAGAAATGAAAATGTTAAAGATTCTTGTCCATCAAGATTATCTAGTGTAAAGAAGTTGAGAAAATTTATTAAAACAAAAAATAGTAGTGAAGAACTACTTTCTTGGACCAAGAAGAATCTAATCTTTCCTTTATCCCCCTATTGGGAACTCAAATTGCAATGGGTTCCCAAGGCTAACAAATAATTATGTTTGTAGAGAAGAGCAAGAGGAAGTAGCCATTATTGGTACATGGATAATGGTTGTTCCATATATATGATTGGAAGAGTTGAAGACTTATTCTCACTCAAAGCCCATGAAGGAGGAAGTATCTTATTTCATGATGGTAAAAAAATATACATTCTAGGTATTGGGAAGGTTCACAAAAGTCTTAATCGGGGCAGTTGAAGATATACATTATGTTGATGGCCTTAAATATAACTTGATAAATATGTTACAAATTTGTGACAAAGGAAATGAGGTTAAGTTCCTATTTGATAAGTGTATAGTTATAAGTACCATAACATTTTCATTATCCTGGAGAAACAAGAAGATATATGTTGCTATTTTGGGGTTGTAACACCAACAACCTCGTTTTTCTTAGTGTTTAAGATGATGTTGCTGAACCATGGCATAAAAGATTAGGACATGTGAGTTGTACCCTGCTGAACAAACTGGTAAGTAGGGACCAATTTTGAGGAATGTCCAAACTAAAGTTTAGTACTGCTTAAATATGTGAGAGAAAAGTAGACCGGGTTCTCCTTCAAGTCAAAGAAACAAGTGGGTACCTATAGATCCCTGAAACTTCTTCACATGGACTTGTGTGGAACTGTCAAAATCACAAGTAGAGGTGGAAAAAGGTATATTTTTATGGTGGTTAACAATTATCCAAGGTTGACCTGGACCATGTTTATAATATCCAATGAAGAAACCTTTTCAGTATTTGAAACTTTTGCAAAGCAAGTGCAAGTGAAGTTGAATGAAAAGATTACAAGGATCAAGTCCGAACATGGTATAAAATTTGAAAATGCCAAATTCAATGAATTCTATAATAATCTGTGGATTGATCATACTTTTTTTCAAATCCTAGAACACCTCAGTAGAATGTTGTTGTGGAGAGAAAATAGAACCTTGGTGGACATTACTAGAACTTTGCTAATTGAGACAGGAATAGACATAAAATTCTAAGCTGAAACAGTCAACACTATTTTTCATGTGATTAACAGATGTCTTATTATGTCCATTCTGGATAAGACTCCATATGAACTCATAACCAAAAGAAATCCCAAGCTTAGTTACTTCAAAGCTTTTGGTTCCAAATATTTTATTCTAAATAATGGGAAGAATGACCTTGGGAAATTTGATGCAAAGAGTGAAGGAGGAATCTTAGTTGGTTACTTTTCAAACAACAAAGCTTTCAGAATTTACAACAAAAGAACCCAGTGTGTAGAAGAAAGTGTACATGTAGTGTTTGATGAAGTGGAAAGTGTTGGTAAAGTTCATGATCTTGATGATACTGATCTTGAAGAACTTCTCAATACCCTAGAAAACTCAAGTGATGGGGGTGATAAGATGGATAAAGGAATAAAAGAGGTTGTTGATTCATAAGGACCAGGTTCAACTCATGAAGACAAAGATAATTTTCACGACCATCTGGAACATGGTTCACACCAACCTTCTCATAAGGATTTGAACCCTCACCCAATGTTAGTAGAACATAAGTCCCTTTAGGGTAAAACTTCTATGGGAACTGGTTCTAGCTTAGCTCAGCCTATTCATCATAGATATAACTGGAAGCATCAATCCTCACATCTTCTTAATAGCTTGCTCTCCCCTATGGATTCCAAAGTGCAAACTAGGAAAAGAAATAGAAACTTGTGTGCCTTCTTAATATACTTGTCTCAAATATAGCCTAAAAATATAAATAAGGAACTAAATAACTGATTGGATTAATGCCATGCAAAAAGAGCTACATCAATTTAAGAGAAGTAAGGTATAATACCTGGTTCCTCATCTTACAGGCAAAACTATTATAGGGACCAGGTGGGTGTACAGGAATAAAATAGATCAACATGAAAAAATCATCAGGAATAAGACACAGGTGGTTGTGTAGGGATAAAATGTGGAAAAAGGTATAGATTATGATGAAACATTTACACCACTCACAAGAATGGAAGCTATTCAAGTTCTCATTGCTTTTTCCTCTTACATAGAATTCAAACTATTCCAAATGGATATAAAAAGTGCCTTCCTCAATAGAATTTTAACAGAAGAAATATATATGAAGTAGCCTCCCAATTTTGAAGTCTTTTACTTCCCAAACCATGTGTTTAAGCTCGACAAGGCTCTAAATGGGTTGAAGTAAGCACCCAGGGCCTGGTATGAAAAGCTCCAAAATTCCTGCCGGATAATGGTTTTAAAAGAGGCAAGATTTATAATACTCTTTTTTTAAAGATCAAAATAAAAAAAATTGTTGATTGTACAAGTTTATGCATATGATATCATATATAGAGCTATAACCAGTTCCCTATGTGATAAATTTGCCAAGTTGATGAGCAGGGAATTTGAGATGAGTATGATAGGTGAGTTCAATTCTTCCATGGGTTGCAAATTAAGCAAAGTGAAAATGGTAGAATTATTTGTCAGCAAAAGTACATCAAGGAGTTGTTGAAAAAATTTCACATAGAGGATGCTAAGATGATTGAAACTCTTATTGGAACCTCATCAAAATTAGACTTGGATGAACCTGGTCCTTCTATAAATGAGACCATATATATGGGAATCATTGGTTCATTTCTCTACCTCATAATTCGTAGACCTGATTGTGACACCCTGGATTTTGGTCCTGGGAAAATTCTTGGATTTTGAGCTTGCTTCCCAACCTACGACTTACCTTACGAGTCATAAATTCACCATATGGTTCATGAACCTAATCATAAGGTGACCAATGAGGTTTTCCAAGATATCTGTTCTGAGTATGACTAGACTCAATGAGTCATTAAAACTTCACACGTATCATATAGTGCAAGTCATAGGGTCCCTAGTGAGGGGGTCCCTGAGTAACTATCCAGACTATGATTAGATCTAATGAATCATAAGGTTTGAATACCTATCGTATGGTACCACTCATAATTAGATTAGTGTGGCTACCCTGAGAATCTCAACCCACTTTCATGATTGGTTTTGGAATATGTATAATCATTTGGATTTGCATACTAGTTGTAACACCCCAATTTTCTAAATCGGAATGCTACACGGTGCTCATGACCCCGAAGGACCACAAGCTAATCCATGACTGATATCTATACCCGTACACTGCATAATATAACATAAAATGCGAAAACATGTACTGAATGGCCATAAGGTTCAAATTTGAATAAATATCTGATAAGATAATGTCTGAAAATGGCATAACAATACCAAAAGAAATCTGAAATAACTGTCTTACATGCTATAGTCTAGAAAGCCTCTAAACTGTCTGAATAAGGAGTTGATGGAATATGTCTCCAACTAACTCCGTCTAGCAAAATTGAACTGAAATAATAAATAAAATAAAATAATATCGTCCTCGAATGGATGAAGACTCACTGAAACTCTGTGATTTGAATTCTACTACTGATCTGGAACACGTACCTCTGAACCTATGGTGTAACATAAGAGAAAGCACCATAGCGCAAATGCATCAGTACGTCTGAATGTACTGAGTATAAGAGTGAGGTAGGCTAAATGCAAAGGGTTATATGCATGAACAATGCTGACTAATATGAACGTAAGAATACATACATGCATACGTAACTATAACTGAACTTGTGGAGATACTGACTACTGAGTCTGAATACTAACAACATGAGTGTACAGATACTGAGATACTGAATAGATGAATGACTATTTCTGACTGTTCGAATTATGAAGAACTGGTCTGGTTGACTGTGTCTGCCAGTCCTGAAGCTGAATACCGATATCATGAATTCTGATAACTGATGTGATTGATACATGAGTTCAGAGAACTGATATCACTGATAGCATAAGTGACTGTATCTGATAGTCCATAAATCTGAAGAAATTATCTGAGTTCTATTCTATTTTTGAGTTGACTGTATCTGACAGTCCTAAAATCTAGAGAGCTATTTATGTTTTTTTACTGAGATCGGGTGACTGTAGCTGACAGTCCTGAAATCTGTAACCGAAACTGTGGGAGGTAGTTATTTAACTGACATGCCCCATATATGCTATAATAGCTGAGCTGGGGTCCAATCTGTGCGTTAATTGGAAGGGTGTCAATACCGCGCCACTGGTAAGGACAGCTGTGAGTGACCCTTATCTGGAAGGTACTCAAATGAGAATGGTGGAAACCCTAAACTGATAGGTTAAGCCACCTCATCAACCCTAATCTGACAGGTTAAGATGTCTCAACCTACGCTGGCTACATAGATCTGGAACATAAGGATGATTGCTTTGAATCAAACCTTGAACTAGTAGGTGAGCTCCCATCCTTGGGTTCACTTAGTACTAACTTCTACTCCCATATGAAGGACACTAAACTGAATAGTTAAGATGAACTGAATAAGTGAACTGAACTGATTAGCTGAACTGATACTGATTAACTAAAATGATACTAGTGGTATTGTTTAGCAGAGCAAAACTAAGTTTACTGGATTCCGATGACCAACGGAATGTACTGAGTTCTGAGGACTGGTTGAGAGTACTGAAGTTACTGTGATTAACTGTGAATACTGAGGTTTCTGAGGTTACTGAGCACTGAGATTATTGAGATTACTAGACTACTAAGATTACTGAGTTTTCCTGAGTCACATGACTGACTGAATTCTATAGATCATGGCTTGACTGAGAGTATCGTGATAACATGACATGGCTCTAGGTACACAACTATATTTTTTGGGTACAAGTACCCCCAGGACTCTATGGAAGGAAACCAACACAACTTGACTTTCTTGAGTACATGACCATCAATAACAATCCATAATACATGAGTAAGGGATTTCATGAAGTACATGGTCATCATAATATCTAACATGAATAGGAATGCTTATAATCAAGTCATGAATCTCATATTCTAATGGCATGGGCATTCTGACAACATATATTGTTCATAATGATCGCATGGAAACCATTTAAGCATAAGGGAATGACAAACATGTAACATTTAGTGCATATTGTAATAATTTAGGGATAACTCATGTGATGCTTCAAAATTATGATCTTGTTCATAGCATGGAAGACATATAGACACATTATGAATCCATTCCCCAATCATCATGTACATTCCATTAACACATATACTGTACATCAATGACAAGTGAGCTCTTTAAACATAATAGACTAGCATGAATTTATTAGGAATTTAACCTCTAAGTTATAATACATGATTTTTATCATTCTAGGTATTTTATCAAACACCTTACATGCATAATATTGAGCATAGGTGTAAACAAATTTAGAAATCTTGAACCACCCAAATTCATGGGTTTCCAACTAACATGCCCATATAATTCTTGGAAACATATTTGGATACCATATTGAAACACAATTAACAACCATAAACATGAACATAATCACACAACAACATAAAGATCATAATTTATTATTTAAAACATGGTTCTTGAGCTCCATGGATGAAAAGGATCCGTGGACGAACAGTACGCATACCTTAGTGATTGAATCTTGAAAGAGATCTAATGTTTTTAAATGTTCTTGAAGAAATCCTTAGGCTTGCTCTTGAGGAGATGATCTTGAGAGGAAACCCTAATCTTGTGGTTGAGAGTGTATGAGAGAGCTTTTTGAGATGTTTAACTAAAGAGAATGGAAGATAATATGTTTCTTGAGGGTTATACGTTGTGGGAAGTGAAGAAAAAAGACCAAAATACCCTTACTAAAATGTCCCTCAATTTCTGGGAAAAATAGCTGACAACATTCATGACAAGCCGTCATACTAGTGATAGGTCATCACGAATTGTCGTCACAAAAAGGTGAAATCTTGGTTTTCTGGTTAAGGTTGACGACATTGGTGATAGGCCATCACGAGCGTGATGGATTGTCATAAAATTTCATAACTGGGGGTGAAAATCTGCCCAGGGCTGATGACATTGGTGATAGGCCATCACGGGCATGACGGCTTGTCACAAAATGTCGTCAATGGGTTTCCCAGCCTGATATGCTGGAGTAAAATGGCATAACTCCTTGCTCCGATATCGGATTTAGGAAAAATTAGTATCATTGGAAAGATAATTCAAAGAACTTTCATTTGATATATAGTAAACCACCAATTTCCTCATATACAACTAGTTATGGTCGATTGAAGTTGACCCAAGTTTTGACGCTCACTAAAACTTGAACGATAGGAAAGCTTTCAACTTGTACTTGAGTTAGGGGATCTCTATGATCTAAATTCATGCTCAAATATATTCCCACACTACATAATTGATTAAAACACTAAATTTACATAGGATTCGAGGCTTTTGAAATGTCTACGCATAGGAATGATGAATTTTTATCCTAGTTCAAAATATGGGGTATTACACCAGTTTAAACTAATGCCTTGTATAAATGGATAAAACGGTTTTGAAAAGGTCTTGAGGGCCATGGAATGGTTTTAACTTGGAATTTTAGAGTCCTATTGGCTGAGGGGTTAGAGTCTCGCTTGTCTAAATGGTTTGGTTCCTACTTGGAACGTTGGAGTCTTGTTGGCTATTGGGTTAGAGTACCAATTGGCTAATTGTTTTGATTTGGCATAATAACATTTTCTTGCAAGCTATAGTTCGTATGAAGATACCACTTGATATTGCCTAAATGAATGATTCCTTGATTAAATGATAGGATTATCTTCTAAATGTTTTAATTGGTCTTAGAAGGGGTTATGTAGTTCATCGTGAAAGTGGAGGTCCCGAAAGGACTAATATTGGTAACCAGGTTTGCTGGCGTGAGGGGTTCTAAATGACCTGGTGTTCGAGTTACCTTTGATGTATGATTGGGAGATTCAAGTCCCCTATGCATGTATGTTATGATTATTATCAAATTCATGTGGCTACAGGCACTGGGGCCCGACCAGGGGGTGAGATCTATGGCCCATATGGCCCGTGGGTACTATTATGATTGTCAAGCTACACAACCCAGTCTAATATTTTACTTTCATGATAAACCTTGTTACCCATTGTCATGACCTAATTTCTTAGGTCATGATGATGCCTACCATAACCCACTAGTAGGCAAGACAACCCGTAGTCCAAAACAGCTAGTAACGGACTACTCTATAATATAAGAAAAAGAATGCAGAATATAAGAGGTAAAAATCAATACAGAAGGAAATTCCAAAACCTGGTGGTATCAGTACAAGAGCTTCTAAATATAATAAGAGTACAAAAATGAAATATCAAGAGAATTACACTAATATAAATTATCTCTGTATACAATATAAAAACTATTCTAATACATAAGAGAGAGATGAGTAATACTCTGAATATAAGGAGTTCACTCTAAGTCTCTGAAACCTGGCTGCTCCGCACGATGCACACATTAACACCGATAACCCGTACTATGATCTGTAGGCTGCAGAAGTGTAGTATGAGTATCAAGCAAATGGTACTTAGTAGGCAACTACCAACTGAGCTCCAAACATAAAGAAGATATATACAACATATAAACAGAACTAAAACTACACCCAAGATTCCAGAAATCATATGACAAGTTAATAAGATAATAAGAAACAACTATCCTAATCATGTCCAATAGTATAGCATAATAAGATTAAGGGAAAATATTAGGGTGAACTATCCTATTCGAACTACATTTATTATACGTCAATACTATACCGTATATAACAGGTTAATATACAAATAAAGAGCGAAAGATAGATATATAGAAATACACAAGGCCAAGAAATGAATATACAATATGAACAAATGAAGGAAGGTATATATGGTAATGCCATAGCTTCATATAGCTATATATATATACACGACATATAAACATGAGGTCATTGCAAAGCATAACCTAGATCATCATATTTTATGTTAAGACCTCATTATAATACTATCATGATTTAATGCTATCATACTTACGGTTTTTAATCTATATGGCTAGACATGAAATAATCGGGCATAATAGTGCAATCATAAGATAGAAGATGTCGAAGACATACCTCAAATCTTGATACAGGATCAATGAACAATCTGCCATAAGCTAGCCATAATAATGATCATAACAATAATAATAACAATATCAATAACAATGTGAATAACTAGCTAAACCGGGCAACCAAATACCTAGCAGAGCCTATGTGTACCCCTATTTCCCCAGGATGGGAAGGTTCAATCAACATACAATAACACAAGGCATATACCTCACCTATATCTATACAACCATCCCATACTGATTGATAGACATAGGTGCATACTAGTGATAGGCGATGCACATGCAGGAAGGAATGAGAGGTACACAATCAATATCACAATATCATTATCATAACCATCTTTATCATGACTGTCATCATCATTCCATTATCAGCATAATCAACCTCCGGCCTTACCGGGTATCAATACATCCTCATAGTATCCTCTAGCCTTGTCGGGTATCTATATAATCATCACAATATCCTTTGGCCTTGTTGAGTATCAATATATTATAACAGTATTCCCTAGCCTTGTAAGGCATCAATATATCATAATAGTATCCTACGGCCTTATCGAGCATCAATGTATCTTAACAGTATCATCTAGCCTTGTTGGGCATCAATATATAATAAAAATCAATACACATATATAAGTATAAGCATATAATAGGTGCACGGGATCAAGATGTGAAAAAATGAGGGGCAAATCTGCAAACCTATTAGTATACTCATAATCATAATCTTATCATAAAACATCTAACTTGTCGATGCTTCCCAACTATTCGATATTAGATAACCAACATTTATTTTTATTAAACCACTAGGTCGCTAGTCTTCACATGATCTCTAATTATTAGCCTAAACATTATCCTTCACATAATCCTTATTCATGGGATAACAACTAATCACTATATAGTAAGTAGTCAATATGCATCATCTAGTTAAGATTCATCACTAGACCATAATCGCTATTTATCCACTAATCAACATTATCAACTAATAACCCTATATCCATTAATCATTATTAGACAATACATATACATTTATCGTCTAACCATATTTTATTAACTAACACCATTCACTTATTGACCATCATTTACCAATAATCTTTGTTTGCCAACTATTCATCATTATTAACCACTCATCTCTTATCACTAACATCTCTTACTATCTAGACTCATTAATACACAACTCCTTGTTTAACAATTAATCAAAATTTTGAACTTAGTCATTAATACCAACTATTCTTCACCTATGCTAAACCTGACATCATCATTAGACACATGTCAACTATCGCTAGCTACCATATTTCAGCTAAGCAAAATTCAGTAACTAATACATTATAGTCCTAGTCACCAAGTTCTATAGTCATCTAATAGGCAACTAGCTACTACATAGCTTAATCTTTAAGTAAGAAGAAAAGTTATAAGATCGTATTTTATCTATAATCACATCAATTACTGATACATTAATCTTGACTGTACTGAATCTATGTATTCCATCACTAGTATCTAAATCAACAAAGTCGTAGGCAATATACCGCATCTTCCTCCATCCCATACCAGAGAGATGTCTATATAAAAATATATATGTGTATTCATAAACTGTAATTGCATCCTTATAATGTTAAATACTTCTCAAATATCTAATCAATATCATAACACGACCCTCAACCTAATATTATCCTGTAATAATCATAATATCAAAATCATGTCCCTAGGCCCATATATATATATATATTCAGAACTCATATGGATAATCATATTTATAAGCAGTAACATCTCTAATTATCTCACAAATATGAGGCATCTCACATATAAGAGACATAATATCAATAAGAATGTAATCATCTCTCATATAAGAGACATCTCACATCTAGTAGGCATAACATCAATAAACCTATAATTATCACACATATAGAAGGAATAATATCAATACACATATATCCATCTACAAGATATCTCATATCAATAGGTCATACATCATGACTATGAAGAAGGTTACCTCACTAGGCCAATTATTATTCTTAAGAGGAATATCATCTCTACAAGCCCGATAATCGTAACTAAGAGGAAATTCATCTCTATAGGCCCAACAATTATAACTAAGATAAAATCACCACATCTCTATAGGCCAACATCATATCCAAGCGGAACATCATAGCCATAACCTAAGTCATAATCCGAGAAACATCATTCACGAAGTAACCTTATACTAAGGTTTGCTAGTCTCAACTATACATAGTATCCGCAACTAAGTCCATAAGGCTAACACAAGTCATGGACTAAGTGGGCCAAACGATCCTACTTCTAATCTTTAATTTACATATTTCGGCATACTATGCCCCAAACTAGGCTAAGGTATCTAGTTTGACTTCTAGATGTCAAGTAAGCCATATTCAATCCCAAGATGGGGACTACTACTAGAAACAAGGGCATCTTAGTCAACTCTCTCTAATTTACGATTTCAATAACAACACACTAGCCTAATAAGATTAAAGTATACTAATCATGCTTCTAACACTAAAACCACATCCCAAACCTAGCATTATATTTCATTCATGATACAATCTAATCTAAACAAGGGAGAAGGCAATAAGATTCTAAAGGGTTATAAATATACCATCTTACGAGTCCAAAACCCTTATCTAATCCCTAAATATCCACAATCAAGGCTAAATCATTCTACTCGTATAAATCCTAGCATCCATATTCACACACAATATATGTAACATATTATATATGAGGATAAGTGGAAATAAGCCTACCTCAAAGACGAACCGTGAACCTAACATCATGCACCACATACTCGTCATTACTTTGCAATCCCTAAAATTCCATCACACTAAGAAAAACCATCATCTATTCATCAATACGAGTCTAATGATAACCATATTACACTATTATTCTTTGGGTCCAAAACAACACCAAAAACCCTAAGTAGGTCCTACATATAAAAAATAAGTTTCCGAGACCGACCCCTTGTTAAAATACCATTAGGGAGTTATGACCCTCAAGAAATAGGTGCAAACAAAGCTAAATTTAGGATAAAATAAGCCTCAATCCATTAGGGGTTTTGGGTTAAATAATCAAGAATTCAATACTAAAATTGAAGGATTCATACCTTAGATTCAACGTTATTCACAATTACACAAGTTATTCAAGCTCCCAATCAACATATAAGGCTATATTTAAGTACTTCACACTCTATTAGGGTTTATGGGTCTCAACACAATGGAGAAATAGCCAATTCTCATCCAAAAATGGCCTTTTAAAGACCCTTTCCAGTCCCTCAGGTCACACGATTGCGCACCCACGCTAGCCGCGATTGCAAGTCCCATTCCATGATCGTGGTCCTTTGTTGCACCAAATGACAACTAAAACTTAGAAAATATTCCAAGTTTTGGAAAATGGCTCGAGATGTATCTAAAATCTAATTTTTGTAAACAAAATATTTAACAACAGTATATTTGATGTTTCAAATGCATTGGAAAAGTCAAAATTTTAATTCGCGATCGTTTTAGCAAAGTGTAGGTCGCACACCTAAACTTTCAAATTTTTAACTTTCTGATCGGTAGGTCGAAATGAGTTTGAGTTCATTGGGACCCAAACCAAAGGTCTACTTAGCCTAAAATTAATATTCTGAATCTACTGGCTCAGTTGGAATTTGTATTTGAAATTGTTTCACTAAAGTTTTTGCCTTGTGGCTATTTGTAACCTGGAAAGACTTATAAATAAGGAATTGGTTCTAAAAACCAAACTAACTTCCTGGTAACCAAACCGTCTGTCCCAATAAGTCATAAATTATTTGGGGTAGCTATGGAGAAGCTTAATTAGCAAAAATAAGCATAAACATAGAAAATAACCTGAAGGGTCATTACACCTATCCCAACAGATATATTCATGAATGTGAATATGTTCTTTGAGTTTGAATTGGATTTTGAACTAGAATTACTTTATCCTTATCTGAGCTACATGCTAGCGCTAACCTACTAACCGTCTCTAAATAGTATACCCCTACTAAATATAGGAAATGGAGACATTTATACTTTTTTTATGCAGTGATAGGTTTTTTTGGTTGTCAGAAGTCAACTTTGAGGTAGTGAGCTTCCATTTTTTAGAAGGGTTATCATTTTGAAGTCTTGTTTCACTTATGTCTTAGACTACTTCTACTGGACTCTTTTGGCTATCATCGAGGGTATGTCCTGACATGGATTGGTTTTGGTTTATGTAGAGGCTATGTGGATTATTGTGGATTGGGATGTTGTTGAAATTCTTAAATGCCTTTCTGAGTTAAATATCTAGCTATATGTTTGAAACTTAGCTTATCTTGTTATATGTTTAGAATACATCTACTACTTGCTGTATTGTGTGCTGTTTGGCTAGAGAAAGAGAGGGTGGCCTCCGATCCTCAGCATACTTAAGATACCCGTCATGGCTAAACCCTGGTTTGGGTTATGACATGTTGGTATCAAAGCCCTACGTTCATGGTCAATTGGGTATCTACAAAGCCGTGTCAAGTGGAGTCTCTTTTATAAGTATGTAGCATGCCACACTTATAATTTAGGGGATACAGGGAATTTAGGAATTTTTTTCTTTCTTGTGATATAATTTCGAGCTATAGAGTCTAAGGGTTTGAAACTCCTTTAATAACTATTTGTTCATATTTCGGATCAAGCCTCCCCAAAGATCTGATGCCCGTGGAACCACTTATGTCCCTTATGTGGATAATGTGGACTGAACTTGTCCTACTTATAGAGTTCATATCCGGTCTAGGGTCCCAAATCCTGACTATACTGCCTTTCATAGAGTTCTACCGATCCTTGCTAGTCCTTCCCGAGATGATAATACTCCTGCCCCTATTTCTCAGGGTAATATGTCTAATTTTGAGTTTCGTCAGTCGATTAATTTGCTTTCTTGGTTTGTGGCCTCTCACTTGCACCAGTCTGAGTGTGTTGCTACTGTCACTCCTTCTTAGAGGGCCATAAGTGTTGGCCAGTTCATAAGTTGAGTGCTTCAATTTTTGCTGGTTCCAAGGTGAGGAGGATCCTCAAGGGTTCATGGATAAGATTGAAAAGATTTTTGAAGTGATGCATTCTTCTAAATTAGAGGGTGTGGAGTTTTTCACATATCAATTAAAAGATGTGGCATATTAGCGGTGTGAGAAGTGGAAACAGTTGAGAGAAGATAATGTTGAGCTAGCTATGTGGGATAACTTTTTTGGTGTTTTTATTGATTGATTCTTTCCTAAAGAGCTGAGGGAGAAAAAGGCTGAGGAGTTTGTGAATCTAAAATAGGGCAAGATGAGTGTGAAGGATTACACCCTAAAATTTCATCAGTCGTCTTACTATGGTCCTGAGCTACTGTCTAGCATGAGGTATAGGATGAGAAAGTTTGCTTTGAGCTTGTCTCAGGACTTGGTATTTGAATACAATGCCGCCTTACTGAATAATGACATGGATATATCTAGATTTATGGTGTATAGACAACAGGTTAAAGATGAAAAGAAGAATCAAGTCGATATAGAGGAAAGGAAAAGTAAGAAATCCAGGCATTATGAGCAAGGTGGAGGCCAGCAAAATAGTGGTAGAGATAGCAGACAGTGGTCTAAGAAAAAGTTGGGAAATTATGGTTCTTCTTCTATGGATAGTACTCCATATCCAAAGCCGTTTGGTGATTGTCGCTTTTAGAATGATAGAGGGTTCAAGGTACAAGGTGCCCAATCTCAGGCCAGTGGAGCTCAGTCAGCTCCATCATATGCTCCTTACAAATTTTATAGGCAGGTGCATCATGGGATGTGTGATGAGGGGAGGAATTGATATGTCATGAACCAAACTTGGGCCTGGCCGTGATAAGTATCTCAAGTTCATAGTGGATAGGAGACCACCCCCTTAGCCTAATCCATAATATAAGCATAGTAGTAGAATTTTAAATATATCACAAGATAGATAAGTATGATTCAAAATAAGTCTAAGAATTCAACAACCAATCCCATGTCCAAAGTAATTCTCAAAGCCTCTAGACAATTGAATACAAATAATAGTCGAGACATGCCCCCGACAATAGCCAAAAATAAGTCCAAAGGAAAGAGTCAATAACATAAAAAGACCCAAATCATAAAATGAGGTCTTCCAAAGTATGGAAGCTCACCACTTCAATCTGACTCACCAGCTATCCCACAATCACCTAGTCACTATGCAGAAAGAGTAAAAGTATAACTAGTACCTGCATCATGTGGGATACAAATATGAAAATAGTTATAGGTTGGAGTGTTAGCATATAACTTAGGGATAAAGGATAAAATAATTTCATGATCCCTAATATAGAAACCATTAAAACCATTACAAATCATCATATGCAATGCATATACATATATATATATATATCACATGCTGATAAAGGGAACATGGCTTAACATGAACTTTAAAACTTTAGCCTAGGTTGTATAGCTTGGCCGTCATAAACTACCCACGGGATATATGGGTACAGTTGTAACCCCCTGGTCGGTCCCCAATGCATGCTATCTGCATGAACTGGAGATATCATAGAAAGCCAAGGATTCTGATGTACCCTTCGCCAACTATGATATAATTATATATACACTTGGGGGATTCCTTTGTAACCCACAAGCACATGGTCATAAAGACTAACCCTCAAATTAGCAAACATGAGTTTCTAGTATCAGTCCTTCGAGACTCACACCTTTACATCTAGCTATCACAACCCCCTTTAAGCCCAATTAAAAACATTTAACACATAACGCATCAACCAATTTTAGGAGTCAATTATTAAGGCATTATTAAGTGGTATCGTCATACCGAATGTAGCTTGAAAGAAATGTCATAAGCCAACACTTTACAAATTCCTTCATACCCTGCAGAATCCATTATTAAAATCAGTTGGGGGATTCTTTCGTACCCCACAAGGTTTTCATAAATCATTCAATTGGGGAAGTTCTTTGTACCCTAGAAGGTTTTCAAAATCGTTGTTATGATTATTCATTCATCCATTTATGCCATTCATTAGTTTCAAAGAGAACAAGCTAAATCAAATGATAAATCATATTCCAAAACCAATTATGTAAGTGGATTGAGGTTATTATCAATTTCCATACCAAAACCAATTATTTGGGGGTTCTGCTGTACCCTTATTGCCATAGTTTATGAAATTTGGGGAATCCATATAGCCCTATTTTATCCACTATTCCCATGCACCCCATGAGTTCACAATTCATCAATTCAATGTATAATTATTTAATAATAACCATGGGTAAAACATTTAGACCAAATACATTCAAAACCATCAACCCATTGTTCAAAACCCAATATCAAAATCATGAATAATAAACCAACTTTCATAGTATTAAGAAAATACATGTATAGGGCATGAGGTATATGCCTTAGACACACAAGGATTTTTAACAATTGGGAACTTAAAACCCGAAAGATGACCATACGATGAAACCCTTAGTTTCTTAGGGTTTTTAAGTTTGGGAGTGAAATAATAGCCTTGGTATCTTTAAAATGGATGGAAATAGGTTAATATAGTGTTTAAAAGCCATTCATAGGTGAAAATGCCTCATTACCCCTCATCCCAAGTAAATAAAACAAAAGACAACCCGAATTTAAATTATCAGCGTGCAGGAGTTTATCACAGAGATTATTCTCTGTGATTGAAATCGTAGACCCTCACTGGTTCCACTTAAAAATGCTCATAACATTTTGCTAAGGTATCAAATTAAGGAAAAATTGGATACATTGGAAAGAGGACACATTTATATATAATTCGGTGTGTCTTAAGCCCTAAAATTCTATATATTCCAAAAGTTATACACGTTCTAAGTTGACCCATGTAGAATCAAATACAAAAATTTGGCTGAATCAAAAGTTCTTAACTCCACTTCACTCTAAGTGTTTACTATGAAAATTATTACCATCAAAAGCACTTTACATGCTAGGTAAATAATCATGAAACTTATATTTATTTAGAAATAATTGGATTCGATCTTACACACGTAGAAACAATGGTTCTAATTCTAGTCCAAAAATATAGGGTGTTACATTATCTCCCCTTGGAATGATTCATCCTCAAATAATGGATAGGAATCCTTTCAAGCTTTAGAAGTTTGGAACGAAGTATGTAACTTCACATTAAGAATTTTTCCTCAACAAAACACGTATATGAATCAAAATAAAAGGGCTTCATGACACCACCAAGTAAATTATGTGAGCACGAATCATGAGACAATGAGACTAAGGTCGTACAAGGGATAAAAGACCCCAAACCCCTCATCCTATGTGAGAAAAATCAAAACTGGATGAGATTTTACACCTTGACATAGCACGCTGCCTATCGCAGAGTCTAACCTCTATGACACACTACTTATTGCAGAGAGTAGCCTCTGTGATACGTTGCTATCACTGAGGCTCATTGCCTCCATGCTCCAAAATCAGCTTGAACCCCTTTCAAAAATTTGAAAACTCCTCCAGATGATCCTATTAACATACCTAAACACCACTTAAGTAAAAAATCGGTGGTTCAAATATGGGAGGGTCAAAATAAAATGATAGAAATTTTTAAGGGTTTTATACTAATAACCCTTAAATATCGCAATACTTCTCAACTATGAATTCAGCTACAATTACCACACTTCCCTATTTCAATCTTACAACTTTTCCCACAAAACACATCACAACAAGAGATTGAATCTAACTATACGTTTCTTCCATATTAAAGTCTAATACGGAGGTTAAAGGTGCTAACTTAAGCTGCAGGGCTCTATACCTTACATCCATCCAAGAATACTACTTCACCCTATCATTATAGTCAAACAACATCATGTCTTAGTAAGAGTACTAGCCACATACCACAAGGTTCATCTCACTCCTCCCACTTCAACTATAACCTTAGTTCTAGTAACCACACAAAAATTTTATAATAAAGATCAAACACTCTCTAATCTAGAACAATACTATGATTCCCTAACTGCTACCATCCTGACACAAGGATAGTATCGGAGGGCATATAGAACATTCTTCGGAGATAAGAATAATGGTATTCAATTACATCATATATTTGTTACACTACTCAAGGTGGGGTCTATGACGTAAGATATGATCCAATAAGCACGAAGGGCTTCACATCAAAACACCTAAATCATAATTAGATGGCCAAAATATGGGCATAGGTTGTATAAAGAACTAGAAACTTAGGCATAGACATCATTTGAACATGGGGGATGTTGGTAGAATGTCCTCTTCAACCAAAAATTGGAGGATTTTTCTAGAGTAAGAATATATTTTGTTGTGACTCACCCGTGAAACTCACCACCATGAGAAAATTCAATATTTCCATCATCTCCCCCTTAGTTCAAAGGTCACTATTCTAATCTTGAAAGTATGTCCCCTCATTAAATCTATACGCACAACACTACGTACAATGTGGGGAGGGGGGTATCACTATGCACAAGAACACAAATCCCCCCGAAAACTTTAATATGAAGATACTAAATTATTTCTAGGACATCCCCTTCAAGGATATTAATCATAATTTCCTCCAACCTGTAAAGTCATGGCCTTATAAGTAACATTTCCATGGGCATAGAGGTCTTTGCTTCTAAAAACATAACACTTTATTTTTACCTCCTTATAATACTAGCATTACACCTCTAATATAATAACCTCATAACTTGACAAAATTTTTAAAACTATACCAAGAGTTCACATAGTCTATCTACTTCCCCCTTAATTCAGATATACATAACACCATATAACATCTCCCTAGACTTCTCTATACTAAGAAGTTTAAGAACATAAGCTAGGCATACATGGCACTCATAACTCAAGACCAAGCATACTTTATTCTTATAACCTAAGGCTCTTATCTATCTATTGATTTAGTAACCATTTATACTTCGACAGTATACCTCATGTATATATCATAATTATACACTCCAAAATTTCATAGGTCATCATCCTAAGCTCTTTCACACATTACATCAAACTCAGTAATTCAGTCCTATAAATCTTGCATCACTATCCCTGAGCTAATATTCTTATCACCATAATTAACATCTAAAATTCAAACTTAGTATCTAGCAACAATCACGTACCACTAAAAAAATATCCTGCATAATATACTAGTCCACCAAATAGATAAATCCACCTAAATTCCTTATTTAACTTAACTACAACCCACAAGCATATTCTTCCTTACCACATTACTAGTACACCCTAATATTCCTTACACGTCTTCTCATATACCAAACTAACTTACAGCTACTAGATAAAAATTAGGGGAACCTTAGTGTATTAAAACTACCTAATAAGGATAGTCGATCTTAATCTTATTACCTAACCCATCATAGTCTATAAAACATTCACCTCCCTCACATCATATCCACTTACCTATGCATACATCCTAAGAACCTTTAAAATTCTATAAATACCACCAAATCCCCTCTTTATATGATCTCCATAAGTGAATGCTAAATTCATAAATTATTAGTCTACCAATCCTTCCATTCACAACCTATGATTTATTCCACGACTACCATAACTAATCCTCATGAGCTCTTTTCTTATTTCAACTAAGGATGCAAATATTATAACTAACCACTCTCTTTGACCGACTACCACAAGCTTGCAAAGTCCTCTTTTTTGGTATATCTTAACCAATACCATAGGGGAATACCACCCCTAACGCTTACTTAAAGGCTATGCAAACACAACTATCTCTTTTTACTAAAAAGTACCCTCACTCTTACTTCTAAACATAAGATTCATATCACTAACTGGGGATCACCTTACTACTCATAGCTCATAACACTCTAATTTATACTACCTTTTAGGATAGACGAACCCGAAAATGAACGTATGATAAAACCTTTATTTTTTCTTGGGTTTTTAAGTTTAGAAGTGGAATAATAGCCTTGGTATCATTAAAACTAATGGAAATAGGTTAATATAGTGTTTAAAAGTAGTTCATAGGTGAAAAGACCTCATTACTCCTCCTCCCAAGTAAATAAAACAAAAGAAAGCCCGAATTTAAAGCATCAGCATGGCATGGATCTTATCACAAAGATTATCCTCCATGACATGCTGAAATTCTGGACCCTCATAAAAATTATTATAACTTTTCGCTCGGGTATCGAATTATTGCAAAATCAGATGCATTGGAAAAACGAAATTATTTATCTATCATTTGGTGGGTATTAATACCCAAAATTCCATATATTACAAAAGTTATTGGCATTCGAAGTTCTCCTTTGTAGAATCGAATACCAAAGTTTGGTCTAATTAAAAGTTCTTAACTCTACTTCACTCTAAGTGTTTACTATGAACATTCTTTGTGTCAAAATCACTTTACACACTAGGTAAATAATTATGACACTAATATATATATAGAAATACTTAAATTCATATTTATACATGTTGAAATAATTGTTTGAATTCTAGCCTAAAAATTTGGGGTGTTACGCGATGTTTTAGGTGTGGTTAGCTTGGTCATATGCAATGGGAGTATCCTTCAGATAGGGTTTCTATGGGAGAAAATATGGTCTCAATTACTGATTCTTCAGCTTCTTTGCCAAAAGGTGCTACCTCCGGCTCTGGCACTAGTCAGAACTGTCTTTATACACTTGCCACCCATAAAAAATCTGAGGCATCTCCTAATATTGTCACTGGTATGTTGCAGGCTTTTTCTCGTGATGTGTATTGCTTACTTTATTCAGGGTCTACCTTTTCTTATGTGACCTCTTTAGTGTATGTTTATTTTGGTTTTAGTCTTGAGTGTATTCCTGATCCCGTTTCTATATCTACCCTGGTGGGTGACTCTATTATGGCTAGATAAATCTATATGGGTTGTATGGTATCTGTCTATGGTAGGGAGATATTGGTGGATTTGATAGAGTTGGATATGTCAGAATTTGATGTTATTTTAGGGATGGATGGGCTCCATTCTTATTATGCATCTCTTAATTATCTAACCCGAAGGCTTAGTTTCCAATTCCCCAAAAACTAATAATTGAGAGGGAAGGTATCTCCCTAGTACCTAAGGAAAGGTTTATTTTGTATCTTAAAGCCTTGAAGTTGATTTTCAAAGGGTGTCTATATCATTTAGTTTGGGTTAAGGATCTGGTTCTGAGGTTCCTTTCTTTGAAATTTATCCCTATAGTCAATGAGTGTTCTAAGATTTCTCCTGATGATCTTCCTAGTATTTCTCCTGATAAGGAAATAGACATTGGGATTGACTTTCTTTTAGATACTCATCCTATCTTTATCCCACCCTATAAAATAGCTCTGAACAAGTTGAAAGAACTTAAGAAGGAATTGAAATATCTTCTAGATAAGGGTTTTATTTGCCCTAGTGTTTCTTTGTAGAGTGGTCCTATTCTATTTATGCATAATAAGTATGGGTCCTTTTGCATGTGTGTAGACAGTCGCAGTTGAATAATTTAACTATGAAAAATGATGACTTATTTGACCAGCTTCAGGGTGCTAAGTACTTTTCTAAGATTGATCTTTAGATGGATTACCATCAGTTAAAGATTAGGGAGATGGATATCCCTAAGACTGCTTGCCATACTAAGTATGGCCATTGTGAGTTTTGATTCGTGACTTTTGGATGGACTAATGCCTAATAACATTATGGATCTTATGAACTAGGTATTCCATTAGTTTTTAGACTTATTCGTCATTGTGTTTATTGATGATAGCTTGGATATTCTAAGAGTAATGAATATCATGCCAATCACCTCCGCATAGTGTTGTAGACTCTTAAGGATCGATATTAATATGCTATGTTCTCAAAGTGTGAGTTCTGGTTAAATGTTATGACCTTTTATGTTCATATGGTTTCTAATTAGGCAATCATGATAACTTTATAAAAGGTTGAGGTGGTTAAGAAGTGACCTAGACCCATGAGTCTGACCGATGTTTGAAGCTTTTTGGGCTTTGCTGGGTATTATAGAAAGTTCATGGGGAGTTTCTCTTTGATTGCTGCTCTATTGACTAAGTTAACTCAGAAGAAGGTGAAATTTCTACAGTCCGATGCTTGTGAGAGTAGCTTTGAGAAGTTGAAAGATAAGTTGACTTTAGCTCTTATGTTGACCTTACTAGAGGTTACTGATGGTTTTTTGTGTATTCTAATGAATCTCTGTGGGACTAGGTTGTGTTTTGATGCAGCATAACAACGTTGTGGAATATGCTTCTAGGTAGCTTAAGGTGCATGAGAAGAACTATTCTACTCATGATTTGGAATCATTGGCTTTAGTTTTTGCTTTGAAGATTTGGTTCCATTATTTGTATGGGGTTCATGTTGATATCTTTTCCAATCATAAGAACTTACAGTATGTGTTTAACCAGAAAGATATGTATCTCATGAAATGAAGATGGCTTGAGTTGCTCTAAAACTATGATATGAGTCTTCATTATCATCCAGGTAAAGCTAATGTAGTTGCTGATGCTCTTAGAAGGTAGAGTATGGGTAACTTGTAGTATGTGGATGAGGAGAAGTGAGGACTGTTGAAGGACATTGACCATTGGCTAATCTTGGAGTTTTTCTTTTGGACTCTGAAGATAGAGATGTGATTGTGCAAGATATGGTGAAGTCATCTCTTGGTGCTAAGGTAAAGGAGAAGCAGGTTTTGGATCCTATCTTAATGCATATTAAGGATGATGTAGGTCACTAGAAAAGTCATGGCTTTTGAGATTAGTGGTGATGGTATCTTGAGGTACTAGGGTAGATTGTATGTTCGCATTATCGATGGGCTGCAAGAGAGAATTTTGGCTAAGGCTCATGAGTCAAGGTACATGGTTCATCCTGGTTTAATAAAGATGTACCATTGGTGGAATATCATGAAGAGAGACGTGGCTAATTTTATAGCCAAGTGTATGGTCTGTCAGCAAGTGAAGGTGGAGCACTTGAGGGATGGTGGTCTATCTTAAGATATTGAGTTTCCTGTATTAAAATGGAAAATGATTAACATGGATTTCATTGATAGTCTTTTGATTTCTCAAAGTCAGTTTGATTTGCACAGGGTCATTGTTGATAAGATGACCAAGTCTGCTTACTTTTTGCCAGAAAAGACTAATTATTAGGCAGAGGATTATGTTAAAATTTTTATTTAGAGATCATCAAGTTATATGGTGCACCTATTTCTATTATATCTGATCGAGGTACGTAGTTTTTATTACACTTTTGACATTTATTTTAGAGAGGGTTATGGTCTAGGGTAAACCTTAGCGCCACTTTCCACCCTCAGACGGATGGAAAAACATAGAGGACTATTAAGATCCTAGAATATTTGCTACGAGCCTATGCAATTGACTTTAGTGGTAGTTGGTTTGATCATTTTCCTCTCTTAGATTTTGCATATAATACCAAGTATCACTCAATTATTCAGATGGCTCTGTTTGAGGCTTTGTATGGTAGAAGGTATAGGTTTTCTATTGGGTGGTTTAAATTTGGTGAGAAAAGATTATTTGGTCCGAACTTGGTTCACTAATCTACAGAGAAGGTAAAGGTAATTCAAAATAGGCTTAGAACCACCCAAAGTCACAAAAAGTCCTATGCAAATGTGAGGCGAAGGGAGTTGGAGTTTGATGTTAGTGACTGAGTGCTCTTGAAGGTACCTCCCATGAAAGAAGTGATGCAGTTAAGGAAGAAGGGTAAGCTTAGTACCTATTATATTGGCCCTTGTTTTTGAAAAGAGTGCGTAATATTGCTTATGAGTTGGATTTTCCTTCTATATTAGGTTCCGTTCATCCAGTTTTTCATGTTTAGATGTTGAGGAAGTGCATGGGTGATCCTTCCTTGATTGTGCTCTTGAAAAGTGTTGGTGTTTTGGATTTCTTGTCCTATAAAGAAGTCCTGGTGGAGATTTTGGATAGGCAAGTACATATTTTGAAGAGTAAGGATGTGGCTGTATTTGAGGTTCTATAGAGGAATCATAAGGTTGAAGAAGCTACTTGGGAAGTTGAAGAGGATAAGAAGTCAAAATATCCATTCTTGTTTCCCGCTTTGGCTAATTATGCTTCAGGTATGCGTATTCCTTAATATCTTTGTTTTCTATCATTGTTAAAGGAAATTATGGTTTTGTTCTATGTAAAGTCATGTTAATTGATGCATTAACTCATCATTCAAGGGAGAATGATCTTAGAGGGGGAGAATGTAACACCTTAGATTTTGGTCCTTGGAAAATTCCTTAATTTTGATCTTACTGCCCAACCTATGACTTACTTTACAAGTTGTAAGGTCACCATAAGGGTTATTGTACCCTAATTATGAGGTAACAAGTGAGGTCTCCCAAGACGTCTATTCTGAGTAAGACTAGACTCAATGAGTCATCAAGACTCTATATGTGTTATATGATGTGAGTCATAGGGTCACTAGTGATGGGGTACCTAAGTTACTATCTAGACTATGATTGGATCTAATGAGTCGTAAGATATGAAGATGAGTCATAAGGTATGACTCATAGTCAGACTAGTGTGATTGCCCTAAGACTTTGGTTATACCATGAGTCATGGTGACGAGTCGTAAGGAGTCATTATGAGTCTTAAGGTGACCCGTGATGACTGTTGACACTTTTTTGGTTTTATTTAAAGGGCACTTTGGATATTTACCTCTTTTCCCAATAGGGACCCACAACCAAAAATGCCCTAAGGGGCCCCATAACTTCTCATTACTCGAACAATTACTCTTCTCTCTTCTCTCAGATTTCACATTCAAAGACAAGGCTAGGGTTTCAAAAGTTTGGTATTTTAGGGCTCAAGGGTGGTTTCTTATCCAAATTTCTTGGTGATTAAGACATGTATCTCTCTCCCCAAAATTGTGTTTTGAATTATGGCTTAATTTGATTTGGTATTCACATGATTTTGATTTGGGTTTTGAATGATGGGTTGAGGGTTTTTTATAATGATTTTTTAAATATTTTTTCCATGGTTTATATAGGTTAGTTATGCTTTGAATTGATGGTTTGTAAACCCATTGGGGTTCATGGGCATGGTGATGGAATTGGGATTGTGGATTCCCCGAAATAATTAAATTTTTGGTATTAAAATTGATGAAAATCTTAAGCCACTTGAATGATTAGTTTTGGAATGTGGATAATCATTTGGCTTTTCCTACTACTTTAAACTAATGCCTCGCATATATGGCAAAAATTATTTTGTAAAGGTCTTCAGGGCAATGGAATGGTTTTAACTTGGAATATCGGAGTCCTATTGGCCTAGGGGTTGGAGTCCCGCTAGGCTAATGGTTTGGTTGCTACTTAGAAAGTTGGAGTCTTATTAGCTAGTAGGTTAGAGTCCCAATTGGCATATTATTTTTATTTGGCATTATGACATTTGCTTGCAAGCTATAGTCTGTATGATGATACCACTTGATATTGCCTAAATGCTTGACTCCTTGATTAAATGAATGGGCTATGTGCTAATATTTTAATTGGGCTTAGAGGGGGTTGTGCAGTTCACCGTGAAAGTGGAGGTCCCGAGAGTACTAATACTAAAAACCACATTTATCGGCATGAGGAGTATAAATGATCAGCTATTTGAGTTACGATAGACGTATGACTGGGATGTTTGAGTTCCCTGTGCATATATGTTTTGATTATTCTCTAGTATATGTGGCTACACGCACTGGGGCCCGACTAGGGGGTGATATCTAAGGTCCATATAGCTATTGGGTACTATTATGATGGCCAAGCTACACAACCCAGGCTAACGTTTTACTTTACTACTAAACCTTATTCCTTATCCCAACATCTTATATATATATATATATATATATACACACATTTATATACTTATATATATATATATATAAGTATATATACATACACGCACAAATACAGACACACACACACACACATATATATATTATATTTGTGTCTGTGTTTGTGTGTGTGTATATATACTTATATATATGCATGTATGTATGCATGAATATGAGCATGTACATTGAGTTTGAATTGGATTTTGAACTGGCATTACCTTATCCTTATCTTGAGTTACATGCTAGCGTTCACCCCGCTAATCATCTCCAGACATTGTATCCCCATGCGGTGTAGAGAACAAAGACACTTCTACTTTTCCTGCACTGTGATAGGATTTCTAGGTTGAACAGTCAACTTTGAAGTGGTGATCTTCAATTTTCCTGAAGGGTTATCATTTTTAAGTCTTGTTTCACTTATGTCTTAGACTACTTCTATTGGACTTGGAATCTTTTGGCTACTACAGGGGGCATGTCCCAACTTATATTAGTTTTGGTCTGTTTAGAGGTTTTGTTGATTATGATGGATTGGGATGTTGTTTAAATTCTTAAATTCCTTTCGGAGTTGCCTATATTGTTATATGTTCCGAACTCAGCTTATCTTGCTATATGTTCGGAATTTATCTTCTACTAGCTGTATTGTGTTCTATTTGGCTAGCCAAAGAGGGGGTGGTCTCCAGTCCTCAACGAACTTGAGATACTCATCATGGACTGGCCCTAGTTTGGGTCATGACACTAATATTATATTTAGTGTAGGGATGTGTACAATATTTCAAGAATGTCTAAAGGAATCCTATTTGAAGGCTACTAAAATGATTCTAAGATATCTTAAAGGAACTCTTAACCTGGTCCTCCTCTATCTTGCCAGTGACAACATTGATTTGGTTAGCTATGCTGATGCATACTATGTAGGGTACCGATTTATAGGAAGAGCACCTCAGAATGGCTCATTTCTTAGTGTGTACTCTGATTTCCTAGGGTAACATGAAACAAAATTCAGTGGCTCTTCCAACTGTTGAAGCTAAGTATGTGGCAATTGCTTCATGTTATGCTTGGTTGCTTTGGATAAAACACCAACTCAAGGACTTTGGGATCTAATCAAAATGTGTTCCCTTATTCCATGACAACCCAAGTGCAGTCAATATATCCATGAATCCTATCCAGCACAAGATAACCAAGCACACAAATACTAGACACCACTTCCTTAGAGATAATGTGGAGAAAGGATTGATCAAAATGGTTTTCTGCAACACTAGGACCAAATAGCAGATATCTTCACCAAAGTACTCAACAGGGACTATCTTGATAGGAATATGATGAAGTTGGGTCTTATGAGACAAAATTAACCATATTTTGTACTTGCTATTCCTCAAAGATGGTTATGATTTTGTAAGCAACTATCTATGTGAGGTAATGGTTCACTTGTCTAATTGATGTTTCTAAAATTACACCTCCAAAAAAGTATAAAGCGGTCGCTTGTCAAATATAGAACTCAACTAGGTTGTGGTTGATTCTATGAGGAATAGGTCAGAAATCTAGCATGAGCTTGCTGGTGTAATTAAAAATTGCAGAAAGTAAAAGGGGTTTTTGTGAAATTAAGAATAATAGTAACAATATAGGACAATTAAGGTTGTTATCAATATGAGATGATCACTAGGATTGTATTCCCCCTAACTTCTTCATTCCACAGATTATTCATGCTTGTCAAACTATTTTGGTGCCTTGCATGATAAATCTAACAAGTTATTTATCACCTAATCACCTCTCAACTTTGGTTTGGGTGAATTTCACTTAAATCGTCTTGGTCTCAGAGTATCGTATTACTAACCCTTGTTCATGATCTCAAGTTAACTATCTCCTTTCAGTGTCAAGTTAATTAGATGGAGTTTGCTTGATTCAAAGTACTGTCTTGATCTCCTTTTTCTAATCTCTACCTCTATCTTGAGCAATTATCAAATACGGGTGAGTTCCTAACATTTGCAACCATTAAGAAAGAAATCAAAGCGAAGGAAATCCCAATAAATGCAATAACGCCAATCTAGAATGACTTTGCACTAAAGCTATTTTGTTAATCCATAAAGGTTTCCACAATCATTGTTATGGGATTTAGATGCTCACGGTTGTTAGAACCCACATAGATTCTATAGATGAAAGCATAAGGATGAACATAAGAAGAATAAGAATGAAAATCCAAAATCTCAAATTAATAGTAAAGCCTAAAACCAAGAACAATAATCTCAAGATCAATAATGTATCTCATATCTCAAAATAATGTCAAAGTGTATAAAGTGAGTAAATTGATAATAAAACATCAAAACGGTATTTATATATACAAAAGAAAACCTATCCTAAATATTGCAGGAAACTAGAGACATTATCTACTTTGAGATTCATGGGTTGAGTCATAGGTACAACCCATGAATCCTGCCTTAGGTCATTGAAATCAAAGATAAATTTTCAACTTTGATGAATCTCCTATCTACAAGGCAACCTATCGGTTGTAGGTTATACCTATGCCGTAGATAGGCTAGTGAGAGTCAGACCATAATCAACAACTTTCATAACTTTAGAACCTTAACCGACGTGGCTACCTATGGCTCATAGGTACTACCTGTAATATCCCATGTTTTGGACTAGAATGAAAGTCTGTCATTCCTATGTGTAGACATTTCAAAATCCTTAAATCTTATGTAAATTTAGTGTGTTAATCAATTATGTAGTATGGAAATCTATTTGAGTAGGAATTTAGATCATAGACGTTCCCTAACTCAAGTACAAGTTGAAAGCTTTCCTATCGTTCAAGTTTTAGTGAGCGTCAAACCTTAGGTTAACTTAATTAGATCATAACTCCTTGTATATATTGAATTATAGGGCCTAATATATATCAAATGAAATATCTTTGAATTATCTTTCCAACGATTCTAATTTCATCCAAATCCGACACCCGAGCAAGAAGTAATGACTTTGCAAAGTGGAGTACATCGCCTGACATAAGGTGTGCGATGCACACCATAATATGTGCGATAAGATGTGCGACACATACCCTAATATGTGTGATAAAGTGTGCACCACACATGTGGGTGTCCAGGTGACTTAAATAGTCTATTTTGGGGTAAAATGGTCCTTTTTCCACCCCTATATAATGCCTAAACACGGAATTAAGCCCTTATTTCACCAAAACATATTCTTTCTCTCAAAATCCTATCAAGAACACAAGCTAGGGTTTTCATAGAAGATTTAAGTTCAAGAAAATTCCTCCGTCAATCATCAAGAATCTTCCTTCTAAGGTATGCATAGTGTTCAGCCACGGATCCCTTTAATCCGTGGAGCTCAAGAACCATGTTTTAAATAATAAATTATGATCTTTATGTTGTTGTGTGATTATGTTCATGTTGATGGTTGTTAATTGTGTTTCAAGAAGGTATCTAAATGTGTTTCCAAGAAGTGTATGGGCATGTTAATTGGAAACCCATGAATTTGGGTGGTTCAAGATTTCTAAATTTGTTAAGTACACCTATGTTCAATATTAAGCATGTAAGGTGTTTGATAAAATTTCTAGAATGATAAAAATCATGTATTATAACTTAGGGGGTGAATTATATGATAAATTCATGCTAGTCTATTATGTTCAAAGAGCTCACTTATCATTGTTGTGCAATATATGTGTTAATGGAATGTACATGATGATTGGGGAATGGATTTATAGTCTGTCTATATGTCTTCCATGCCATGAGCAAGATCATGATTTTGAAGTATCACATGAGTTATCTCCAAATTTTTACAATATGAACTAAATGTTACATGTTTGCCATTCCCTTATGGTTAAATAGTTTTCATGCCATTGTTATAAATAGTATATGTTGTCGGAATGCCTATGATATCAGAATATGATATTTATGACTTGATTATAAGCATTCCTATTCATGTTAGATATTATGATGACCATTTACTTTATGAAATCCCTCACTCATGTATTATGGACTGTGATTGATGGTCATGTACTCAAGAAAGTCAAGTTGTGTCAATTTTCTTCCATCGAGTCCTGGGGGTACTTGCACCTAAAAAATATAGCTGTGTGCCTAGAGCCATGACATGTTGTCACGATACTCTTAGTTAATCCATGATCTATAGAATTCAGTTACTCATGTGACTCAGAAATCTCAGTAGTCTCGGTAATTCAGTAATCTCAGTTATGCTCAGTTAATCTCAGTAATCTCATTTATGCTCAGTTAATCTTAGTAATCTCAGTTATGCTTAGTTAGTCTCAGTAATCTCAGAAAGTCAGTACTCTCAGAAATCTCATGAACTTAGTAGTATTCCATCAGTCACAGAACTTAGTAAGTTTAGTTAATCAGTTTAGTTTAGTGTCTTTCAGATGGGAGTAGGATTCAGCACCGAGTGAGCCTAGGGATGGGGACTCACCCGCTAGTGAGGACTGAGATTCTTAGAAGAAATCCCTAAGTTCCAGAATTACGTAGCCAGTGTAGGTACGATATGTCACCCATTAGATAGGACTGACAAATTTAGGGGTCACCCGTTAGCACATTTATATGTATTGACTGATCCCAGGAGTCATCCACTAGATTAGGAATGACTCCACAACCGCTGTCTTTACCGGTGGCGCGATATTGACACCCTTCCAGTCAGGGTAGAGATTAGACCCCAGTCAGCTTAGCATGGGGAATGTTGGTTACATGAATACATCCTACAGTTACAATTTTTGTATCAGACTTCAGAGTAGCAATCAGAAATCAAGACTGTCCGATACAGTCATTAATCTCAGTAAGGAACTTAGATAGTTCCACAGACTTAAAGACCACCTATCATATTGGCTTGGTCTCTCATTGAGTTATTCAGTATCAGTACTTCTAGAGATCTTCCATCAGATAGGCTTGATCTCAATCTCAGATTCAGTTGAGTATGCTCATTATTAGTTCCAGAGATCACTCATTATTTAGGCTTGATCTTAAGCTTAGTCACTCTTAATCATTATTAGAAGATTTAGACTGTTAGATACAGTCACTTAGTATCAGTTACATCAGTTAGGTCAATCATCATAGTTATATTAGTTAAATCAATTATCATAGCTTATGTTATCTATATTCAGTTTCAGGACTGTTAGACACAGTCAATCATACCAGTTCTTCATAATTCGAACTGTCACAAATAGTTATTCATCTATTCAGTATCTCAGTATTGGTAAAGTTATGATGTTAGTTTTCAGAATTAGTAGTTAGTATCTCCACGATTTCAGTAGAAGTTACGTATGTATCTATGTATGTATGTATTCTCACATTCATATTAGTCAGCATGTTCATGTATATAAACCCCATGCACTTAGCCTACCCCCACGTATACTCAGTACTTTAGTTGTACTGATGCATTCGCGCTATGGTTCTTTCTTTTATGTTACACCGTAGGTTCTAAGATATAGATTCCATACCAGCAGTAGCAGTTCAGTTAGCAGTGAGTCCTCATCTTTCGAGGACATGATCATTACATTTATTATTCTAGTATTTCAGTTTATTTTTAGTTTAAGGAGTTTGTTGGAGATATGTTCCTTCAACTCCTTATTCAGACAGTTTAGAGGCTTTTAGATGATTACAAATTTTTTAGATTCAGACTTATGTATTTTCATCTTGTTTTGGTACTGTGATATCACCTTATTCAGACGTTTTATTATTAAAGATTGAACCTTATGGCCTTTAGTTCATGTTTCCACATTTTTATATGTATATTATGCAGTTACAGGTACAGATATCAGTTATGAGTTATCTTGTGGTCATCCAGGGTCATGAGCACCGTGTAGCATTCCGGTTTAGAAAATCGAGGCGTTACACTACCCATGAGTCGTAGGTTGATTCGTGGGTAGTCTTCTCAGTAACTCATCATCCTTTTTGCTCATTCTTTGCTTCAAACTTTTTTTTCTTGCAAAATCAACACAAAAGCACATAACATCTAACAAGAATACCTAAGTACTTGCACAATTTTATTAGCTTAAGAATCAAAAGTTTCATGAAATCATGGCACATCAACAACCTCAACTTAGAACATTTTTCTGTCTTCAGAAAACTAACACATAATAAACTAACATGATGCTTAACTATAATAAACCTAAGGCACCTACAATATTCAACTTTTTTAGCTTAAATTTCATACCACCTCCTATTCACAACTTTAAAAACTACTGTGTAGGTCCATGTAGCACAAAAACATGATACAAAGAAATCAATTGATGTTATTAGATTAGCAACAAATAACCTAGCATATACGCAAATGAAGCTACCCAAACAAATAGGTTGTTAACAAAACAACCCATCTACTTGCACAGCAAGGAAGTCCCACTCTTACATAACATAATGCATGTCAGTGTAGGGACCACATCAAGCATCACACTCTCAAAGAAGTTCAAATAATGTACATAAAATACCATTACCTTATTTTCAATACCTTAGTTTTTCCGGACAGATGGACTGGGATCACTATAGGACTTTTTTAGGTTTGTATGTAGGCTTGAGGGAAGGTATGGTACATATTAAAAATAGTGACTCACTCTCCTTTACACTACACTTACATTATTGGCTCGATTACTTAACCATGCTTCTTTTATTCTCTCTCTTTCTCCATTATTGCTTATTCAGATTGGGTGTGGTTTTCTTTATACTTTGCTTTGATATTTTTTATTTTTTTCTTCTATTTTTTTCTCTTTTATTTTCTTTCTTTTTAGGAGGTGTATCATAGTTTTTGAACATATATAAACACAAAATATTTAGGTTATTGTTTTGTGTTTTTGACATTTGTTATGTGTTGTTTTGTTTAATAAGAAGAAAAATAAGGAACCTAAGTTCAGTAAAAATGTTTTGTATTTTTATGTGTTTGAAAAATAACACACCCCTCCTAAAATTATTGTGAAATATGTTTTGTGAAAATATGTGTGACCATTGTTGAATCTTGTTATGGCATTAGTATTAGGAACCAATTAACCATAGCATAGTATTTCATAAACCAGATGGGTAGTAGTTGATACTGTAACCCTACAACATATGTGTGTGAGGCATTTACCTAGTGCACTTTGTGTATTTAATCCAGAACTTCCCCAGTTAGTCTTGCCTAGGTTGTAAGATAGTTGGTTGAGACATGATCATAGGCCATGTTTAAATAAGTCCACACTTAGAATACTAACCAAATAAGAATCAGTATCCATTGATTCCTAATTTAAGCCTAAGTTGACCTATTTTCTTGTCTTTACTTTTTCACCTTTTCGGTTAATTATAATGAACTTGTTTTGGACCTGGTCCCTCCTTGGACACTGTGTACCTCAACTCAGGCAAGTCACCTAAGTTTAGAGTGGCTATAATATGGCTACATAATTGAATATGGGTATGAAAAAGGGTGTTGAATAAGAAAAAAAAGTTGGGTGTGTGGTTGAAAAGAATGAAAAGGTAAGGAAAAAACATTTCGATGGCACTTTGATTCCTTACTTTTTATTAGTTTTCTTCTAATTAAACAAAAAAACACATAACAAATGTCGCAAAAATGAAACAATAACCTAAACGTGCTATCTCTACTATCATGGCATACCTTAGGGAAAAGAAACACGACAACAGAAACCACTGGTGGTTGGGACACCACCACCACAAACTTAAAACTGATGCACTGTCCCAAGTGCATACTAGAAAATAAAGAACATATGGTTTCAGGGACATACATAGGACACGCTATGAGTCAAAAGAAGTCCCATCCCCAACTGGGGCATCTTGTGGCATATTGAGCATACACTAAGAGGTGGTGCTGGTGCTTGAATAGAAGAGTCACCAAATGCAAGATGGGCACGCCTCTGCTTGTTGATATAATATTAAAAAATAGACTCTATGGTTGCCTTCTTTAGGTCTTGCCTAAACTGATCTGATCTATCACTGTGCTTGGCATACTCTCACCCTCTCTTGACCCTTATGGTCTAGGATTTATCCTACTCAACAAATAGATCAAATATTAGTGGTGGTGGTGTGGGCTATGGTAATGTTAAAGAATGTATCACCTGAGGCATGACAGGAACATGACATGTATCACCGGAGGGATGACAGGAATGTGGATCTCAGCTAAAGTGTGTATGACACAAATTGCCCTAAGACCTTGGTGTAATGGGCGTCATAAGTCCGACCAGGATCAGAGAACTTCCCTATTATTCAAACCAACCTACAACCACCTGCCCTGAGTTGGTTGAATTCCTAGAATGTAACAAAATAGTGTCACAACTCACATAAAGACCCTGGGAATAGATCACAACCATGACCAACCCAACTGAGTTCAACCATCCCATACATATAATCTAACTATACCAAACCATGCTCATAATCAAAGATGTTCCAAAACATAATATAATCAATCCCAAAATGAAATAGAATGGAACAACCAACAATATTTTCCAATGATGTCATCCCTTCAGCTTATTCTAATGCCAAAGCCAATACTAATACCGATCCCACCCATTCCAACCCATAGAAGTATCACAAAGCCTTTAGCCAAATGAGTAATGAAATTTAATTGGGACATGACTAACCATAGCCAAAACCAATATCCAAAATAAAGTCAAAATTTATAGAAATATCCATAACATGAAATGATGCCATCCACAAGGATGGAAGCTCACCACTTCAGTCCAAATGTTGTCCCCGAGTCAATCACTAAGTAGGAGGAGTAGAACGATCGGTTCATGTATAGCGTGGGTATATATCCGCCAGTAGAAAGGGTTAGCGAGTGACCGCTAGCATGATCTCAGGGTAAGGATGAAATAATGCTATTTATAAAACCAAGTAAAACCATCCATATGCAAACAACCATACATACATACATCTCTCTCTCTCTCTCTATATATATGTATATATATATAAACATGACTTTAAAACCTTTACCTGCGCTGTGTAGCTTTGCAGTCTTAAACCATCCATGGGCTATATGGGTTTAGCTCCTCCTGCTGAAAGGGCCCTAGCATATGTAGCCGCACGACCAGGAAAGTATCCCATGGGATGGCTAGTACATCCCCAAAATAAAGTTTAACATCATGCACACAGTCACCAAGACCAACCTCATATTGGTAAATATGAGTTTACAGTTTTGGTCTCCCCGAGACTTCTGCCTTCTAAGGCTTAGCTACACCTCTTGCCATTATCACTTAATTAAAACCAATTTCCAAGTAACCAAACCATTATCCATTTATTAACCAAGGCAATTGGTATTGGTATCATCATACCAACCCTTACTTGCAAGTATTATCCATAGCCAACCATTTATAGGTTTAAGGAGGTTTTCAAGTGCCCTTTCATTTACAATATTAAACTATTGGAAGACTTTCATGTTCCCTACAAGAATAACCATTATCCATTTACCATTCCAAACTATTTAAACAATGCATAATTCCTTTACCAATATTTAAAACATGCAAGAGTTCCATTAAAAGAAGTCAATGTAATAAACATATCTTTATAAATATTTTGTCAAACACATCAGGGGTATAATATGATCAAAACAAATTCCAATTACCAATAAACCATTCCCATGAAATTCAATTATCCAAATCCAACATTAATGCATATAAAAGCATAATTAAAACCACGGGAAACCATAACCAACCATTTAATATTAAAACCCCAAATCATATTTGAAAACCAAAATTATACAATCAACAAAATCATGAAAATATTCATAAAAACCATGCCTTTAGTTAGAATTAACAATGAGGGAATATAACATTCCTTAAAATAATATGATGACGGAAATAAATCACCAAGACAAGCCCCACATTGATCCTTTAATTGAAACCCCAGATTCTCTTACCCAAAAGCTCTAGAGAGAATTATGAAGTGTTTAGGAAGAGTTTCTAAGTGTTAATGAATAGAATAATAGGGTAAATAACCTCATAATTAGGTTGTAAGTCGAGGGATCCTATTAAGATAAGTGGAGAAATATCCAGAATACCCCTACTTTAGTTTCACCAAAATCCTATCACAAGGATATGATTGACCCTCACGAGTTGTACCATCCCAATACGATTGGTATCCACCACTTGTATCCTGAATTCAACCCTTGGATCAAACACTTTCTAGTATATGACTCATCCAACCAAGTTTTAACCACAATAAATGATCCATATCCATGACCCATATCTCTGGCAGAATAAAATACCAGGAGGATTGAACACTGTCTACTATACGAGTACCTGGTATGATTCATTCCCTGGCTTACGGCTCATGGTGAGCCACTTTTAATTATATCCAACCTATGTAACCAAGTCTAAGATTAAGTTAAGGAACCAAATGATCCATAACCACTAATATGACTCGTACCCCTAAGTCGTACCCATTCCAGTAACAAAAATCCATCCCATCAACCAACACTAGTCAGTATATGTATGGACCATGCCACCTATACCCCAAAATAAGGCTCATACCCGTGAGTTGTTTTGGGTCCAAAGATCAAAATTACATGAAATTTTTTAATATCCATAAACTATGGTATTTTATCGAACATCTGATCTCTAAGTATTGACCTCCTCGTATATGCTTGATAAGTCAGGCACTTAAGCCTCATAGAGTCGGTCTTATATCTAGGCCTCAAAATAGTCAATACACTCATGTAGCTATTTAGTAAACTAGTCTATAGCGACTATTAACCTATTATCCACTCGTGTATCAGATTCTTTTAATGTGGTCCGTATCTAAGGCCAAATATAACCAAATAATTTGGACAAATAGGTGTTGTTATATGTATGGTGCTTACTCAGCTCCTGATTCTAATCCATAAACTACGATATGAATTCCTGTGACACAATCACCATGCCTAAAATCGCGGCTATGGGTGCTGTAATCACCCTTAAGGTCATTTTTGGTAATTTCTTATTATTTTATCCATTAGAGATTTTCCATATCTTTCCAAGTCATTTATAACTTGCTCAAACTGATAGTTTAGTTATCGGGCAGTTTGTATGTTTTTTTTTGACAACTCCCTATTTAGAAGTTTTTGTTGGTTCTAAATGGCCATCGGATAAAAACTTTGATAAAATAATCTTAGATATAAATTTTGAATGTGCCAATAACTCTAGAATATTGATATTAGGATAGGTATACATTTGGTTCGTGTCCTGAGGCACCTGAGCTTATTTCAACCAATTGGTCAGAAAGTTGGAAAATTGGAAATATGGGTGTGGGACCTAAATTTGGTCAAAATGACCTTGAATAGAAATTCTAACTTCACCTTTGCATCTAGAATAATAATTTAGTGTGGTAACATTGTTCATTCATGTATATTAGATTCTGAATGAATCTCGAGGTATTGGCGAAAACTTATAAAATTTATAAGATTCAGCTGTCAGCTGTTGTGATAGAAAGAAAAGCAATCGAACAAATAAGTATAGCAATTTTCTTATCTGCTCTTGTAGCTTGGCAGTGCTTTCGTACCTTGTTTTTTGATTGTAGCATCTGAGTACCAAGAATGGGTATATATTGACCCCTTAGGCCTCGATTTTATCTATTTCTCACTCATTCCCGAGAGACAAAAACCTTAAAATAGTGTTCTAACTTAAAATTGAGTCTTGGTGATGACTTGGGAGCTTGATTAATACATATTTTTCCAATACCTTTGGATTTAAGGTAAGAATCCTTCTAATTATGCTTGAATTTCTTCAAAATTTCACCAAGTCCCTAAATCCTTTAAGGCTTCAGTTAGCCCAAATCATAACTTAGTTTCACCTATTTTTGAAAGTTTTATTTCCATAAGCTTGATATCATGTTGGGTTGGTCTTGAAAATATGATTTTCTATGAGTGGGACCCATAAAAGATTTTGGAATGATTTTGGACCAGAAGTACAATAGTGCAATATGGGTACTGATATTCTCATATTAATATGAAGAATGTGTTTTTGATAGCTTGGCACTTGAATAGGCTTCTCAAAAGAGTAAAGTGAAGGTTTGGCGGATTATTGAGCATTCATCAGTAATGAGGTAAGCTAGGTTTATCCCTTGTTTGATTGAGCTATGTCATGGTATAATTGTGATATCTTGTTAGATTGTTATGGGTTTTAGGCATTGGATTGATGAAATGTAAGACTTAGGATTAGTACTATCTTTAAGGTCATTTGGAACCATAGAGTGAAATGCTTTGCTTATTACCTTGAACCTTAATAGGTTAGACTTAATGTATCATGTTTAGTATGAGAATACTTAGAATTAATCTAGTTAGATGGGAGTGAACTTATCATGTTTAGTATGAGAATACTTAGAATTACTCTAGTTAGATGGGAGTGACCTTGTCACTCATGCTTAGGGTAAGATTGAACTTAGTTACTTACTTTGATGAAGTTGCTTTTGTTTCTTTGGACTTAATTAAAATACTTGAGTAGAATCTCTACCTTAGGTCTAGTTGTGGCTTGTTATACATCTAAGAATAGATTTTGATACCTTAGCCTAGTCCGGGAAGAATTGAACTTAGAATGGATTTTGGGAATCTAGAAGTGGGTTCTTGACTCAGCTTAAGCCAAGATTGATATAATTCTCTTGAAACCCTTATATGCTTGATAAATGCTTAGAGAATGCCGTTTTGGGGCAATATTAAAGAACCATGGTATTTGTTGATGATGGATGACATTGGGAGGAATGCCTAACGATTATGCCATATGTTAATTTGTTGGTTAATCTATGATGAGTTATTGATTATTCTATTGTTTGGCAATTGAATGGGCTTTCAAATATACTATTGAATGAGCCCATGGCTAGGATATTTCCTAAGACTTAAATTATGATATTGACTGTGCTATGAATAAGCTAAGGATTATATCTTGGACTAGCTATTGCTCAAGTTCTTAATAAACTATCTTTTGCTAATAATAGGTCATTGAGTATTCTACTATTGGGTTATTACTCATGATATTTCTTATGCTATTGATTATGTTAAGGAATTAGGCTAGAAATCATGCATTAGAATATTCTTTATGATGATTTTATCAATGATGTCATGAATTATGTTTAGAAATCACGATTATTGATTTATTTGAAGTTATGGTGCTAATTATACTTGAAATCATTAAAGTTTACCATATAATTTCGAATGTTATGGATATTTCTACCGATTAAGATTATGCACATATATTGATATCTAAAATAACTGAAAGATATTATGATGATATGATGATACCCGATAGGCCAAAAAATATTATGATGATAACCGACAAGGACAAAGGATATTATGATGACATGATGATACCTGGCAAGGCCAGAGGATATTGCAATTATGTTGATACTCCATAAGGCTAGAGGATATTGATTTTGATGATATATGCCCAAAAAGGTTGAAGGAGGATTATGATAATTCATTAATACCCAGAAAGGCCGAAGGATAATTATATTAATATGCCTATGTGTACATCTAATGATTTGAGTCCGTCTAGCCCTATGTATGGAAATGACATACTTATTTATTTACTCATGTGTAATTCGGGTCTGTTGTTGATAACAAGGATGCCGATTCTTGACCACTAGCGATAAATGCATACAAGTGGTATATTTGATGATTGATGATAAATGAGGATTAGTGATGTATATTATTTGAGTGGCTATTAATGAAAAATGGATAATTGAACATTAGCAAAAATGATAAATAGTGGTATTAATGTCTAGTGATAATAATGGTTAATCTATAATTAGTGTTATCCACGAATAGTAATAATGATGATTAGTTGATAATGATGATTAAGTCGATGATGATAACTAATTAATATACAATGCCTAGTTGCTAAATATTTGTTAGTTGGTGAATTATAACTAGATGATAACTCATGAATAGTGGTTATGTGGTGAGAAGTTGTTACATAACAACTAGAGGTTATATGATGACTAGAAAGTAAATGGATTAATTAATAAGAGATGACTAGCTAATAAAGGGTGATTAGTAAGTACAGATGTAAAGGTTTTTAAATGATGGTAATATTAAGGTAGTGGGTATATTGTCTTGTGTTGGTCAATTATGAATGTTGGTAAATTATCGATTGATGGTAAGTTGTGTAATGATGGTTAAATGACAATAAAGTTGGTGATAATATTAATTGATTAATTTATTATTCTCTTGGGTGTACTCTTAGTAGTATGTGATGTTGTGATGAGTTCTTTACTTTATAAACCAGTTGGCGTATAGAAGCCAACTTTGTTCTTGTGCTTGATTGTGTTGATTCTTTATGATTCATTATGATTCCAAATTATTTATTTCTTATGCACAACGATATTGTCATGTGTTGATGCCTTAAGTTATACTGTTATTCTAGTTTAATTATTTATTAGATATAGTGATGATGAAGATGATTAAGGTTCAACTCTTGACCTTGACTTTGTTATGATTGTCTTGCATTATAGCATCTTTATATCATGATTTAGATTAATTGTCCAATGCCTACCGAGTACCACTATTTTAGTACTTATACTACACTTCTACACTTTTTTGGTGTAGATACAAGTACTAGTTGCCGCCATTGGCTGTTGTTCGTGAAGAATTAAACTTTTAGAGATTAGGTGAGCTCTTAGAGTTTCAAGTAACCTATTTCCTTCTATCTTATTGTTATTCAATCTTTTGTATCAAGAAAAATGTATTAACTATATTCTATGTCTTTTGGGTTATATTGTTAACAATAGATGCTTTTGTACTGGCTCTACTAGGTCATGAGATTGGTATTCTTGTTGTGTCTATATATCTATTCTAGAAAATTGTGTTTCTTTATAACTTGTGTTCATTGAATTTGGCCTATGATGGGAATTCCCTACCAAATTAACCCATTTATTAGCTCTGAGTTATGGTATTGGATTACTTACAGGTAGGATTAATAGGTTCCACATGACTCATATATTCGGCTATGACAAATTTGTATCAAACCCTAGGCTTCATTGATATTACTCATACAAGAGCAAGTGTCTAGTAAAGTCCTATGGATCAAAACGTTGATGTCTGTTTCCTATCTTTAGGAGGCTATGAGATATTCTTAGGAGATCTTTACTTTTTTTACTCATATTATGCTTAGATTCTGAATTAGTTTATAGAGTGCTCCATTGACTTTACTCTTTCACAGATGGTTAGGACACGTGCTATCGTTACATGAGACAAAGGTCCCAAGACTTAGACTAGGGATTCTTCTCTTATTTATGGATAACCTAGATGTCATGGATAGCATCATGATTAGTTACCAGCTAGGGGCCAAGATAGAACGCTTTCCCCAGACTGTATTCCTGCCCTGAGCTAGAGATTCTTCTACCATAGGTAATGGTGGGCTAGGGACCATCCCAGGCTCTAACAAGGTTTATTTCTTCTTTCTTGGTCAGACATGCATTGATTTAGCTTTTAGGGATAGCTGTGGATTACGATATAATGGTGCAAAGTCTACTGATCAGAGTGGTATTAAGGTGGTTCACAACCTGTAGCTGCGGCTCCCAGAGTTGAGGTTCCTTTTATATTAGTAGTTTCTCAACCGCTAGTTGCTCTATCAGTATTTACTCAGCCAGTGGTTGCTTAGCTTTCTATGTTTTTGAGGAGCAGAAGATGTTGGGTAGATTCTTGAAATTAGCTCTGCCTAGGTTTTTTAGTGCTCTAGGAGAAGATGCGTATGAGTTTCTAATTACTTGTGAGGATAGACTTTGTGGTTCGGGCCTTGATGAGACTCGTGGTATGGATTACACCATATTATAGTTGGACTTGTCAGCTCATCATTGATGGAGAGGTTACATGGATTCTTGACCAGCCTGATATTCTCCCTTAACATGGACTCTTTTCTTTGATATATTCTTGGAGAGGTATATGCCTCGCAGCCTTAGAGATCATTTGAGGAATCAGTTTTCTAGATTAGAGCAAGGCTTCATGATAATTGTAGATTATGAGGCTCTTTTTCATGAGTTGGCAAGGCATACGACTTCTATTTTTGACACTGAGTATGAGAGAGTTTGCTGCTTTGTTAGAGGGTTGAGACTCCCCATTTATATGACTACTCAGTATTTAGTCACTGTGAGTAGATCTTTTATAGAGGTTTTAGATCATGCTAGTGTGATGGAGGATATACCTCGTGAGGGTCATGATAAGAGGCCTGGGCTTTAGGGAAGATTCAGTGGGAGACGTCGTAGTTCCCAACCTAGTAAGAGCATTTCTCAGAGTAGGTATCCACTGCATCCATCCTTTCAACCTTAGAGTCAGCCTAGTGAACTTATTCAGGTAGCTCTTTAGATTACTAATAGAGGTAAGTTTAATGTTAAAAATCACCCTACTAAGGGCAGTAATCAATCTTTGATGGGTTCATCTTTTGGTTATTCTAGTGATGGTGTTACTCTGGGTTAGTTGGATCTATTGGTGCGGGTTCAACACATATTTCATGTTTTACTTGTGGACTTTTGGGTTATATAACACCCGAGTTTATGGCCCTTGATAATTTATGAAATTTTGTCCTCACTGTCCTGGACTAAGACTCCCCTTATGAGTCATAGAGAGTCTTAATAGGTCCTAGGGACCTAATCATAAACAAATCAATAAGTAGTAAAGTTTTGCTCTGAGTATGAGTGGCTCACTAAGAGTCGTAAGGACTCGTTATGAGTCATTGGGTGTAAATCGAAAGGTGTCTAGTAAATGTCCCAAATTGTTTCTATGTTTACTATAAATGGACCGTACGAGTTGTAGGATCCCATTATGAGTAGTACAAGTTGAGTTGTAGAATCAACAATGTATGGCTATCTTGGGGTCTGTCATGGTGACTACATATGGTGATGAGTCGTAATGAGTCGCTACGAGTCATTTAGTGACCCATAGTCATTGATGACTAAATTTTAGATTTTAATTTTGGGGCACTTTGGACAATTTGTCCTACCCAATTAAAACCCCACATTCATAAAGCACTTAAGGGGGGTTATTTCTCATTTATCATGTACGCAAACACTTCCAAACTCTCTCAAATTCTCTCAAGCAGCCATACTTAAGGTTTCTAAGAACTAGGTCATCCAACGGCTAAATGGTTGAATTCTTTCCATAAAATATGGTATTTCAGGCACGTCACTCTTCCTTAATTGCTAATTTGGAAAACCATGTGATTTAAAGTATTGTTCATAAGATATTGATGTGGTTTTGAAATAAGGGTTGGTGGTTTTGATTGATTATTGATTAAACATTATTACCCGTGGTTTGCATATGGATATTCATGCTTTAATTATGGTTTTGAATTTATGGATGCATGGGTATGTGAATGAACTTGGGAATTATGATTTTCCACAAACTTGTAACTTTTGAAGTGGTTATGAGCTCAACCCCATATTGTGAAATTGGATTTGAATATGAAACATTATGCATATTGAACTACTATTGAATTATTGCATGATGAGAAAAGGCTAATAAGGCATAATAGTTTTGAACTCAACCTTATGGGAATTGTGTTTACACAAGCTAATTTATAATTAAGCTAAGGAGGGGTTGTGAATTCTCCCAGGTAATGAAGTTGTTTTAGCATGGTTCAATAAATAGGAATACATGTTGATTATTTTAATTGGTTCGATTCCACCTTTTTATTATTATCATGTGATTGAGAGGTTTGAGTCCCCAATGTTATATCACATGATTTGGCGCTCATGTCACTTTGATATGCCAGGAGGTTCAATTCCCCCATAGTGCATATGTATATCCTTTGGTTCATGTAGCCATACACACTGGGACCCTACCAGCTGGGGGATAGGTAGTCCTATTTAGCTAGTAGGTGCCGTATGTTATGACAATTGAGCAACACAATCTAGGCTAAAGTTTTAAATTGCATGTTAATTCTTATTCCCTATCCTAGTATGTGACATATATATGTATGTGTGTGTGTGAATTTGATGATTTGTATTAGATCTGAATGATTTGAACTGTTAATAATGGCATTATATTATCCTTATCCTTGATTTTTATGCTAGTTTTCACCCAAATCACCATCTCTGGATGCTGTATCCCCATGCAATTCAAGCATCGAGAATTCTTTTATTTTTTTTTGTATAGAGTTTTGTGGATTATTTTGGTTCTTCTATTCGTTGTGGTGAATGGTGAGCTTCCATTCTCTAAAAGGCTTGGTTATTTCATCTATTTTATTTTTTATTTGAGTTGATATTATTCATTAATATCAATATTATCATTATAATCTGTCAAAGTTAGGGACATATCCCAACCAAGACTGGTTTTGGTTCTTTGTTAGAAGGCTTTGTTGGCTTACTATGGACTTGGGTGATGTTGGTGAGTTGTTTTGGCCGATTGTTGGTTAATGATCACAGAAGTATTTTTTATTCTTTGAATTTATCTTGTTATATGTTTAGAATTTATATGATATCAGGGATATCATATTGTTTGGTTCTGTACAAAAATGTCATCTCTAGTTTATGTGGGACTTGAGATACCCGTGATGTCCAAGACCTGCTTTGGGTCCTATAAAGATGGTATCAAATCCTATGTTTGGTGTCATTGGATGTCCATAAAGTTGGGTCAATTAGAATCTCTTTTATGGGTGTGTAGCGTGCCGCACTTATAAGAAAGAGGATATGAGACATTTAAGAATGTTTTCCTTTATTGTTGTTCTATTTTAAGTAGTAGAGTTTAAGGTACTCCTCTAATTCTTATATGTTTGCTTTTCATATCATCCCTCCCAGTAGATCGGATACTTGTGGAAACTCTTTTATCCCATCTGAGGACAATGTGGACGAAACTCATCCTTCTTCAGGAGTTCAAACTTGATCTAGGGTCTTAACTTTTGATTTCCTAGATGAAGCTCTACTTGTTCCCCCTACCCCTACCCAGGCACCTCAAGCAGGTATGTCTAATGCTGAGTTTCGCCAGTTGATTCATTTGCTTACCTAGTTGGCGGCCTTCCATACTGAGCGAGTTGCTTCTGTTGCTTCATCCTCTGAGGACACTAGAGTTGGACAATTTATGAGGTTGAGTCCTTCTATTTTCACTGGTTGTAAAATTAAGAAGATTATTATAATTTCATTGATGAGATAAAGAGATTTTACATGTGATGCATGTGCCTGATGTGGATGGTGTAGAGTTTACAACTTATTAGTTGAAGGATGTGACATACTAATGGTATGAAGAGTGAGAGTAACTTAGGGGTAATACTGCTGAGTCCACTTTGTAGGATGACTTCTCTAGTGCTTTCCTTGATTGCTTCTTTCCTTAAGAGGTGAAAGAGGCAAAGACTGAGGAATTTATGAACTTGAAGTAAGGCAGTATGTAAATAAAAGAATATGCCTTAAAGTTTCATCGGCTGTTACGTTATGCTCTTGAGTTGTTATCTAGCCTGAGGGCTAGAATGAGAAAGTTTACCTCTGGGGTTTTCCTATTAGTTGATCTTGAAGAGTAAGGCTACCTTGTTGAACAAGGAAATAGACATCTTTAGGTTAGTTGTTTATATGCAGCAGGTCAAGGAGAAAAAGAAAAATTAAGTGAAGATGAGTAAAAGGAAAAGTAAGAAGTTTTTTTATTTCGATCAGGGTGGAGGTCAGCAGCAAAGTGGTAGAGATGGTGAAAAATGGTCTAAGAAGAAGTGGGGAAATTTTGGTTCCTACTCTACAGCTGGTGCTCCTTATCTACAGACATCAGGTGATCTTCGTTCTTATGTATGATGATGGACTTAGTGCACCAGGACCCTAGTCTAAGGCAAGCGAGGTGGATTTAGCTCCATTATAACCCCTTTGCAGATTCTGTGGTCAGGTGCATCATGGTGTTTATGAAGAAGAGAGGAACAAGGTTTTTAAATATGGTCTGATTGGTCATATGCAGAGGGATTGTCCTTCTAAGGTTTATTCTGGGCCAAATAAGATTCCTGTTGCTACGTCATCAGCTCCTGCACCAAAGGGTGCTACTTTTACTTCTAGCTTCGTCACTAGTTAGAACCGCCTGTATGTTCTTACCACTAGCTAGGATTCTAAAGCATCCTTTGATGTTGTTACTGGTATGCTCAAACTCTTTTCTCGTGATATATATTGCCTACTTTATCTCGGCTCTGCTTTCTTTTAATTAGCCCTAATGTGGCTATCTTTTGGCTTTAATCTTTAATATATTTCTGACCCTTTTTTTGTGTCCACCCCAATGGATGACTCTATTGTGGCTAAAAGAATGTATAGGGATTGTGTGATATCAGTCTATGGTAGGTAGACCTTGATGGATCTGATAGAGATGGATATGTTAATACTTTGGTGTAATTTTGGCAATGGATTGGTTGCATTCATGCTATGTATCTCTTGCTTGTTGGACCTGAAGGGTCAGTTTCCATTTCCCAAATGAGCCAGTTATCAAATGGGAAAGTAGTTCCCTAGTTCCTATGGGAAAGTTTTATTTCATGTCTTAGAGCTCGGAAGTTTGTTTCTAAAGGGTGCCTATATCACCTCATTCATGTTAACGATTATAGATCCAAACGTCCTCCTTTGCAGACTATCCTTGTAGTCTGTGAATTTCCCAAGTGATTCCTAATGATCTTCCTGGTATTTCTCCTGATAGGGAAATTGATTTTGGAATTGATCTTCTTTTGAAAAATCGTCCTATTTATATTCCTCCTTATAGAATGGCTTCGGTTAAGTTGAAGGAACTCAATGAGCAGTTAAAGGATCTTTTGGATAAGGGTTTTATTCTTGCTAGTATGTCCCCATATAGTGCTCATATTCTTTTCATGCGTATGAAGGATGTGTACCTTCAGATGTGTATTGATTACCACCAGTTTAATAAGGTAACCATAAAGAATATGTATCCGCTTCTGGTAATTTATGATCTCTTTGATCAACTTTAGGGTGCTAAGTTCTTTTCTAAGATTGATCTTTGGTCTGGGTACCGTCAGTTTAAGATAAGGGAAGTGGATATCCCTAAGATTACTTTTCAAACTAGTATGGTTATTTCAAGTTTTAGGTTATACCTTTGGTTTGACAAATATTTGACAATATTTATGGATCTTATGAATCAGGTTTTCCATTTGTTCTTAGATTTATTCGTGATCGTGTTTATCGATGATATTTTTATACATTCTAAGAGTGAGGCGGATCATGCCAATCACCTTCGCCATGTGTTAAAGACCCTATAAGATCAACATTTATATGCTAAGTTCTCTAAGTATAAGTTACGGTTGAATATTGTGACTTATTTGGGTCATGTTGTTTCTAGTAAATGGATCATGGTGGATCCACAAAAGGTTGCGGTGGTTAAGAAGTGGCCTACACCCATGACTCCTATCGATATTCAGAGCTTCTTGGGTTTAGACGGCTATTATAGAAGGCTTGTGGAAAGTTTTTCTTCCATTGCTTCCCCATTGAGTAAGTTGACTCAGATGAAGGTGAAATTCTTATGGCTTGTTGCTTTTGAGGGTAGTTTTGAGAAGCTGAAGGATAAGTTGACTGCAACTTTGGTTTTGACCCTGCCTTAGGGCATTGATGGCTTTGTTGTCTATTGTGATGCATCCCAGGTTAGATTGGGTTGTGTGTTAATGTAGATGACAAGGTGGTTGCTTATGCTTCTGGCAGTTGAAAGTTCATGAGAAGAATAATCCGACTCATGATTTTTAATTGTTAGCTTTCGTGTTTGTATTAATAATCTGGCGACATTATTTGTATGGGGCCCATGTTGAAATATATTCTGATCATAATAGCCTGCAATATATTTTCACTTAGAAGGAGCTAAATCTCAGGCAAAGATGATGGCTTGAGTTTCTCAAGGACTATGACATGAGTCTCCACTATCATTTAGGTAGAGCTAACGTGGTTGCTGATGCTCATAGCATTTTTCCCACAGGAAGGTTGTCTTATATAGATGAAGAGAAGTTGGACTTAGTGAAGGATATTCACCATTTAGCTAATCATGGAGTGTGTATCTTGGATTCTGAGGATGGTGGTGTGATTGTTCAAGAGGTGGCAAAGTCATCTCTTAGTGCTGATGTGAAGAAGAAACAGATGTTGGATCCTATTCTAATCTAAATTAATATTGATGTAGCTAGGAAGAAGGTGATGATATTTGAGATTGGTGGTGATGGTATCTTGAGGTACCATGGGAGATTATTGTTCCCAATGTTGATGAGTTGTGAGGAAGAATTTTAGCTGCAGCTCATGTATCGTGTTATATTATTCATCCTGGTTCAATGAAAATGTATCATGATCTTAAGGAGATTTATTGGTAAAATAATATGAAGCGGGATGCAGCCAATTTTGTGACTAAGTGCATAGTGTCAACAAGTGAAGGTGGAGCACTTAAGGCCTGGTAGGTTGACTCAAGATACTGAACTGTCATTATAGAAATAGGAAATAATTAATATGGATTTTTTTATCGATTATCCATGGTCTCGCCATCAATTTGATTCAATATGGATCATCGTAGATAAGATGACTAAGTCTGCTCACTTCTTGCCAGGGAGGACTAATTTTTCTTATGATTATTATACTAAGTTATATATTGAGGATATCATGAAGTTGTATGGTAATCCAGTTTTTGTTAAATCAGATTGGGGTACTCAGTTCTCATCTCACTTTTGGAGGTCATTTAAGTAATGTTTAGGGACTAAGGTAACCCTTAGTACCGCTTTCCACCACAGATGGATGGGTAAGCAAAAAGGATAATTCAGGTCTTAGAATATATGCCTCGAATTTGTGTATGTGATTTTGGTGTTAGTTGGGTTGACCACTTATCTCTCGTAGAATTTTCCAACAACAATGTTATTACTCTAGCATTGGTATGGCTAAATTTGAGGCCTTGTATGGTAGGAGGTGTAGGTCTCCTATTGGGTGGTTTGATGTTTGTGAAATTAAGCTGTGTGTCCCTAATTTGGTTCACCAAGCCATGGAGAATTTGAAAGTTATTCGGGATAAACTTAAGACTGCCTAAAGTCGCCAAAAGACCTATGCGGGTATGAGGTAAAAGGATTTGATGTTTAGTGTGGTGATTGGGTGTTCTTGAAGGTGTCTCCCATAAAAGGAGTGATGCGGTTCTGAATGAAGGCGAAGCTCAGTTCCTGTTATATTAGTCCATAGTTGGTTGTGAAGAGGGTTGGTAATGTTGCATAAGAATTGTAGTTTCCTTCTAGATTGAACTTCATTCATCCAATGTTTTATGTTTCAATGTTGAGAAAGTGCATGGGTGATCCTTTGATGATTGTTTCTCTTGAAGAGGCATATTTTAGATTTTTTATCTTATGAGGAAGTCCCGATTGAGATTTTAGATCGATAAGTCTTTCGACTGTAGTGAAGGACATGGCTTCGGTAAAGGTTCTTTAGAGGAACCAAAAGGTTGAGGAAGCTACTTGGGAAGCCAAAGAGGACATAAAGTCCAAGTATCAATTCTTGTTCCCCATTTTGGAAAATTGTGTTTGAGGTATGTGTACTCCTTAACATCTTTGTTTTCTTACTTTGTTAAAGGAAATGGTGATTTCCTAGGTATCTTTGTTTTCTGTCTTAAAGGTAAGTGTGGTTGTGCTTGGAGTCAAATCGTCCAAATAACTGCCTTGTCCTATCATTCAAGGATGAATAAACCTAGGGGGAGTATGTAATACCCAGGGTTTTTGACCCTTGAATTTTTTTGAAATTTTATCGTTACTTTCCTGACTAGACTCCTCTTATGAGTCGTAGGGAGTATTCACAGGTCCTAGGGACCTAATAGTAACCAAATCTGTTAGTAAGTATCAATATTCATCTCTGAGTATGAGTGGCTCACTAAGAGTTGTAGGGACTCATTACGAGTCATTGGGTGCAAATCATAAGGTGTCTAGTAAATGTCATAAATTATTTCTGTGTTGATTACGACTTGACCCTACTAGTCGTAGGGTACCATTATGAGTGGTACCAGTTGAGTAGTAGGGTTAGCAATGTATGGGTGTTCTGGGGGCTGTCTTGGATACACCTAATGGTGACGATTCATAGTGAGTCCGTATGAGTCGTTTAGTGACCTATAGTGCTTAACGATCAAATTTTAACTTTTAATTTAGGGGAACTTTGGAGAATTCCCTTCTTACCTAGTTACAACCCCACATTCATAAATTACTTAAAGGGGGTTATTTTTCATTTCTGACATACACAAACACTTCCAAGCTCTCTCAAATTCTCTCAAGTAGCCATACTTAGGGTTTCCAAGAAGTAGGTCATCCAAGGGCTCATAGGTGGAATTCTTGCTGTGAAACATGATATTTCAGGCATGTGACTCTTCCCTAATTGCTAATTTTGTAAAAGCATGTGATTTAAAATATTATTCTTAAGATATTGATATGGTTTTAAAATAAGGGTTGAGGATTTTGAATGCTTATTGATTGAACAATGTTTCCCATTGTTTACATGTTATTATTCATGCTTTAAATATGGTTTTTAACTTGTGGGTGCATGGGTATGGTGAATGAACTAGGGAATTGTGATTCTCCCCAAACTTATGACTTGTCAAGTGGTTATGACCTCAATCCCATATTGTGAAATAGGTTTTGAATATGAAAAATTATGCACATTGAACTACTATTGAATTATTGCATGATGAAAAAGGATAATGAGGCATAATAGTTTAGTATTGAACCTTGTGGGATTTGTGTTTTCACAAGTTAATTTATAATTGAACCAAGGTAGATTGTGAATTCTCCCATGTAATAAAGTTATTTATGCTTATTGTTGTTACCTTTCAAGTGTAGTTGGTACAATGATACCAACAATGTATGCTTAAATGTGTATCATGGTTCAATAAATGGGAATGTGTGTTGATTGTTTTAATTGGGCTTTAATGAGGGTAGTATAGCTGAGTCCTGAAAGTGGAGGTCCTGAAGGACAAACACTAAAAACTGTAGTTATTGATGTGGGGGTCTCTATAACTGGGTGGTTTGATTCCCCCTTATTATTATTATTGTAATATGATTAGGAGGTTCAAGCCCCCACATTATATTACATGATTTGATGCTAGTGTTACCTTGATATTCTGGGAGGTTTGAGTTCCCTATAGTGTATATGTATACCTCTTGTTCATGCAGCCACACGCACTGGTGCCCTACCAGCTGGGGGAGAGCAGGGCCTATATAACCCATGGATGACTCATATATTATGACAATTGAGCTACACAATCTAGGCTATAGTTTTATAGTGCATGTTAATCGTTGATCCCTATCCCGAAATGTGACATTGATGATGTGCATTGGATTTGAATGATTGGATATGTTGATCATGTAATTATGTTATCCTTACACCTAAGTTTCATGCTAGTGGTCACCTCACTAAGCGTCTTAGGATTGCGTTGCAAGTGCCATAAATTTTTCTACTTTTCCAGTGTAGAGTTAGGTGGATTAGCTTGATTCATCGGTTCATTATGGTAAAGTAGTGAGATTATACTCTCCAAAAGGCTTAGTCATTTTATCTTTTTCCATTTTTAGATTTGAGTTGATATTTTCATTATCATCAACATTATCATTGTCATTTGTCAGAATCGGGGACATGTCCCAACTAAGACTGGCTTTGGTTTTTTATTTAGAAGTCTTTGTTGAATTACTGTGGACTTGGGTGATGTTGGTTGGCTGTTTTGGTTGGTTGTTGGTTATTTATCAGAGGAGTATCTTTTATTTTTTGAATTTATCTTATTTTATGTTTGGGATTCATACAATATTAGGGATTTCATATTGTTTTGTTTGGTACAAAGTGCTGGTCTCTGGTCCATGTAGGAATTGGGATACTCATCACAGTTAGGCCTAGTTTGGGTCCTAATAGTCACTATTTGCTAGATTTCCCTAGTTGTGGGGCGATTGATGTTTCAGCATATGGTGGTTCCCCTATTAGTGTAGTTCATCCCTTAGTTATAGGTGGTTCTCATGGTCGCAGGGGTGGTTTTTAGGTACTCAAGGAGGTTCTTAGATAGGTAGGATAGGAGGTTGGTCAGGTGCCCAGCCAGGTGGCAGGCATGGTCAGTTGCATGCAATACCTGCTAGACTCGAGGCTGAGGCTTCAGATATTGTTGTTACAGGTACGATTTTGGTGTGCCGCCAGTCAACCTTTATTTTATTTGATCTGGGATCCTTTTAATCTTATATTTCAGCTTATTATGCTCCAGGGTTGGATTTGACTAGTGATTTATTAACTGTGTCAATACGTGTATCTACTCTTATAGGTGATTTTTTAGTAGTGGATTGAGTATTCAGCTCATGTGTTGTGACAATTAGTGATGTTGATACTTATGCTGATCTTATTAGTCTGGATAAGGTGGATTTTGATGTGATTTTGGGCATGGACTAGTTATCCCACTATCATGCAGTTATATATTATTTTTTCGAGACCGCTACCTTAGCCATGTACGGTATACCCCCAATCGTGTGGAAGGGAGCGGTTAGCCGCGAGCCTATGGGGATTATTTCATATGTTCGAGCTAGGAGGCTTATCTCCAGGGGTTGCAAGTCTTATCTCGCTTATATTTGTGATAATAGTTTGTAGAGTCTCTTGCTTGACTTTATTCTTATTTTTTGTGAGTTTCCTGATATGTTCTCTACCGACCTTCCTGGTATTCCCCTTGTCTATGACATTAAGTTTTCTATTGATCTCAAAATTGGCACCCGACCTATTTCTATGACACCTTACTGTATTGCTCCTTCCAAGCTTAAGGAGCTGAATTCTCAGCTTTAGGATCTTCTCAATAAGGGTTTTATTAGAACGAATGTATCTCCTTGGGGTGCTCCTGTCTTGATTTTGAAGAAGAAAGATAGTTTCGTGCCTATGTGCATAGATTATAAACAACTTAATAAAGTGACAGTGAAGAACCACTATCCTATACCTTGTATTGATGATTTGTTTGACTTGCTTCAGGGTGCAACCATGTTTTTTATGATTGATTTGAGGTCTGGTTACCATCAGTTAAGGATGTACAAAAGACAGCTTTTAGGACACATTATGGTCACTATAGTTCTTAATGATGTTTTTTATGATGACTAATGCCCCAGCTACATTCATGGATTTGATGAAATGATTATTCAGACCTTATTTGGACTCTTTCATAATCGTGTTCATTGATAACATTTTGTGTCTTCAAGGAGTATTGAGGAGCATGCACAATATTTGAGGACCATGCTCCAAACTTTGAGAGATCATGTGCTTTTTGCCAAGTTCTCTAAGTATAAGTGTTTACTCGAGTCAGTTACATTCCTTAGAAATGTGGTGTCTATGGAACCCATCTGAAGGGAAAGTTAGTGGATTATCTTAAGATTATGGTAGACCCAGCTAAGATTGAGGCGATTTGTGAATGGGCTAGACCTATATCTCCGATTGAGGTTCATAGTTTCATTGGTTTGGTCAGTTATTACAGAAACTTTGCCAAGGGTTTTGCTACTATTACATCCCCTATAACCTAATTGACTCAGAAGGAGGTTCCTATCTGATGGTCTGAGGAGTGCGAGTCGAGATTTGGAAAGCTCAAGGACTTTCTTACTTCAGCTCCTATGTTAGCTCTTTCTGTTGAGAAAGGGATTTACCATGTTTTGTGATGCTTCTGGTGTTTGTCTAGGTTGTGTATTTATGTAGCAGGGTGTTTCTATTGCTTATGCTTCTAGACAGCTTAAGGTGCATGAACGCAACTACCCAATTATGATTTGGAGTCGGTGACGGTAGTTTTCACATTTAAGATTTGGAGGCATTATTTGTATGGTGTACATTGTGAGATTTTCATTGATCATTGCAATCTTTAGCAATGCTTGATTGCGAAGATGGATGGAGTTTCTTATGGACTATGATATTTCCATCTTGTATCATCTGGCAAGGCAGATGTGCTTGCAGATGCTTTGAGTTGCAAGGAAGTGAATATGGGAAGTTTGGGTTGTATTTAAGTTTCTCAGTGACTGTTATCATGGGACATTTAGTCCTTAGTTAACTTTATCGTTCGCCTTAATATTTTGGATCCTGGGGGGATTTTGTCTAGTATGGAGGCGAGGTTCTCACTATATGAGCAAATTTTTGATCATCAGTATGATGATAGCAAATTTTGCTTTCTTCGTGATCAGGTGTTGAGTGGTAAGACTGAGAGGCACACTATTGATTCTAAGGGTATTTTGAGGTGGCGGTATTTTTGTTACTCATCTTTATGTCTTGATCTAGTTGATTTTGCATGAGTCTCACAACTCTAAATAATTAATTCTCCCGGGGACAACTAAGATGTATAAAGATTTGAGACAACATTATTGGTGGAGTGGCATAAAGAGAGATGTGCCAAACTTTATAGCTCGTTCTCTTTGTTGTCAGAAGGTAATGGTAGAGCATTAACAACTAGGAATGTTGACTCAGAGGTTACCTATTCTCGAGTGGAAATAGGAATAAAATGCTATGGATTTTGTTAGTGGTTTGCCTCATTCTTTCTGTGTTTTCGATGGTATATGGGTCATTGTGGATCGTTTGATCAAGTTAGCACATTTCATCCATTTTGGATGATTTTCAGTGCTGAGAGATTAGCCCATATCTATGTTTGGAAGATAGTCTATTTGCATGGTATGCCCATTTCTATCATTTTAGATCGTGGTTCCGTGTTCACTTTGAGGTTTTAGAGAGAATTTTAGGAGAAGTTGGGCACTCATATAGATTTGAGTACAACCTTTAATATGCAGACTAATGGTCAGTCCAAGCAGACTATCTAGGTTCTTGAGGATATGCTCTGAGCCTGTGTTATGGATTTAGAGTCCAGTGGGAGCACCACTTAGCCTTGGCGGACTTTGCATATAACAAACGCTATCATTTGAGTATTGAGATGGTTCCTTTTGAGGGTTTGTATGGTAGGATATGTCACTCTCAGGTTTGATGATATGATACTTTTGTGATGAGTCACTGTGGTACAAATATGCTTTCGGAGTCATTTGATAGAGTCAGGGAGATTCAGGATAGGTTGAGAGCAACTTAGAGTAGGCAGGAGGCCTATGCAGACCGTAGGCTTCGCGCCTTGATATTTGGAGTTAGTGACCGTATATTCCTCTGTGTATCACCCATGAAGGGTGTGATGAGGTTTGGGAGCAATGGTAAGCTCAGTCCGAGATATGTTAGAACTTTTGAGATTCTTCACACAGTTGGCGAGGTAGCCTATGAGTTAGCTTTGCCTCCAAATTTTTTTGTGGTTCATCCAATTTTCCATGTCTCTATTTTTTGGCGATATATTCTCAATCCTTCTCATATGCTTAGATGGGACTCAATCTAGTTGGATGAGTGTTTTACCTTTGTTAAGGAGTTTGTGCATATTTTTGCCACAGTAATGTGAGGCGGTTGCACACTAGAGAGATTTTTGTTTTTAAGGTTCTGTGGAGACATCTCCTAGTAGAGGAGGCCACTTAGGAAATTGAGAGAGACAAGGGCCCAATATCCTTGCCACTTAGGAAATTGAGAGAGACAAGGGCCCAATATCCTTACCTATTCGAGACTTCAGGTATTTTCTAAGCTTTAACTTTTTGGGATGAAAGTTACATTAGTAGTGGATATTGCAATGACCCTTCAGGTCTTTTTTTGTATTTCTTCTTATTTTTACCATTTGAGCTTTTCCATAGCTGCCCAAGTCATTTATGACTTGTTGGAACTGACAGTTCGGTTACTAGGCAGTTCATTTGGCCTTTTTGAGCCAATTCCCTATTTAGAAGTCTTCGCTAGTTCCAAATGGACACCGGGCAAAAAATTTAAAAAACAATCTTGGATACAAATTCTGATTGCGCCAGCCACTCCTGAATGTCAATATTAGGCTAGGTAGACCTTTTTTTGGGTTATGAGGCACCCGAATTCATTTTGACCTATTGATTGGAAAGTTAAAAAATTAGAAATATGGGTGTGGGATCCACTTTTTGTCGATATAACCTCGGATGGAAATTCTGCCTTTGCCATTACTTTTGGAATGTCAAACTAGCATGGTTCCCTAGTTTATTTGCATATATCGAATTCCAAATGAATTCGAAGGAATTGGTGAAAACTTGGAACATATTTAAGGTTTTTCTGTCAGCTGTTGGGATCGCAAGTAGTGCGATCGAACAAAGGATTATGGCGATCACTATATCTGCTCCTGTGGCCAGGTAGTACGATTGCACAACTGGTTGTGCCATTGCAGCATCTGAGTATCTAATATGGGTATAAATTGACCCCTTTGGCAGCAATTTTAGCCATTTCTCACTCATTCTTGAGAGCCAAAAATGGTAAAATATTGTGCTAACTTAAAATTTAGTCTTGGGGATAACTTGGGAGCTTGATTAACATATATTTTCATAAATATCTTTGGATTTGACATAATAATCCTTCAAATTCATGCTTCAATTTCTTGAAAATTTGACCAAAGCCCCAAATTCTTTAGGGCTTGATTTAGCCCCAAACATAGTTTGGTTTTCACCCATTTTTTAGGGTTTTGATTCAACGAGCTTGATATCATATTGGCTTGGTCTCAGAAATATAATTTTCTGTGAGTGGGACCCATATGGGGTTTTGACATGATTTTTGATCCTAAAGAACAATGGTGCAATATGGGTATCGATATTTTGTACTGATGTGTAGAATGTGTTTTTTATAGCTTTGCATCTAGAAGAGGCTTCTCAGAAAGAAAAATTAAAGGTTTAGTTGATTGTTAAGCATTTTTGGCATTGAGGTAGGCTAGGTGTATCCCTTGTTAGATTGCGTAATGCCATAGTATAATTGTGATATCTTGTTAGATTTGGAGGATTTTTAGGTGTTGGATTGATGAAATTCAATACCTAGGATTGATTGAATCTTTTAGGTCATTTGGATCCATAAAGTGAAATGCTTAGATTGTTGCCTTGAACCTTAATAGGTAAGACTAAATGTCTCATGTTTAGTATGAGAATGCTTAGAATTACTCTAGTTAGATGGGAGTGACGTTGTCACTCTTGCTTAGGGAAAGATTGGTCGTAGTTGCTTACTTTAATAAAGTTGCTTTAGTTCCATTGGACTTAGTTAAAAAACTTGAGTAGAATCTCTACCTTAGGGCTAGTTGTGACTTGTTATGTATCTAAGAATTGATTTGGATACCTTAACCTAGTCAGGGGTAGAATTGAACTTAGAATGTATTTTAGGGATCTTGAATTAGGTTCTTGATTCACCTAAAGCTAAGATTTTTATAGTTCTTTTGAAACCCTTATACACTTATTAAATGCTTAGAGAATGCCCTTTTGGGACAATATTGAGGAACCTTGGTATTTGTTGATGATGGATGGTATTGGGAGGAATGCCTAAATGATCGTGCTATATGTATGATTTATTGGTTAATCTATGATTAGCTTTTGATTATTTTATTGTTTGGCTATTGATTAGGAGTTCGGATATACTATTGAATGAGCCCTTGGTTAGGATTTTGTCTAAGCCTTAATTATGATATTGATTATGCTATGAATAAGCTATGGATTATACAATGGACTAGCTATTGCTCAAGTTATTAATTGAAAATATTTTGCTAATGATAGGTCATTGTGTATACTACTATTGGGTCATTGCTCATAATATTGCTTATGATATTGATTATTGTAAGCAAGTATGCTAGAAATCATGCTTGAAAATACTATTTTTGTTGATTTCAGCAATGTTATCATAAAATATGATTAGAACTCATGATTATTGATTTATGGGAAGTTATGATGCTAATTATTCTTGAAATCATGAAATTTCATTAAATAATTGCTTATGTTATGGATGTTGCCACCGATTATGATTATGCACATATATTGATACCCAACATAGCCAGAGGAGATTATGATAATACCCGACAGGGCCCAAGGTTATTATAATGATATGATAATTTTCAGTAAGGCAAGAGGATATTATGATGATACCCAATAATGCCGAAAAATATTGCAATGATGTTGATACCCGAAAAGGCTGGAGGATATTGATTATGATGATATATGCCCGACAAGGCTGGAGGATGATTATGACGATGTATTGATATCTGGAAATGTTGGAGGATGATATTATTGATATGCCTATATGTACATCTACCGGTTTGAGTCCGGCTAGCCATATGTATTGAAATCGCATGCTTATTTATATACTTATGTGTAATTTGGGTATGTTGTTGATAATAGGGATGCCAATGATAGTGCACTAGTGATAAATGAATACAAGTGGTATAGTTGATGATTGATACTAAATAAGGATTAGTGTTGGATATTATTTTAGTGGATAGTAATGACTAATGGGTAATCAAACACTAGAAAAATAATGAATAGTGTTATTAATGGCTAGTGATAATGATGGTTATTCTATAATTAGTACTATCACTGATTACTAATAATGATGAATAATTGAAAATGATGATTAAGTTGATGATGATAACTAGTTAATAAACTATGCCTAGTTGCTAAATATTTATTAGTTGGTGTATAATGTCTAGATGATTATCCATGAATAGAGGTTATGTAGTGAATAGTTGTTACATAACAACTAGAGGTCGTATGATGACTAGTAACTAAATGGATTAGTTAAGAAGTGATAGCTTGCTAATAAAGGGTAATTAGTAAGTACCAATATTTAGGTTGTTAAATGATTATAATATTAAGGTTGTGTGAATATTGTCAAGTGTTGGTGAATAACAAATATTGGTAAATGACCGCTTGATGGTATATTATGGAATGATGGTTAAACGACAATGAAGTTTGTAATAATATTGATTGATAATTGATTTATTCTTCTCTTGGGTATACTCTGTAGTAGTATGGAATACTTTGATGAGTTCTTTACTTTATGCAACAGTTGGTGTATTGGAACCAGATCCAACTTTGTACTTGTTCTTGATTTTGTTGATGCTTTATGATGCATTGTGATTCTGAATTATTTATTTCTTATGTAAAATGATATTGGCTTGTGTTGATGTCTTATATTACAGTGTTATTCTTGTTTAATTATTTATTATATACAATGATGATGGAGATGATTCGGGTTCCACTTTGTATTGTGACTTAGTTACGATCTTTCATTATCTCATCTTTATATCATGATTTAGCTCAATCGGTCAATGATGCCTACTAAGCACCCTTTATTTTGGTACTCGTACTAAACTTTTCTCCTTTTTTGTGTAGATCTGAGAACTAGTTATTGCAGTTGACCATTGTTCGTGCATAGTTGATCTTTTGAAGATAGGGTGAGCTCTTGGAGTTTTGAGTCGCCCATTTTCTTCTATCTTATTTTTATTCAATCATTTTTATAAAGACAAATGTATCGACTATATTCTAAGTCTTTTAGGTTGTATTATTGACATTAGATGCTCTTGTACTAGCTCTACTAGGTTGTGGTATTGGTATTCTTGTTGTGTTTTTTTATCTATTCTATAACACTGTGTTTATTTATAACTTGTGTTCATTGAATTTTTCTTATGATGGGTATTCCCTATCGAATTAACCCATTGTGTTTTCTCCGTATTATGATATTGCTTACCTACTGTTGGGATTAGTAAGTTCTATCATGATTCATAAATTGGGTCATAACGGGGGCATTGTAGTAGTAAAAGCTAGGGCTAATGTACTTGTATCCCCCTCACTGCCTGCCATAGAAGAAGGCTATACTTGATGGCTACCTATTACAACATTGCCATATGATATCAGCCTGTTAACATGCTCAACTGACCCAAGAGTCCCATCAAAGGAACCTGGTGCCTGAAGATGTAGAATGATATGCTTTATATAGCACAGTAGGGTTGGCATCATCTCTAATCAACCCAACGTCAATCGTTCGGGTAGCCTCAACCCTATGATCAACTTTGGTATCATTGGTACTTTTTTCCCATCACAAAGTCTCTATATCAAGTATGGAAAAGGAATAATGGTGAATTCACAGAAAGCCCTCTCATGAATCTGCTCATAGATCTACCTGGAAAAATCTATGTCATAGCCAGCCATGAGACTGGCAAACAATATCTCCCGTTCCCTTGTGAGCACATTATCAGTTGCTGTTAAACTTAATCGATACCTCATTATGGTCTAAAAAAACTTTAGTGTGAAGAGCAGCGAAGACTTCTTTATCTCCGCCTTTCCCTCCACCTAAGAGCCCTTAATACCAAGCTCAGTGATCTAATAAGCTACCTATCTCTCTATATATCTCCTCTACTCTCTGTATTTATCATATATTATAGTCTTCCTACTCATCATAATCTGTAATCAATAATCAAACTCTACTTTAGTAGTCGGCCCTAACTCCAGCCCAAATAAGAATCGACGAATGGTCTCCTCAGATAATCTATCCAAATTGCTCTAACTAGTGTATAAGTCAGTGGGGGCTGGTCCTATGCTCTCCACTCTTCTAGGGTGATCAAATCCATAGTTGTAGCGCATGAAACATAAAACTCTCAAATAACCTATGGGCATTAATATCCTATACGTTCGCCCATCTATTCAAGCCTTTAACTATAAAAATCAACCTCCAGGTATAGAACACCTGCCAAAGTAGTGACCCCAATATGAGGTTTCTCAATAATACTGCATTAAGTTCTTCTATGATCAATAACAAAAATGTCCCTATCATGGATACTCTGTATATCTGCCACACGCTATCTCTAAATGGCCTGAGTAATTTATATGATGGAGATGCATGTGGACTCTAGAGCTGTTGAAGCTTAATATGAGGCATCCATAGGACCTTGTAATGTCTCTAGACCCTTATTAACTGGGTGCATCTATATCAAAATCACCAATACATCAAGAAGACTTCGCCCCCTCTTCAGACTGGGGGATGACTTAATCCTCTTTAAGGACACTATAATTTAATGAGGTGTTGATGTATAGCTTGGATTACACGACCTGGGGGATCTTGGGGGTCAGAATGAGGTCGCGATGGTTGGTGCATGCTAAGAGCGTGTTTGCTTCTTGTCTCTGAGTTTGGCCCCTATTATGATCTGGAGCTAAGGGCACACTATCAATGGGGTACTTCTCTATGGATCCACTTTATTTGGGAGACTCATATCTCAATTTGGACTATACACCCTTCTTTGGTGTAGCTTTGTGTGCCTTAGTACCTGTAGAGAGAATTGTCAATACTTGATCCACCCACTTATGGAACAAGAAAAAAATAAAAATTATGGTTCCTATTAAAGTCCAACCTACGACAAAACTTACAAGTTAGGTGTTACCTATGACTCGTAGGTTAGCCGTAGCTATGAGACAAAGCATTTGAAACTTTATGGTTTCAGTTTTAATTCCTACGAGTCCAATCTATGATCTGTTGGTTCAACCAACGGGTCATAATTAGGTTGCGTGGGTTTATACTTGAGAATCGCTCTATTTCTTCCCAAAATTTCTCTCCTGTCTAACATTATTTTCCATTTTATAGCCCAATTTGATTAGCATAAGACAAATCAATAGGCATCAATTCAATTTTGACAAGTATTTCAAGAATTATTCGAGTTAATCAAGCTATATTATACTTTTAGTGTGATCACAAGTTTCTTGAATCAAAATCTATGCATTAATCAAATTCGGAAATGAAGAATCTTCGAGTGAAAATAGATGAGACTGAGGAATAACAAATTGATTATAACAAATGATTAGCCTTGGATCGCACAAGAAAGTAAGTTGAAAGTAGGAAAGTTGGGGGGTTATGAAGTGGAAGAGTTTGAATTAATATTGGAGTTTAAAAGTAGGGGAAAGGAATCAAGTTTAGGGTTATAATTCACGGTCACCCAATATGGGTTAGGTTATATGGTCCTAAACCATTTAAAATATAAAATTTCTCTAGTAACAACCTACGATTCAACCTATAAGCTCTTAGTTGTACTTATGAGCCCTAGGTTGGGATCATAGGTAGGACTCTGCAACCCAAGTTTGGTTCTGATTCCCACAGCACAACCTACGTATCATAGGTAGTACCTATGATCCGTACGTTGGTGCATTAGGTTGTAGTTCAAAGACTTAAAATTTTCCTTAAATTCCCACTACTCAACTTACATGTCATGAGTTGGACTTACGACTCGTGGGTTCAGTCGTGGGTCCACTCACCTAGACTTGTCTAAAATTTTGCAATTCTTACCATTCTCCAAGTAATCTCCATGATTCCTATTCTACAAAATAAAAATAATGTGAAATCTAAACCCTTGGTCCACTCTTAGCCTAAAATACCTACCAAATGAGAATAAGTATCCCTTGATCCACGCCTATGCTTGTCGATATCAAACTGAATAATATACTCCATGGTGGTATTTTTTTAGGTCCCTTCTAAATTCATTCGAGCTATCACTATGATCGGCATACTCTCACCCTCTCTTGACCAATTATGGTATGTGCCTTATCCTCCTCAGTAAGCAGATAAAATATCTGTGATAGTGGTAAGGGCAGGACCCATTATGGTATGGGCTTCATCCTCCACAACATACAGATAAAATATTAGTGATAGTGGTGAGGGAAGCAGCTACGTAAAGGAATGTATCACTAGAGAGATAACAAGAACGTGGCTCTCAATGTAAGTGCACACCTCTGATCTCAGTATCCACCTCCACGCACAAACTCGATAAGTTAGACACCTGAGCCTCAGGGAGTCGGTCTCTTATCCTGCTCTCAATGCTATTAATACGCCTATGTAATTCTCTAGTAAACCACTCTATAGCGGCCATCATCCTAGCTTCCATTCATGCCTGAGATTTCTCCAATGCAGTCCACACAAAGGAACAGATCTGACCAAATAACTTGACCAACTAGGTGTCAATATAGGTCTGGCACTGATTCAAATCCTACTGGTGATCCACCAACTGCTATAAGATATCCCATGACACAGTCAACATGCCTAAATCGGTGGCCGAGGGGGCACTACAGAATTAGAAGCTGGGGATGAAGTACTTGTAGCCCCATCACTACCTTCTAAAGAAGAAGGCTCTAGCCACTGGATAATAGTATCAACAATGCCACCCGATATCATCCAGTCAGCATTATCACACAACATAAAATTCTCTTATAAGCAAGGTGCACCTGAATATGTAGAAGGTTGTGTTTTATATAGCACAATGGGGTTGAAATGATCTTTAATTATCCAAATATCAGTTGTGCGGGTAGCCTCAACAATATGATCAACCTCTTGTATCACTGGTACTCCTGCCTCATAGTAAAGTCTTTGTATCAAGTAGGGAAAATAGTCGTGAACTCATGAATACCCTCTCATGAATCTCCTCTCGGATGCACTTGACAAAATTTATGTCATTTCTAAGCCATGAGGATGGCAACCAATGTCGTTCGATCCTGTGCTAGCACATTATCCATAGCTAGTAACCTCAACTGGTTCCTCAAAATGTCCATCTAAAATTTATAGTGAAGCACAATAAGGACTTTTTTTTCCCTGGATCCCTCTCACATCAAGGGCCCTCAATACCAAGCTCAGGGATCTACTGTGCTACCCATCTTGCTAAGTCTCTCTTATGCTACCTCTGGTCAGTATCTCTCATAGTGTGCCTACTCTTCATAATAGTAATCTATAATTAAACTTTGATGTAGTAGCCAACCCTACAAACTCCTAACCAAACAAGAATTGACAAATAGTCTTCTCAAATAAATCAACCCTAACCCCTCATAATAGCGTATGAGCCAGTGGGGATTGGTCTTATGCTCTTCCCTCATTTGGGGTGATTAAATTCATAGATCTTGCATATGACACCTAAAACTCATGAACAACTTCTGAGAAAAAAGATCTTGAATGCTCACCAATCCATTTGAGCCCGTAACTATCAAATAATGTCTTCAGGTCTTGATCACCTGCCAAAGTAGTGAGTCCAATATGGATCTCCTAAACAATGTTACACGGAGGTCTGCCCTGATCAAAAATAGCAATGTCGCTATCACAGATGCCCTTTATATCTGCCACACACCATCTTTGAATTACCTAAGAAACTGATATGGTGGAGATGCGTGAGGATTCCTGGGTAACTAAAGCCAAAGTTGAAGCATCAGGGGTACCTTGTAATGTCTCTACAGCCTCATCAAACTGGGGTGCATCTATCTCACAATCACTGGTACTTGAAGAAGTCTCTGCACCCTTCTTACATCAGGGGATGACTGAATCCTTCTCAGCAGTACTGGAACTGAACTTATCCTCACCCTCATCAAACTAAGGAAGGGATAATAGAGTATGGTGGTGATGTCTAGGTTGTCTTCATCCTAGATCCTGTTTGGATAACACGAGCTTGGAATTTTGGGCATTGGACTGAGGTGACAGTGGTGGTGTAGGCTAAGAGCCTAGTCGAATAGCAGCCCTAGATGTTGCTTGTCTTCGAGTCTAGCCCTTAGTATAGGATGGATCCAAGGATGCACTATCGATGGGGTACTCCTCCACGAATCCACTTCGTTTGGGATACTTGTCTCTCAATCTAGACTGTACGCCCTTCTCTAGTATAGCTTTGGGTGCCATAGTACATGTAAAGAGAATTGTCAGTACTTTATTCACAATAATGGAAGAAGAAAAAAAAATTTTCTATTGCTACTTAGGTCCAACCTACGAAAAAACATATAACCAATCAACGATTCATAGGTTGAACCTATAGTTCATAGGTACCAGAAAAAACCTCTAAAACTTTGGTGCTTCAGGTCTGATTCCTTCAAGGCCAAGTATGAACGGTCATTTCAAACTACGTGTCATAACCAGGTCGTATGCGCTTATACTTAAGGATCATTCTATTTCTTCCCAAAATTTTACTCCTATTTAGCAATATTTTCTATTTCACAGACCAATTTTGACTATCATAAGGCAAATTAACATGCATCAATTCAATTTTCACAAGTATTTCAATCATTATTTAAGTTAATCAAGTTTTATTCTACTTTTAGTTTGATCATAGATTTCTTTAATCAAAATCTATGTATTAATCAAATTTGGAACATGAAAAACATTCGAGTGAAAATATCTGAAGATGAGAAAGAATAAATTGGTTATCTCAAATTGTAGGTAGGACTCTACAACCCAAGTTTAGTTCTAATTCCTATGGCACAACCTACTTGTCATTGGCTGTACTTATAATCCGTATGTTGGAGTCATAGGTTGTAATTCAGAGACAAACTTTTCTTCTGATTCTCACAGCTTAGCTTACATGTCGTGGGTTGGACTTAGATCTCATGGGTTGAGTCGTAGAACTAATACTTAGAATTGTATGAAATTTGTCAATATTTACCATTCTCTAGGTACTTCTCCATGTTTGCTATCCTAAAAAACAAAAACCAACTAAACTCTAAAACTATGGTTTACCCCCCAAGCAGTGCGTGATTTAATGCCGTGTCATAATTTAGCTATATTAGATACTAAGACTTCACCAACAAGATCACAGGTTTTCTTCCATGAAATTCCAAATTCAACATTGTGGTGCAACTCAGCTACTTTGTCTACTCAAACTTCACCATGACAAACATTCTCACACACTTTCAACTCTTTCATGCTTCCCATATAATAATTAACGTGATGCCTATTCACCATGAATAGGGCATCCCCATCTTGCTGTAGCTCAATCATACCATATGGAAATACTCCTACCATGGTGAATGGTCCAGACCACCTAAACTTTAGCTTTCTAGGAAACAAGCAAAGTCTCGAATTATACAATAAGACCACATCAACGAATTGGAATACCTTCCTCTCAAATTTCTTGTCATGGTATAATTTCACATTTTCCTAGTACAAGGTTAAAAATTCATAAGCACAGAGTAAAGAGTTGTCCATATCGTTCATCTTATCCAATCTCAAGTGTGTAGTGTCACTCCATGCAAAGTTCAGTTCTTTAATGCTCGATGTGCCTTATGCTCAAGTTCAATTGGCAAGTGGCATGACTTTCCATACATAAAATGATAAGGTGAGGAACGTATGGGAGTTTTGTATGATTTCTGATAGGCATAAAGTGCATCACCTATCTTTATAGACCAGTCAGTCCAGTTGACATTCATAGTCTTAGCCAAAATGGACTTGATCTCCCGATTAGAGATCTCAACCTGCCTTTTTTTCCATGGATGGTAAAGTATTTCCACCTTATGTTTTACACCATATTTCTAAAGTAGATATCTGAATAGATGATTAAAAAAATAGGACCCACCATCACTGATGATAACTCATTTAATACCAAATATAGAGAAAATATTTTTCTTCAAATATGCTATAACACTCCAGCCTTTATTATTGTGAAGTGAAATGGCTTCCACTAACTTAGGCACATAGTCGACTGCCACCAATATGTACTTCATAATAATGCAAACCCATGAATGGAACCATAAAGTAAATACCCTATATATCAAATAGTTTAAGCTCAAGAATAGGGTTATGGGGAACTCATGCTTCTGTGAGATATTGCCCTGCTTTTGGCATTGGTCACAGGCATTGTCATGTGCATTTTTATAAATTGTCATCCAATAGTAACTAAATTGTAGACTTTTATGGGCAGTGAGTACCACAATAATGACCCCCAACTGGAGATGAATGTCAGGCCTACGAAATACTCATCATCCCAACTTTGGGAATACACCTCCTAATCACACTATCTACACACACTAGGAATAAGTAAGGCTCATCCTAAAAGAACTTCCATTCCTCATGCATAAATTGTTTTCCTATTGAAATGACATGTATTTTGAGATCAAGTTACTTGCCAAATAGTTGGCAAAGTCAGAAAACCAAGGGATTAAGTCTTGTGATTTTTCGAAATGTGCTTATCTGTAAAAGTATCATCAATATTAGGCTCATTCCCTAGTTTAAGCATCGCCTCCTCTTCTAGACGGGATAGATTTTCATCAACCTGATTCTCTATGCCTTTACGGTCCTTAACATCAAAGTCAAAATCTTGCAACAATAATACCAATCAAATCAATCTAGGATTAGCATATTTCTTCACTATAAGGTACCTAAAAGTTGTATGTTAGGTGTGCACAATGACTTTGGTACCAATTCAATAGGACTAAATTTCTCAAAATCAAACATCACCACAAGCAATTCCTGTTCAGTAACCATGCAATTTTTCTTTGCCGGGTTGACTTTTTACTATTATAATAAATGTGGTAAAGTATGTTTTCACGTATTTGACCTTGGTATATTCCTAGGGACATACCACTGGTGTAACACATCACCTTAAATGGAAGATTCCAATACCAAGACATAATAATAAGGGCTGAGATCAACCTCTCCTTAAGGCACTCAAAAACCTTGACATTATAAAAAAAAAACTTTACCTACTTCTCTAATAGCTTGCACAATGGATTTTTTTATCTTAGAGAAGTCCTTGATGAACCGCCTATAAAACCCTGCATGACCCAAGAAACTTCGAATACGTTTTACATAAATTATTGAGGCAATTTTTTAATCAACTCAATTTTAGCCTTGTCGAAATCTATCCCCTTCTTTGAAATTTTGTGCCTAAGAATGAACCCCTCTATGAACATGAAGTGACACTTCTCCCAATTCAAAACCAGTTTACACTTTTCACATCTTTATAAATCGTTGTCCAAGTGATCTAGACAATCATCACACGAGTCACCGCAATTGAGAAATTATCCATGAGGACCTCGATAGTATCAATCACCATGTTAGAAAACATAGACATTATGCAATGCTGAAAGGTGGCTGGAGCATTACAAAAACTAAAAAGAATCCTCTTAAATGCAAACGTACCATACAAATAAGTGAAAGTGTTCTTTTCTTGGTCCTCAGAAGCAACATAATTCCGCTTATACTTAATAACCATTGCAAAAATAATACCATCCTCTACCTGCAAAATAATATAACATCTGGTCAATGAATGACATAGGAAAGTGATTTTTTTGCATCCACGTATTCATCTTTTTATAATCCTTACACACTCTCCATCCCATGATAGGTCTTATTGGAACTAACTCATTCTTTTTATTGGGTACCATAGTGATCCCACCCTTTTTGGAACAAACTAAACCAAGCTCACCCACTTACTATCGACAATAAGATAAACCACCCCTGTATTTAACCACTTAATAATCTTCTCCTTCACCATCTCTTGCATAGGTGAATTTAGATGACATTGATAATTGATGATAGGTACACATTCTGGCTCAAGTTGAATCTTATGAGTACAAATTCTGAGAGGAATTCCGATAATGTCAGACATAGTTCGACCAATGGCCCTTTTAAACATCTAAAAGATAAAAATCAAGGCTTCAACTTGCGAATACACCTAATATATTATAATGATAATTGACAAGGTACTATTGCCCTCCATGAATGCATAATGGAAACGAGAGAAGAGATCCTTTAATTTCAAGATTGGTGGTTCTTCAATAGATGGCCAAGCTGGAGGGGTTGCTCTACTTTTCAAATCGAGATCAAAATTCTTTGGTGTATAAGAGTAAAAACCTCTGCCACTAAGTGCTTTCACCATATCATCATACTTATCAATACTATCACTATTAAAAGTCACAATCATATTCCCAATGCCTTGACACAAAGTTTCTCCTTAATGGGTGCATCTAATTCATCTCTAGTGCCTATAAATACTCTATTGGCATATCTTTTGGATATCTCATTGGCTGACACACATTGAAAGTGACTTGTTCATTATTAAACCTGAATTTTATCTGTCCCATCTCCATGTCAACCAATACCCAACCCGTGGCTAGGAAGGGACTTCCTAAGATGAAAGGGATATCAAAATATACCTCACAAATGAGAATCACAAATTAAGCTGGGAATATGAAAGAATACACCTTCACCAACACATCACACAATACTAATTGACTTCTTAATAGTGCGATCAACCATCAATAATCTCATACAGGTTGGCTTGGGCAATCCTAAGCGCAACTAATTGTATATAACTAGCGGCGTCAGACTAATACTTGCTCCCAGATCACATAATGCTTATGAAAAATTGATGGACCCAATAGTTTATGGAATAGTAAAAGCTTTGAGATACTCCTTCTTCTCAAGCAAAGATCACGAGGAAATAGCATTGCAGTGGTGCATAATATCAGCGAGCTTAAAGCTCCTTTTTTTCTTTTTAGTCACTAAATCCTTAATGAATTTTGCATAATCGGGCATCTACTCCAATGCTTCCTTATGAGGTATATCCATAGACAATTCCTTGAACATCAACATGAATTTATTCTATTTCCTATATTTTGCTTTCTTCTTCACCTTTGAGAAAAAGGTTTTGGAGATCATGGAATAGTTTTCAATACTGTTTCAACCTCCTTAACCTTTTCTTTATCATTATCCATTCATTTCTCTACATCCATTAATTTGTGCAACATCTCTTAATTAGTCACCAACTTCTCAGTTTTAATTTTGGGTGCATCATCAACATCCATAGTATCATTTCTTACCTCATAAACCATAAGGATAGGTAGATCAATAGTCGCCTTACCACTCTGAGTGGAGATAACTAGGCAAGGTCTGGTGTTATTTGAATTCTGAATGGTATTATAGAAGAGTTTCCAATTGCCATTGATTTAGTCTCGCCAATATTTTTCCAAATTATTAATAGGCAGATCAATAGTAGCCTTACCACTCTGAGTGGAGATAACTAGAAAAGGCCTATTATTATTCAAATTCTGAATGGTATTCCTAGAAGAGTGCCTGATTGACATTGATTTAGTAGCATAGGTAGATCAATAATGGCCTTACCACTCTGAGTGGAGATAACTAGGCAATAAGCATAGGTAGATCAATAGTAACCTTACCACTATAAGTGGAGATAACTAGGCAAGGCCTATTGTTTTTCAAATTCTAAATATTATTCCTTGAAAAGTGCCCTATTGATATTGAATTAGTGTAGCTGACATCTGGCCAAACTGTTTCTCAAACTTCGTAATTATGATTGCATCCATTTCTACTTTTTGGATCAACCCTAATATGTCTGCCTCAATTTCCTTAAGAGAACTCTCTTGGCTCTCTAAACCCTTAACAATCTTATAAAGCACTACTTCCATTCTCAAACTTTTAAAATTAGCAGCATGGTCCCCTAGTGGAACATTAAGAACACTCGTCTCCTTATAATCATCCTTTGTCTTTCAATCACCATCACGTTCTCTACTCTTATACCTACATTTATCTCTGTAGTAGTTTCTCCCTTGATCCCTTGCCTCAAGTTCAAAGTTTCTTAGTTAGACACTTGGACCTTGTCTCAGCAACGCACCATCTCTTTATCTAAGTACTTCAATTCATCCTCAGAAATCAAACTTTTCATGTCTAGTAGTTTTACCTAGTGACCACTCTGCATTTACCTTTTCTACTCTGTTAGCTAAAAATTGCTTAGTAAGCAACCTAATCTCAGTCCTCAACTGTGTTACCTCTTAATTCACTCTCTCATCTAAGACCCTCTTCTCATTGGAAACACTAATAACATAAGTATAGGCCAACCTACTTTCCTCTCGAGTATGCCACCCTCAAATTGGTTTCAGTTATTTGATCTAAGATTTCTATAACCTACTCTTTATAAAGTCACATAAAAGCTTTACCTATAATAGTATTGACTACAACCTTGGTATTTTCATTCAAGTCTAAGTAGAATATCACCAGAAAGTTCCTCCCCTAGATTTGGTGATTTGGAAAATTCATCAGCTTCATCTTAAACCTCAACCGTGTCTTGTAAAGGGCCTCTAAATGTAAGTATCTATAATTATAGATCTCATCCTTCAACTAAAAACTTCTAGAGGGTGAAAAATTGGTCTATGAACTATGTCCTCAACTCGTTCCAAGTGGTAATGGACCTATGAAAAAGCTTTCCTATCCACAAAGTCGCTTCTCCTATGAGAGAGAATAGGAGCAACCTTAGTTTTATAGCTTCCTGACTCACTCCAGGTAGATTGTACGAAGTAAAAATCCCCATAAATTTTATAAATTTCTTGCTTGCATCATCAATAGGCAAACTAGCAAACACTCGCTTAAAATTAAACAACTACATCATTGTGCTCGTAATATCAAATTTTATTCCTTAGGGAAACTCTGGAGGAATGATAGCACCTGTCTCAATTGGTTCAACATACCCCAAATCTTCTTATAGATCATCATAAACAATCAAGTATTTATAAATTATGGGTTGGCCTCTCTTCCTTCTAAGTCATTCCATGTCGATGATCTAGTTCTCTCTTCAACATGTCGAGTAAGTTCTAACCTAGAATTTTCTTCATCCACTAATCAAACATTTGTTTGTTTAGTAATTTCTTGAACACCAATGAGAGGAGTCTGATTAAATATGGTTGGGTCATCATGAACACCTTCATGTCGGGCTCCTTAACCATACTTTTCTCCTTTTTCCATCTTATGATTAAATCATAAGGTTCTTTTAAGATTAGGATAAAATGGAATCAGGGGATTTAGTTTACTCCAAGTATTGAGCATACACCGAAAAGTGCCCTGGAAAGAGTAGAAAACCAAAAATCAATAAAAAACAACAACTTCAACAACTGCAATCAATTAATTTGTAACTATATTCCTTGATAACAGTGCTAAAATTTGATGTTTCCCAAATTACATCTCTAAGAATGTCTACATCGGTCATTTTTCATATGTATAACCCAACCAGGTTGAGGTCGATCCCATGAGGAATAGGTTGTAAATATATCATGAGCTTGCTGATGCAACTAGAAATTATAGAAAGTAAAAGAAGGTTTTATGAAAGTAAGTAACAGTAACAATGCTGGGAAGTTAAGGTTGTTATCAATATAGGACGATAGCTAAGATTTTGTTCCCCCTAACTTCTTAACTCTATAGACTATTCATACTTTTCATTCTATCTCGGTGACTTACATTGAAAATCTAACAAGTTATGTATCACCTATCCATCTCTCGCATTAGTTCAGGTGAATTTTCCTCATCTTTTATCAGTCTTAGAGTGTCACATTACTAACCCTTGTTCTTAATCTTAGATTAACTATCTCCTCTCGGACTTAAGTTAATTAGATGAAGGTTGATAGCTTCAAATTACTATTATGATCTCTTTTTCCTAATGTCTACCTTTCTCCCTCTCTCTCTCTCTCTCTCTCAAGTAAGTATTGAATATGAGTGCATTCCTAATGTTTGCAACCATTATGAAAGCAATAAAAGCGAATGAAATCCAACTACATGCAAAAATACCAATCAAGAGTGACTTTGCACAAAAATATTTTGTTAATCCATCAGTGTTCCTACAACCTTAGCTATAGGGTTAGCTGCTCATGGTTACAAGAGCTCACATATATTTCATAGATAAAAGCATAAGGATGAACTTACAAAGAGTAAATATGAAAATCTAAAATCTCAAATATATTGTAAACACTAAAATCTAAAAATAATAATCCTAAGATCAACATGTGCCTAAAAGCTCAAAATAAAGTCAAAAGTGTATAAAGTGCATCAACTGATAATAAAACATCCAGAGAGTATTTATAGATGTAAGAGAAAACCTATCCTAAATAGTGTAGAAAACCAGTGTCGGCATCTACTCGTGCTTCATCGGTTGAGTCATCGGTACAACCCACGAATCGTGCCTTGGGTCGTTAAAATCAGAGTGAAATCTTCAAATTTGTAGAATCTTTATTGATTGCACCTATCCTGCGTAGGTACGCTCATGAGAATAAGACCTTAATCCAAAACTTGTAAAACTTCAAGACCTCAACCCACGTGCCTACCTATGGCTAGTAGGTACTACTCATGAGTCATGTGTTGACTCGTGGGCATCCTTCTCAGCAAATCTTCATCGCTTTTGCTCATTCTTTACTCTGAACTCTATTTTTCTGTAATCAGCACAAAAGAACATCACATCTAACAAGAATACCTAAGTACTTGAACAATTTCCTTTTTTAAGCATCGAAAGTGCTATGAAACCATGACACATCACTAATTTAGTCTCATATCATTGCAGATATACACCCATGATAAGGAGAAGGCTGAGATGGTTTTAAGGAAAAATGCTTAGAAAATAATGTATAGACCATGTCCCTCATAAGGTTAGTGTTATGCATTGCGATTTAATAAGAGTGTTTTTAAAATTAGGTTAGGATTCCACATACTCTTCCTGCTTTGTCCTAAAATCGACAAAAAACACCTTTCAACCCAAATTTTATGCTTTTCTAGCCAAACACTTTGCCTCACTCCCACACTTTCATATCTAAACTATTTCCTCTTTTCTCTTTTTAAGCACCACCTCTTATTCTCTCTCTTCTCATTTACTCCAATATTCTTAAAACTTTACTTCCTTAACTCTCTTTTTTTCTTGTTATTACTTCAAACACATAATTGTCAAGAAATACATACACCATGTCTTATTCATCATATTAATCTCATTCTCAAAGTGATCCTAAATCACTCCAAGTCATCTCTCCCTTATCTCCTACTGTGCTGACTTGCATAATCCATTTGCCTCCATCCAATTCAGTCCTTATCCGTTACCAAGTATTGATATTCCCTTAGTCCCTCTAAAAGAAAAGAATATACTATCATCTTGTCTTTTAATAGTGTTTATTACAGCTACTCCTACTATTCTCGTGGTCTTCACTCCCATTGAAAAGGAGTTAGAGTCCCTCTTTGAACTATTATCTCAACCTGGTCCCTGGGTTTTATCATCAATCTCTCTATCCAAAGCTCTTTTCACCTGAGCGACATGTTCCATTGGTTGCTCAGGAGATTCATATTATAGAAGAGTAAATTTGTTGTGCCCACGCGCATATGCAATTGTACGTGGTCACCCAAGTATCAAAGTGGCCTTTAAAAGCCAAGTATCAATCCCACATGGGCTTGCATTAAAAAAAGATCTAATTATAGTTTTACTATGAATATTAAACAAGTAAGATAGTAACCATAATGTTCAAGAGTTAAAACTAAAAGTAACTATAAACGATTCTATAGAATAGAATGCATGAACAATAATAAGGAGAAACCTAGGGTTAAGGCGCTACGAATATTCCTATTTAGTAGGGGTGACAAAATTAACACAAACCCATTTAGCCCAACCAACCTGCCCATATTTTAATGGGTTGCTAGACTGATTTTGAAAATGGGCTGATTTGGGCTAGCCCAAGTGAACCCATCATAAATCATTAACCCAAATGGGCTCATAATGATGCCCCACTTTGACCCATAAAGATATTTAATCCAAGTATTTATAGTTTCACTTTTAATATTTTTAGTTGCTTCAATTATATTCTTTTTTCGTATTGAAATAATTGTAGTAATAAATCAATTTTTGAATGAAGAAAAATGAATTTTTTTCTTACACCATCCCACTACCCCTACCCTTCACCCCTAGCCCGACTAACCCCAGCTCCGTAAATGCGACCCCCCTAGCCCCACCCCCGTAAAAAAGTTAAATTTTTCTTAAAATTTAACTTTTTATAAGAAAATAAACTTTTTCTTACACCACCCCTCCCCCTCCCTACCCAGACCCACCCGCAGCCCCCTTCCTAATAATTAATTTTTTTAATATACATTTCAGAAAAAAATTTAAAATTTTTTTCTTAGCCCATCCCCTACCCTTACCCCTCCTCCAACCCTAAAAGAAAATTTAAATCTTTAAAATTTATTTTATAAAATAATCATATTTTTTTCTTTTCCACCTCTGTTATCTTATTCGTTATCATTATTCTGTATAAATATATATACAAATGCTTTTATTAATTTTTTTAATTTTCATATGTTATTTTTACGTGAAAATAATAATATAATAATATAAATATAATATAAAAAGAAGATTAAAAATATCATTCCAACTCAAATTACTACTAGAATGTTAACTTGTTCAATGATGGGTTAAGTTGGGCGGTGGGCTATAACCCATTGTTTAGCCCATCTTCACCCAACCTATCTTAGCCCATCAATATTTTTGGCGGGTTGGGCAATGACCCATTTGTTTCTTTAGACTATTTTAACCTGCCCAAATTTGGCCCAACCAGCCCATTTGCGACCCCTACTACTTAGCCATATAATCTCGTTGGGTTATTTAATTATATTGGTTGTTGATTCATAGGATTTATAACATGATTATGGTCTTCCGAGCCTCTAATCTTCTATCTAACTTAGCCCCATGACTACATCGTTAAGCGGGGATGTGAGAACTAAGTTAAGCACCTTTGTATTTTATCCTGTATATGAACCGAATAAGGTGAATTAAGTATATTCATATCCTAAACACAAATCAAATGTTCAATTCCTTGAATGATTAAGATCCTACTACGTATATCCCACATTCTAATCTTTCCTTTCTCCTTCTGGACTCATATTAGAAATATATTTTATCCTAAGGGTCGAGAATCAATAGAATAGTAATAAAAAGATTATATGAACAACCAATAATGATAAATAACATAACCCAACTTAAATATAAACACAAGTAATCATGTTGTTGGCCTCAACCCTAGAGGAGTATGTTTCGCCACTCATGGAGTTACAATGAATCATAATATTAAAATTTTTGTATAAAATCAAAAAGTAATCTAAGAAAGGATTAAAACACTAATATAATGCTCCTCAAGTGTATTCAAATATCCAAAGGTCATCCAAGGTTCTTACAACAAGTTGGTAGTGTTCTATTTTAACTAGGAGAAACTTGCTTGTTTTTGAACCAAGGGTGTGCCACGCTAAGGTATTGGCATGATAAGGGCATGGAACGCCCCTATAGTGGATGGAAACTTGAATTGGTAAATTTGGATTGTTTCCAAGGGTATGGTATGCCTTTATCTCAAAGTCTAGTGGGCGTGTCACGCCCTAGTGCTCAGATTTTTCAAATTTCGTCCATGCTAGCTCATTCCATTTGGCTTTGAGTTCCTCATCTTGGTTGCTTTTCCTCTTCAAAATCAGCTTGTATATCATCTCATAACTGAATTTAAAATCTCACAAAGCTTCCTTTAACACAAAACACCATGAATTAATGCTTAAACACAATCAAATTAGACAATATAAACTAGAACGACACATATTTTAATCTAAGAACACTTGTTTCCTCATCTAAACTCTAAGTGAATGTTTTCATTCCAAACTTATTTGAAAACACCTTAAACACTAAAAATAAGTAAATTAATATTTATATTCTCAATTACATAATTATTAACTCATTACACACACAATTATTCCTCAAAACTAGGCTAAATACATAGAGATTATGATACTTAGATGCATAAATCAGCATAAGATTATCATCCCATACTTAAAGCCTTGTTCATCCTCAGACTACTCTTTAAATTAAGAATCATGTAAGGAGTATTCCACACTCTATATGTATGACACTTAAGATAAGGCTACGATGACTACATAGATTACAGTTTATATGCTAAGCATGTCATATACATCGGAAAACTCCTGATCACTATGTTAAAACATCTAACCTCAAGTACTGACTCCACCAAGTTGGATAACTCATTCATATTACTCAATAAAAGTGTTCATATAAGTCACCTAACTATCATCAAATATGCGCCCTCACCACAAGATATTACTCATATTCACACACAGAAATACAATTTATTACAAGAATGGGTATAAGAATCAAATCATGGTCAATCTCACCAAGAGTTCACATGACATAAAAGATGAACCATAGGATTTCCCTTAGTGTAGTACTCCACTAATATCACAATGTTCAGGTTTAAGATCAAATAGGACTCTAACAGTTGTAATGCAGGCTAAGGGATAGATAGGAGCTATTTTAGCCAGTAATAGTGACTATCTTTCCAAAGTGCTTTAATACATCACATTCAACAGTTAACTCTTTTCTAAACAACTAATCTTTCATCGCCTCTACCTGCACACATCTCTTTTATTTTGACCTATTTGCTTAAGTTAGTTCACATATATTAAGGAGGGAGTATTTTCTATCACAGATGATTCAATTTTGTATATTTTTATTTCTTTTATGAAATCACTCCTAACTACAACTTTTCACACCACTAGCTACTCTTTTGGGGCTTCACTTTCATCTCTTTTCGTCTTAAATTTTACACTCTATAACTTTATTAATTTTCCAACAAAAGCATTGAGGAACTTTGGAACAAATTAAGGTCAATCAAAGAAAGGGAATACGCTACAATGAGGGTACCAAAGAATGAAGGATCAAGTCTCAACGAGTCTGACTACGATAATGCAGAAGGTTAAATAAAAAAGGGCAAAAAACAAGGTTATCAAGGAAATGCCTATCTAATCTCCTAAACTCACATTCTTTATTTTTATTTGTACAGACATCAGATAAGTTTTATAAATCAATATGCAACAAGGAATACAATAAAAGACCTTCCATCATATATGGAACTTGCTCAAATCAAGTAGAATTATTATAGATTCTTAATCAAGAAATAACATAAATTCAAAATTAAGTTGACATCACACAAGAGTCATATAAATGGCCTAGGAGTCTTAGAAATAGTCATTCAATACAATCAATATGCTTTCACATTCAAAACCACTAGTACAATATAATCACATATAGAAACCAGCAAGAACATCCCACTTATTCCTAACATAATCTTTTAAAAAAAATTACTCATAAGAAAAGGGATAGTGGGTTCAAAGGATCTCCCCTTGGAAAAGAACAAAAAGAAAAACTAAGAAGTGGGTGAAGTGTTCCCCTATTAGACTGAAACCAAAAATACAAAACAAACAAACAAAAAATCTTTTTGTAATTTTTTTCAAATTTAGTCAAAAAAACTAACAAAACAACTAAACGTAAGTCCTATAGCAATGCTTCACCCTAAACCGTTGGAAGATTCCTCATCCCATACTTAAAAACACACTTTATCCCCAAATTATAATTCAAAAGTAAGGATAAAAATGCTTCCTGAGGCCTCTAGGCATAGCTAGTATATGAGGTTTGGTGGACCCCATACCTAGTCTTTACCATGCTCCTTATCTCGGGTTTTTGATACTCAGACTTTCTATAAACTTGTAACTCAAAGAAAAAAACAAAAACAAAAGTGAAATAAAAACTACAATAAAAAAATACCTACCTTAACTTGGGTAGCCTCCCAAGTAGTGCCTGATTTAGTATCGCGGCATGACCCACACCACTACATCAACCGCATTTCTTTATCCTTTTCCTCTTACTCAGAGGCTATCTCCTCAATCTTTTTTTTAACCTCTTGAGTGCTTATGCTCTAGGTCCATATCTTTCTTAAAAAAACCTTTTTAGGTTTATTCTCACAATTTCAACTTTGGGCCTAGTAGATGGCTTAGGCAACTCTATGTGATGGTTCAAAGAAGTTATTGGGGGGTTTGTACTCCACTACCCTACACTCATCCACTTCTATAGATATCATGTATAAATCCTTTTAGTGAGAAGGTGTATTGAGTGGTTTATACACTTTAAAGATCATCTCTCATCATCCAATCTTATTTTTAGAGTGCTCTCTCTAACATCAATTAGTTTTGTTCCTATCACCAAGAACAAACATCTCAGTATGATAAGCACCATGTTATATATATCATATTTAAGCATAATAAAGTCCATGGGAATGATAAACTTACAAACCTTAATAAACACATCTTTAATTATTCCTTCGAGATGTACTCTGGTCCTATCCAATATTTGGAGTACCAGAGAGCATAGCCTCGACTTCCCTAGAACAAGAGTACTGAAAACATATAGGGTCATCAAGTTTATTATTTTTCCCAAGTCACTCAAAGCATGGACCATGTCATTATCACCAATTTGTATGAGGAGGACAGGGTCCTTCAACTTTTTGGGCATCTTTCTCATCACCAATGAACTGCATTCCTCCATCAATGCCACTATCTCAATGCTTGTAGCTTTATCTTATTATTTACCACATTCATCAAGTATTTCTCATACTTATGCATACCCTACCAAACATCTAACAAAGGAACATTAATTTGAAGTTCTCTGAACGTGTCAGAGAACTTCTTTAAACATGTATCCTCCTTAGCCTTTTTGATTCTTTGAGAGATTGGTGGTAGTGGTCTTTTAACTATTTGCTCATCTGATGGTGAGGGTATTCTATGAAAAGGGATTTGAAGCTCTCCCAAGCATGATACAAGTTCTCATCTGGTTTCTGCTTACAACTTAAGATTTTATGGCATAACCTTATAGTTTTGCTGGATGGAATAAATTGGACAGGGAACTTCCTTTCTAGATCATCCCATGCAGTGATGGAGCTTGTAGGTTCTACATTTAACCACTTCTTTGCTTCCCCCAAAAGTTAGAAAGGGAAGAGAGTGAGCCTTACATAGTATATGGTAACTCTAGTGAGAATAAAGGTGTAATAAATCTCTAAAAAGTTCTACAAATATACCTATAGACTATTATGTTACAGGCTTATGAAATGCCCACTGGTATGTAATAACTACACCATATTCTATTTAAACTTGAATTCACCTGCATGTGCTAGTCTGTAAATGATGGTGGTAACATTTGTTACGATTGGGATTGCCACTTCATGAACTATCCTGCAGGCTGGTGGATCTTCAACCATTGGTGTAGGAAAAGCTTCCTCTTGTTGAATATATGGTATCAAATAGATAAGTACTGCTTTTCTCTTCAACTAATGTAACTATGCTTGCTAGCTTGCTTGATTTTAAAATTTGTACCTGCAAATTCAAAATCTAAGATCATGTAGTTAGCACTTAAGAAACCAAATAGCAGAACTAAAAGTAAGACAATTGTCAATTTTTAAGTCCTTGGCAACAACACCAAAAACTTGTTGCACCCAAGCACACACGCAAGTGCACCTAGTCACCCAAGTAGTAAAGTGGCCTTTAAATGCCAACTGTTGATCCCACAGGGACTTATGCTCAACCATGATCTATTCTAGTCATACTATGAAGATTGAACAAAGTTATAAAATCCCAAGGGTATAGTCAACCATGATAAAAAAATTCAAGAGTTTAAAGCTAAAAGTAATCATAAATAATGCTATAGAAGAAAATACTTGAACAATAATATAGAGAATCCCAAGGTTAAGGCACTATGAACAAACCTACTTAGCCATATAATCTCATTGGGTTGTTTAATTATCTTGGTTTTTGATACACGAGGTTGATTACATGATTATGCTAATCCAAGCCTCTAGTCATCTATCTAACATAGTGCCATAACTACACCGCTGAGAGAGGATGCAATAACTAAGTTAATGAATTTGTGTTTCATCTAATATATGAACCGAATAGGGAAAATTAGGCATATTCCTATCCTAAATGGAAATCATAACTTCAATCCCTTGAATGATTAAGATCCTACTCTATATTTCCCATGTTCTAGTCTATCACTCCTCATTTTGGGAACACAATATAAATATCTATTTCTCCTAAGGGTTGCAAATCTGTAGAATAGTCATAACAAGGATATATGAACAACAATAATAATAAATAACATACCCAACTAAAATTTAAGTACACATAATCATGTTCTTGGCCTCAACCCTAAAGGAGGGTTTTAGCCACTCATAGAGTGACAATAAATCATAATATTTAATCCAAAATTACACTAAAGGAAAGGATCAAAACCCTAAGAGAAGCCTCCTTAAGTGTATAACAAGCTCCAAAGGTCGTCCAAGGTGTTAACAGTAAGTTGGAATTATTCTATTTATATTAGGAGAAAATTGCCCATATTTGAACCAAGGGCGTGCCATGCTAAGAGATTGGCGTGAAAGAGTCTGTCATGCCCTTATTATGGGTGCATGATTTTCAATGGTTTTATAGCACTTTTTTGAAACTTACAATGATAAAACTATGCAAGTCACTTGGGTCATTTTGTTTAATATGATGTGTTTTGTATTATGTTTTTTGAGAAATTAGGTTTTGGAATATTTCAAGAGTAAAATAGTGAAAGTTGAAGTTTGGACCATTGAAGTGGGAACCTACAGACTATATGTACTACCTACAAGGCCTAGGTTCCAAAGTATGTGTCAGAACTTGAGAAACAAAGGATCAAAAGCTGAGAAAATAAGACCCTGCTATTGATGGTGGGCACCTACAGCCCATAGGTTCTACCTACAGGCCATTGGTGCTAGCTTAGATGTCAGAGGAGAGAAATATACTATCCATAGGTTCCATCTAAGGCCCGTAGGTTTTCAGTAAGTGGCCAACCTTGATTTTCCTCTTTTGTTTGGGAATGGTTTCCTAGGGTTTCCTTATACTCTATATATACCCTTTTGACATTTTTAGTTAGTTTACGCACTCTTTATACTTAAAAATATTTGATTCTGAGATCCAATTTTGAACTTTGGATTACTTTGTTTTTAATTTTGGTTGATAATTTAGTTGTAGACCTTAGTTTTATTTGTTGAACTTTGTGATATTGCTTAATTCTTTCAATTATGAATCCCATTAGTCATTTAACAATAATGAGTGCCTAAAATTTTATACTCATTCTCACTAAAAATTTGGAGATAAAATACACTAATATCCATTCTTTGTAGGTATAGAGTTGAGGAGATCAAAAGATGTGGATTAGAATTGAAAATGATAAAAGGGGAGCAAAAAAGAGTGCAACTGAAGACCTGGACTACATCAGCCTCAGTTACCCAGACCACGATCCTCAATCCGTGGTCGGGGTCTGTCAAGATAGTCAGAACAATACGATTGCAGCACACAACTGCAGTAGAAGACAGTCATGCGCAATCGCAGTTCAGCAGGAGTATGCCCAGGGCTAGACTGTAAAAGCATTTAGACCAATCCCAAATCATATATAAGCAAAGATCCTTTCTTATTTGGGTATTGCTTAACTCATAAGATATTTTTGAATTCAAATCTTAAAACCCTAATTGGGAAAGTGTGTACTAACTTTAAAGGCTAAATTTCTTTATATCTTTGTAAAGTGAGTTCTTTGGATAATCCTTATGGTATATCTCTCTTTACTTTCTTCATGAGTAGCAAAGTAATTTAGTTTTTGGAATATGTTAAACTAGAGTGTAATTGTGTGTGGGTATTATCTTGTTTGCATGGATTTTAGTTGTTGAGCATGGATTCCACCATTGCTTGACCTTATGGGTTGAAATTTAATGGGTTAAAACCCTAAATCTGTAAATGGGTTTGATTGGTGAAAATTCTAAACTTTATAAACCATTTATAATCCTCAAAAAAGGGATGGAGATGAATATTAGGTAACCCAAAACATCATCGAAAGAGGGTTATATGGGGACAAGACAATGGTGGACAATTGAGCCTATGGTTTACTACCTTTTCCAATCTTAGAAATAAGTGTATTAGGAGTGTAAATCATGTCAATAGCATCATCCAAGAAATAGGAATGCTTGATTGAGGTTTTGGGTGATTATGAAAAATTGCACACTTATTTGGTGCTCGATAGAGCCAACGGGTGAAATCATTGTAGTTTTGTTGAAAGATTCACCCCAATGATCTTAGATCTAGCCTATCCTTTAGTTAGCAACTAAATTTCATGTTGAACCAACATCAACCCACATGCATTACCTTTAGGTACACATAATCCTAAGATCTCCTCAAAACTTGAATTCAAAGTAAAAGTTTTCTTTACTAAGTGGTTGTTAAAGTTTGTTTTAAAGAATTTCCAAACAAATACCCCCATTTTATTTTACATGTATTGTTTGTTGTCATTCTGGGTAAACTTATAGTTATTTAAAAATCCACAGGGTTTGAAGTTTATAATTCATCTTTGAGATTCTACCCCAGTTCAAATTGGATTACTTGACAACGACTGCCTCACCCTTCATTTATGGGAGTAAGTTGAGCGTTATCAAAATGGAGCCGTTGTCGGGAAGTGAAATATAGATTTCACTTGTGTGGTGTCATTTTTACTTGGGAATACCCGGAGAGATATAATTTACTTTATTTGTTGTTTTTGAATCGTTTGTAGGTGGTTAAAGTGTAAACGGAGCAATGAGTGATAATGCATGTAATTTGGGCCTCTTTGATGCCCAACTAGATAATGAGGGACAATTAAATAAAGGGGGTCAAACAAGTGCAATTTGCATCCCACCAATCAATGGGAATGGAGTTTTTTATGTGACTAGCGTCATGCTTCACATGTTGCAAATTAAAGGGTTGTATGGGGGGTTAAACTTATGAGGACCCAAATTTCCATTTGAAGAACTTTGTGGAAGTTTGTGCGCCATTTAACATAGCACATATTACACAAGAATCCATTCGGCTTCACATTTTCCCATCTTAACTAATGGGTGAGGCAGTTTTATGGCTCTGTTCACTTCCACTTAGCTCGATTACATCTTGGGAAGAGCTTACCACGATGTTCCTTGATATATACTTCCCACTATTAAAGTTGCTTCAAAAGTGGGATGAGATTGTGAACTTCTAGCAAATAAATAGAGAACCGTTGTGTGAATCTTGGGAGAGGTTTAATGGAAAGCTATCTTAAAGCCCAATTTAAAAAGTCCTGAAAAAGATGCTCCTCAAGATTTTCTATAGGTCTCTTGATCCACTGAACAAAATGGTGGTGGATAATGCAGTGGATGGCTCTATAGTGAAATTGCACCATCTTGCTGCCTTTTGATTGATAGGACAAGTGTCAAAACAAAATTACTGTTGGCACACCTGAGATACCAAATATCCCAAGATCCCTTCTATAACCTCCGTGGTGACTAATGAACAAATAAAATGGGAAGATGAAAATGAGGAGAACATGGCCAAAATAATGACCCAACTTGAGCTCTTAATGAAACATGTTATGGGTGCACCCACAAAACTGGTAAATGCAGTAGAATCAAAGTCTTATGAAGATGATGAAGAGGCAAATAAGTTGGATGAAGAAATCCAATTCTTGGTAAACTACTCGGGTGGTTCCCGCCCCGCCTATAAAAGGCAAGATGGGAACCAAGGTTGGATGGATCATGACTGAGATAGAGATTTGAGAGATAGTGAATGTGATTATGACTGCTATGTTACTCCTTATGATAGGTCTAAGGCCAAAGATTCAAATGTCATCGACCCCAAAAAAGTTCAAGACCGAGGATGTGTTGGCAAAGATCTTGAGTAGAGTGGAAGGTATGGACAAATTGGTCCCCAAATTGAAAGGCGATTTTTCCCAACTCTCTCAAATAGTGGTTTCTTACTCCACCTCTATCAAAGAATTGGAGACCCAAGTCAGGCAAATCTCCACATAATTAAATGCGAGGCGTAGAGAAGGACTTCTAAGTGACACAACTACTAACCTAAAGAATGACGTGCAAGTCCTAACAATTGTCACAAGTAGTGATAAAAAACTTGATCAACCCGTTAGGGGAAACTTGAGCAAAAGTTTTCCCAAAGCTAAGACCAAGAAGATGCAGCCTTAAGGAAGAGAAACAAATGATGAAGTAGGGGTTGAAGTTAAAAAGCCACAAAATAAAGTAAGACCAACCATCCAAGTTCCTACCCATTTCCCCAACAATTACATAAAAAGAGGAAAATGAAAAATTGGGGAAGTTCATGGCAAAACTTAGCAACCTATCTATAAATATCCCGTTGCTTGAAGTTACCCAAGAGATCCCGAGATACACTAAGTTGAGTAAAAAGTTGATGTCCAAGAAAAATCTTGTTGAAGGAGATACTATTAAGGTCACTCATGGGTTTAGTCCTATCATGGATAGAAAGATTGCGAAAAATAAAGATGACCGCGGAGCATTCACTATTCCTTGAACAATTAGGATGCATGAATTCACAAAATCTCTATGTGACATTGGTGCGAGCATCAACTTAATGCCTTTTGTCATATACATGAAACATGGTTTAGATACCCTGATGCCAACTCTATGTGGCTCTTGATGGTGGGCTGGTCTATAAAAAGGCCGTGGGTATATTGTTTGACGTCCTTCTGAAAGTGGACAACTTCATTCTATCAGGAAATTTTGATTTATTGGATTGTGAAATGGACCAAGAGGTGCCTATTATTCTTCATCGTCCTTTCTTGGCCACTGAGAGATCCATTGTAAATCTAGAGCTGGGGGAGATGAGATTTAGAGTGCAAAAGGATGAGGTCTCTTTCAAAATTCGCAAGTTAAAGAAGTGAATCGTGGAGTTAAAAGTAGTATTCGTGGTGGATGTTGAAAATGAGAAGATGAATGAGGAGAAGTTTGAAGACCCACCTTGAGAATGAAGGAAGGAATACGTCGTGCCACGATGATAACTAAGGTGCTAGGTGGGAGGCAACCTATAAATACCATGAGAGTGACTCACATCCATTTTGCTATATTTTTGTAGGGTAGATTTTATCTTTTACATATGAATAACCCATGTATTTGTGGAACTATGGAGTGTATTGGGTAAGCTTAAAAAGGGGAAAGTGTATAAATCTGCATTAAAAAAACTTAACGGGGAAGAAACATGTCAAAATTGAATAAAATGCTTAACAGGGGAAAACAGGGCAACAAAATTGCTCTCAGTTACTGCGATAATAGTCCCCAAGAGTGATCACGGTTACATGGGTGTCCGTAATCACAGTTACATGGGTGTCTAGAATCGCGGTCCCTTGATGGTGGTCGTGGCCACTTCAGTCATTTAGCCCCTAGTTTCCCTCATTTCCCTCATTTCCCTCACACTCTCTTTCAAGATTGTACTCTACAATTTGGGCTGATTTCTAGCCAAGTTTGTGAGCTCTCAAATAGTATCCTTGCATCCCTCCTGCATCACAACTCTGGTAAGTGTCATGAATCTGTGTTTTTATTTTTGAGAATAGGCCTTAGAATGCATAATTTGGAGAGGGACTAAAGTTTTGATTATTATGCTTTCTATGTTGTCTTACTTATAGATGAGATGTTTGCTGCTTGAATAAGGTATGCATACAAGTGAGAAATCTTTAGTACCCAAGTATGTTTGGAAAATATAGACAAATGAGATGTGCACACCAAGTGTTTGATAATTTTTTGAAATAAACTTTCACTAATTATATTTTTTCCTAAATGACACATTTATCCACCTATTACCATTATTCAAATGATCTTCAGTTAATTGAAATTTATTCCTTTATTGAGGAATATAGCCGTATGATATATCTATATAAGTTTTTAGATCGCGTCAATATCAAAAATGTCTGTGATCTATTTTTCCTTTTGGTCTTGTATATATTGATGCTTTTCTAAATATTCTTGTGATTTTTTATCATTTTTCTTTAGTCATTATTGATCTTAATTTTTGAGACTCTTGGGCCAGAGATTCTTCATGATTGATTCGATTTGTCGAGACTTATGGGACTGAGATTCTCCTTCTATTTGTTCTTATTCTGATTGATTTTCCTTAATGCTATGGATCGTAAATTGATGTCCTTCCATTCTTGGAGATGGCTTTCTTTATTAGTAGTCTTCAATGACCTGCAAAGATCCACTTGTTAGTATGTCATTATTAAAACGTAGACTTCATGTAATACCCCGTATTTCTACCTAGCTTAACATCATTCCAAAAATGTTAAAGACTTGATTTAAAATATGAATCCACTTTTATATATGTGGAATTTACAAGATTTTCACTTTTGTTGTGTGGGAAATTCAATAAGCTTTCCGTCAATATCGAATTCACCCAAATCCGACACCCAGGTGAAGAGTTAGAGTCTTTTTAGTGAGACAGTGTATCACCTGATCCATCAATGCATCGCGGAGCATGCCTAAATGACAATCATCAAAATCCAATGAGCCTCCACGATTATGGCGAGTCGAGCCAAGGCTCAAATTCAGAATTGTCCTTTTTTCAGTGAATCTCCACAATGTCTTCGTGTCGCGCCAAACTTTCAGGTTGCAAACTAAGGTGGCAACACGATTTCCACCGTGTCGTGCCACAAACCAGTTTCTTAATTGTCTAGTTTCAAGTGAGCTAGCGCGATTTCACCGCATCGCGCCAGCATGTAAAATCAGGATTTTTCATGTTCTGTAATTTAATTTCAGGGGTTGTTTGGTAAATTCCAAAAACTCCAAATCAGACTATACACGACATTAGACCTTAAAAGACCTATTAGCTCATTGTTTATCAATATATCTTAAGAAATAAATCACTCTCTCTCAAAGATAGAAAATCCCAGCCCCAAGTTTCAAAAGCAAATATCAATACATCCATCTAAGAACTCCAAGAACTTTCAAGGTTTCCTTTATCAGGTATGCATAGTGTTCATTCATGGATTCCTTTCGTCCATGAAGCCGAAGAATCAAGTTTTAAATTATGTATTATGAGTATTACGTTGTGGATTGATTATGTTTATGTGATTGTTGTTGTATAGTTCCCAAGTTGGAATCTCAATGTGTTTTTATGGAATTACATTAGTATATGAGTTTAAATCCATGAATTGAGTGGTTTATGAGGTGTTAATAGATGATTATACCAATGCCCTAAGAGGTGCATGTAAGGTGTTTGATAAAATACTCAGAAAACTAGAAATCATGTAATATAGTTCAATTGTGACTTAAGTGATGGACTCATGTTTTACCCTTATGTTCAAGTTACACCTATGCTATTGATGTGCAATGTAGATGTTTGTTGAAATGCTCATGATGCTAGAATATGGAATAATGACATTGATTATATTCATTCTTTCCATGTACAAGATTATAATAACCATGTTCATCATGAAATCCCTAACTTATTATATTATGAATTGTTGATATTGGTTGTGTTCAAGAAGTGTCAAGTCTTGTCATTTTTATACTATCAAGTCCTGGGGGACTTGTACCCGACAATTTAGCTGTGTGCCTAGAGCCAGTGTCAGTTTTCACGATACTCTCAGTTAAGCCATGATCAGTAGAATTCAGTTAGTTATGTGACTCAGGAAAAATCAATAAACTCAGTATCAGTCCAGTCCTATTCAGTAATCTCAGTAATCTCAGGAATCTCAGTGATCTCAGTCAGTCATCATGTCTCAGTAGTATTAACTTCAGACCTAAGTAAACTCATTAAGCTAGTAGAACTCAGTAGTATTCTTTCAATTAACAGAGTTCAGTAGTATTCTATGAGTTAACAAAAATCTAGTGAACTCAGTTCAATCTAGTTTATTAGTAACAGATCAGTCCAGCCTTGTATGAACTAGGAAATCAGTTCTGTGTCTATTCAGTTAGGAGTAGGATTTAACACTGAGTGAACCCAGGGATAAGAACACACACTGTCAGCCAGTTGAGGGAGTGATCCTTAGTAGCAATCCCTACATTGCAGAACTATGTAGCCAATGTAGGTTGAGATGTACCCCTACGAGTCTAGAGACTATATATCTCATTTGAGTTTTCCTTATAGGAAGGGTTGACAGAAGAACTCCCTGTCAGAGAGGGTTTACTCACAACTTGTCTTGACCCGTGGCATGGTACTGACACCCTTCTAGCTGAGGTTACAGGTCGGACCTTACCAGTTCAGATTTGGGGAATATCAGTTAGATGAATTCTCCCACAGTTTCAATTATAAAATTAGAACTATTAGATACAGTCACTCAGTCTCAGTAATAAAACTCAGATAGTTCATCAGATATCAAGACTGTCAGATATAGTCACCAAATCTCAGTAATAGAACTCCGATAGTTCTTCAGATATCAGAAATGTTAGATACAGTCACTCAGTCTCAATAATAAAACTCTGATAGTTCTTCAGATATCAAGACTATCATATACACTCACTCAGTATAGTACAGAACTCAGCAAGTTCCATTAAATTTCAGGACTGTCAGACACAGTTACCCAGTTAATAGTATATTAATTATATGAAATTCTTATTGCCAATATTTAGATTTTAGGACTGTTAGGTACAGTCAATCAGACCAGTTCTTCGTAATCAGAACTGTCAGAAACAGTCATTCTTTTATCAGTAATACGACATAAGTTCCTCAACACTCAATAGAATTAGTCATTTAGTATCCTAGTATTAGTACTCACTTATCAGAAAATTCACATTATCAGAATACATGAGTTAGTGTTATCATGATCTTAGTCACAGTTACATATTCATGCATGTATTCTCACATTCATGTTATTCAGTCAGTTAGTATTATTCATGTATATAAACCATTGTATTCAACCACCTCACATGCATACTAGTACATTCAACATACTGATGCATTTGTGCTATGGTGTTTTATACCATAGGTTTAGAAGCATAAGTTCCTGAACATCCTTAGTAGATCAGAAGTTCAGCAGCTAGACTAGCAGATATTTTTCATCATTCGAGGATAGCATGATAATTTTATTTCTTTATTATTTTAGTAGTTTGTAGTTAGTTGGGGACATATCCCATCAACTCCATAGATTTCAGACAGTTTAGAGGCTTTCAGACTACAACATATTTCAGACAATTTATTTCAGTTTTGGGTATTGTTATACCCCATTATTGACATTGCTTTATATTCAGTATTAGTTCAGTTTTAAAACTTATGAACTTACAACTTATATTCCATATATTTACAGTATATTATTCAATGCTCAGTTATAGATATCAGTCATAGGTTAGCTTGTGGTCCTTCATGGTTATGAGCACCATGTAACATTCCAGGTACCATATTTGAGGCATTACAAACTTGGTATCAGAGCCTAAGGTTCAAAAGTGTCCTAAGAAGCGTGAAAAGTTGCATCTGTTAGAGTCTTATGCATGGGTATGTTATGCACCATACTTATGTGTAGGAGGCTATGTGATGTTTTAGGAATAGTTTTCCTTCTTCTAGTACTCATGTCATGCCAGTTAGCATAATCTTCAATTAATTTCTCAGTATAATCTGCTCCTTCCTCTCGCTTACAGAATATGCCTTCCAAAGGGGCTAGCGAAAAGAGAATCAGTAATTAATCAGCACCTCAACCCGTTTAGGCAGATACCCTAGATGAACATGTTTCCCATGCAAAATTCAGGACTGGATTTACTACTCTAGCCAATTCAGTCACAACTCTGAATGAATGGCCAGCTATTATTCTGGATAACTCAGTGGCTAATTCAGCTACAACCACGTTTTGGGACTTCACCCAAATAAATCCTCCCCTATTCTCTAATTCTAAGTTCGAAGAAATCCACAGGAGTTTCTTAACTAGGTTTAAAAAGTCACAGACATCATGGGAGTAACTTCCAGTGAGAGTATAGATTTAGCCACTTATCAGCTATAAGATATAGCCCATATGTGGTTTAAATAGTAGAAGGTAGATAGAGGTACAAATGTAGAGCCTATAAAATAGGAAGAGTTTGCTACAGCCTTCTTAGATTGATTCTTTCCCCTAGAGAAGAAAGAAGCCAAAATATTAGAGTTCATCAATCTCAGATAAGATATCATGAGCGTAAAAGAATACTCCCTCAAGTTCACCCAGTTAGCTAGGTATGCTCCCCATGTAGTAATAGATAGTAGATCTAAAATGAGTAAGATCTAAAATGAGTAAGTTTGTGTTTGGGGTTTCATGTAAAGTGGCTAAGGAGTGTAGTACTGCAATGTTGATTAAGGAAATAGACATATCTATACTTAAGGTCCATGCTCAATAGATTGAAGAGAAGAAACTTAAGAAGAAGGAGAGAGAGAATAAGAGAGCCAGAATAGGTGGTTATAGTTCTTCTCAGCCAGGGTCGCAGGGTGGTAACCGTTCTTTTATAGCAAGAAGTTTTAAGTTCTAGTTCCTTTCTCAGCCAGTGCTTCAGTTCTTAAGTTCAGAAATGGTAGCAAAGATAGGGTGCCGGGGTCCAAATCTCAGAATAGTGCAAGCATTATTCGCACTCATCCGCCTTGCAAAAAATGTGGTAAGTATCATAAGGGTGTGTGTAGATCCAGTTGTAATGTGTGTTTTGGATGTGGCGATTCAGGTCACAAGGTCTGAGAATGTCCTAAACCTGATCTGCGAAGTTAGCAAAATCGTCCTTAAGCTCATTCTGGTCGCTTGAATCAACAAAGTGCCAATTCCAACATTATCAGTAGGCAACGCCTAAATAGACTCTATGCATTTCAGTCCCAACATGATCATGAAAGTTCTTTTGGTGTAGTCACTGGTATGTTACATTCCTTCCACTTACATGTTTACGCTTCTTCAAATTTAGGAGCTTCTTTTTATTTTGTAACTTTAAGGTCAAACCAAATGTTAATAGGACCTTTCCAGTCTCCACCCCAGTAATTCAGTAATACAGCCTAACAGGTATACAGGAATTGTCCAGTTATGATGTCTCAGAAAGTTAGGCCTTTAGGATTCTTGTAGTGGTGCCATTATGTGTAAAAAATTCAGTAAGAAAAGATGATTCTTGACCCATTCCTGCCTCAGTGCAAAGTTTTGTACTTCAATCATCACGATACTTATGCATGCTTTATTTTTCAGTTCCATGAACACAGCTTACATTCACGCACTTTCCTTAGGATCGTGTGCATTTCAAGTTCCTAGTATGAGGAATCCCAGTTCACTTAGTATTACGAATCATGTTCCATGAGTATAGAAATTTCAAACTCAGGTCATGCAACTTATGACTCATACACTCATGTCCATCTTACAGTATGTTCAACCCACATGATTTATGCTCCACTCCTAATGAATAGCCAAAATCAAACTATGTCACATATACCCTCAGTTTAGATCCCTTGGTGAATCCATTGGGATGCTGTTCTATCCCTTGAGTCTTAGTTATGGAGTTTGTTTAGTAATCAATATTTAGTAAAGGACTCAGATAGTCCTACAAAGCAATGGCTTTCAGTTATTAGTTACTTAGCCATCAGAATTTAGTACTTTATTTCCAGTCTAAACCTTAGTTATCAAAAACTATTATTCAGTCCCAACTACAATCTTAGTTACAGTTACAGTCTTAATTATCATCTTAGCTACAATCTCAGTTCTAGCCCAGTAATCAGGTCGGTAACTTTATTCAATTTCGAGTTTACTCGACCATAGCTTATAGTTATCAGTCACTCAATTGTAAGGCTTCTAGTACCCCAGGTTACAAGATTATTCCAGAATCATGTTGTACTCCTGGTGTTGCATTATCAAATAATATAGTTACCCTCAATTCATGCTCATATATCTTATGTCACTCAGTATGTCCTTATCTCCTATGCATAATGCTCTGCAGTTGAAGTCTAATTATTCAAGACTAAGAATAGTTCCTTCTTGTAGGCCCAGTATTCAGCTATCAGTCATTTAATTAATCAGATAAGTTAGTATGATTAGGCATTCTTGCTCAGTACTCATGCAAATATTTTCAGTAGTCTCAGGTGAAGAAGAATTACTTCGGTTAGGTACAAATTTTAGTATGAGTTAGATCAATCAGCCAGTAATTCAGTTTAGCAATCAGGCAACAAGTTTGTATGGTGTGGTTTCCCATCTTTGCACCTAGTCCTACTATCAGAAATCTCAGGAATGTAACTATTCCAAGATAGAAAGTCCCAGTAGTTGCAAGATCAGCTCGGTTTATGTATTATGTCTCAGTTTTAGATCCCAGATATTCATTCACGATTTAGTTTGTAGGTGCACTATGTACCATCCCAGTGTTCCACAGTATCTCAGGCTAGACAGTATTCTTCTAGGGACATAATGTCCTAAGGGGGAGATTCTCTATAACCCCCAAGCTATCATGCCCTAAACCCTCTATTTTCTTTTTGCATAACAAATCTAGTTTGGAGTTGTGGGTACCCATAGGTTGACCCTCTAGCTCCAATATCAGTTGTAAGCCATGTACTCAATGGCTCAGTTTAGTTCATGATACCCAGTTCACGTCATATGTTACAAACTCAGCCATGTTCTTATGTTCTCGTTCAAGCGTGTTCACAAAAGATCTCGAGATGAGGTCAAAAAATTTCATGTGTTTAAAAATCTCTCCCATGAAAAGAGTGAAGAGGTTCGACAAGAAGGGAAAGTTCAGTCTCTGATATGTCTGTCCCTTCAAAATTCTCAATCGCTTTGGCAAAGTAGCTTATGATCTCGAGTCGCCTTCAGATCTAGCTTCAGTGCATCCGGTCTTTCATGTCTTCTTGCTTAAGAAATGCATAGGTGACCCAGTAGTCATAGTCTTTATTGAGGGCATAGAAATTTAGAAAAACCTCTCTTATGAAGAGATTCCAGTTGGAATCCTTGACTATCAGACTTATAGACTGAGGAACAAAGAAGTCGCTCTAGTCAAAGTTCTTTGGCAGAATCAGTCTGTTGAGGGAGCTACTTGAAAAGAAGAAGCAGGCATGCGATCCAAGCACCCTCACCTTTTCTACACAACTCAGACTCAGCCGAAGGCAATAGCTTTCCTTAAAGCTTATTTAGTTTCATGTTCAAGTTCCAGTTATAAACCAGTTTCATGCTTAGATTCCTATCATAAACTTGGTATCCATCAACCATTGCCTATTAAGTCATGTGTTCATGCATCAGACATGCATTCTCCTTGTGTGAAACTCAATTATTAGAAATCTCAATCGTGTATTCATGAGTCAGTTCAGTCATGAAATCATGTATCAAATATGCATACTCAGTATAAATCTTAGCAATGTCAATCATGTAGTCATGTTCAGTTGATAATGTTTAGTTATGTACTTTAGCTTATCGTTTATCCCATTTCAGTTAGTATTCTTCATGGTCAGTGAGGGTCACTACCTTGGTCCCACGCATATAAGCTCTGAATTTCTCAAAAGCATACACTACAGCCAGGAGTTCCTGCTCAGTGATATTGTAGTTCTTTTGCGCTCCATTCAGTGCTTTGCTGGCATAATATATTGGATGAAACAGTTTTTCTCTCTTTTGTCCTAATATAGCTCCAAGGGCAACACCGCTTGCATCACACATGATCTCAAATGGTTTTGACCAGTCCGGTGCAACCATGATAGGGGCCTCAACCAGCTTCTTTTTAAGACATTCAAATGCCTTCAAGCACTCATCATCGAAGGAAAACTTCACTTCTTTCTCCAAAAGTTTGAAAAGTAGATTTGCAACTTTCGATAAATCTCTTATAAACCTCCAATAAAAGACGTCATGCCTAAGGAAACTACACACTCACTTCAATGAAATGGGAGGTGGTAGTTTCTTAATAACTTCAACCTTGGCTCGATCAACTTCTATTCCTTTTGCTGAAATTTTATGCCCGATCAACCATAAAGTGGCATTTCTCCCAATTAAGCACCAAATTAAATTCAATACATCGTTGCAAAGCCATACTCAGTTTTCCAAACATAACTCAAATGAGTCTCCCACCATAGAGAATTCATCCATGAATACCTCTACGGTGTCCTCCACCATATCTGAGAAGATAGACATCATGTACCATTGAAAAGTGGCGGGTGCATTGCATAGCCCAAAAGGCATCCTCTTAAATACAAAGGTGCCATATGGGCATATGAATGTCATTTTCTCCTGATCTTCAGGAGCAATACAGATTTTATTATATCCAGAATTGCCATCTAAGAAGCAATACCATTCCCTTCCAGCCAATCGATCAAGCATTTGGTCCATAAAGGGCATAGGGAAGTGGTTTATCAAAGTCTATGAATTTAGTCTACGGTAATCCATGAAAACTCTCCACTCAGTCATATACCTAAGTGGAATCAGCTTATTTCTTTCATTTGCAACTATAGTCATGCCCCCTTTTTTTAGCACACATTGAACTAGGGTCACCCATTTGCTATCTGAAATAGGGTAAACCACTCCTGCATCTAACCACTTAGTAATTTCCTTCTTAACTACCTCTTTTATTGGTGGTTTAAGAGGTCACTGGTTCTTGATGGTTAGAATACAATCTTCCTCCAGTTGTATTTTATGGGTGCAGATGCCAGGGGGAATGCCAATAATATCTGCGATAGTCCATCCGATTTCTCTCTTGTACCTATGAAATACAGAAATAAGTGCTTCTATTTGATACTCTCCCAAATCAGCCACAATAATAATAGGTAGCGTGTTTCTGTGGCCCAAAAACATGTACCCTAAATACCCAGGCAGCTCTTTCAATTCCAACACCGGTGGCTCTTCAATGGATGGCTTAGCTGGTTGTGTAGGTTGATTCGCAAGATCAAGGTCTAGCTTCTTAGGATCATAAGGCTATGAACCCATTCCTGACAAAGAACAAACAGTCTCTTCGTATTCCTCAATGCCTTCACGATAAAAAATTATCAGAACTACAGCTAAAGGCTCAACAACAAGTTACTCCTTTATTGACATCTCCTGTTTGTCCTCATAATACACATCAACTACTGAGAACACACTCATTTCTTTATGCTGATTCATTGATTTGCACACATCAAATCATACCACCTCATCATTCATCCTAAATAAGAGCTCATTCACTCGCAAATCGATCAATACACTTCTGGTTGTGAGGAAAGGTTGACCCAAGATTATGGGCACCTCAAGGTCAACCTCGTTATCTAGAATCATAAAATCTACAGGGACTATAAAGCTAGCTAAGTTCACCAACACATCATACAAAGTACCAACAAGTCATTTTACCGACGTATCTGCCATCACAAGTGGCATATTGGTAGGTGTGGGATTTCCTAAGCCGAGCTCTCTGTATACAGCCAGCGGTATCAAATTAATGCTTGCTCCTAGATCACATAATACCTTAGCAAATTTCATAGACCCAATCGTATAAGGAATAGTAAATGCTCCTAGATCTAGCTTCCTCTCCACCAAGGTTCTCGTAGAGATAATGCTATAATGGTGGAGATAATCCTCCATATCATAGCTCACCGCTCTTTTCTTAGTCACAAGTTCCTTTATAAACTCAACATATCCAGGCATTTTCTCGAGTGACTCTACCAACGGTACATTTATTGTTAATTGTTTGAGCATTGCCATGAACTTGCTGAATTTTACATCATTAGTTTTTTTCTTCAATCGTTAAGGAAAAGGAGGTGGTGGTCTTGGGAGAGTTTTCAAATCTACCTCCTTTTTCTTCTCTTTCCATTTTTTTCGAAGCATCAACAGCACCATCCAGCTCCCCAGACTCCACTGGACATTCTTCTTTAGATTCATAATCTACCTCAGTCACATCTTCAACCAAACTTTTGCCCACAAAAGGGTCAGGTAATATCTTACCACTTCTAGTGGTAATATTCTACAGATTCTAGACCGTATCACTTGGTAATATTCCGCTCTTTCTCTGGTTGAATACTGCGGAGAGTTGGCTCATCTACTACTCCAATTATTTGATTGCGGTGGAGTGTGAGTTTACTAACTGACTGATAGATGATAGATCTATCTTAATAGTAGTCACACCAGATTTGGTAGCCTCTACTCCCCTTAACAACTTAGCCATTATGTCCTTTATGGACATATTTTCAGAACTTGTTGTAGCAGCCTCATGATTTCAGGGATGGACATAGATCTTGCTCCTATCATTATTGTTCCTCCAATTTCCCTTCTTCCAATATTTATAATCAGGATTATCATAATAATTCCGACCTTGATTCCCTCAGCTATCGCCTTTTCTTTTGCATCAACATCAACTCTATCTTGAGACCCTACAACTTTTACCTTCTCAGTCTTGCCTAATAGTAAATGCTTGGTTAGCAGATCCATCTATATTTTTAGGTGAGCCATGTGTTAGTCACGCTCCTCATCTCTTCTACATTTTTTTGTAGTAATACCCACAACAATAGCGGGGCTGGTTATCGCAGATTCTCTAGTATGCCATGCTTGACTTTGTTTGGTCATTCTCTCTAGCATTTCTAAAGACTCTAGGAATGTAAGAACAACAAACAAACCACCAGCAATATTATCTATAATTGGTTTTGTAACAGAGTTAAGATCCCTGTACAAAGTCTCCATCAAGTGTATGTCTGTTATATTATGGTTCAGACACTATGTCAACTTTTTCTGAAATCTCTCCCAGGTTTTATGCAAAGCTTCAGTCTGGAGCTGCTTAAAGTTGCTGATCTCATCCCTCAACTGTACCCTCCAAAAAGGCAGAAAGAACCTTTCTAGAAAATCTTCTTTCAACTGCCTCTAGTCGATTATAGAATCGGGTATCAGCTCATTAAGCCACAATGTTGCCTCCTCAAATAGACACAATGGAAACAACCTCAATTAAATAGTATTCTAACCCACTCCTAGGTTATCAAAAAATTTATAGATGGTGGCAAAGTTCACCAAATGCAAGTTTGAGTCATCCCCAGGAAGGCCACCAAACAACCCCTTCAGATTGAGGAGTTGAATCATAGTACTCGTAATGTTGAATTTTGCCCCAGGTGCCAACATTGGAGGAATAATTGCACCCGTTGCACCTGCTCCATCCATTCTATCATCATCATTATTGAGGTCATACTGGACCGACTGGAAATCTTGCCTTCCTTTGAATAGATAGTTCCTGTTAGCATTACGCTGTAATGGTGCACCTACTTCCTCTGCACGCCTTAGGTTACCAGGATTTAGCAACTCCTCATCTCCAAATCTTTATCTTTAGGATTTGGATGACGTGCTTTCTGACCGACATTCTGCATATTCACCTGAGTTCTAGCTAAGGCTACTAATCTATCAGCCTCTTGTTGGTCTGCCATTCTTCCAATTCATTGCAATTTTGGATTAAGTGGTAATAATGGTTCTCCTAAAATTCTAGTTTTTGGCGTACACTAAAAAGAGCATGAAATAAGAAAAACAACAAATAAACGTAAAACTAGGAAACTTGACTAACAATCAATTAGCTCACATAAAATTTAATTGATAATCGTACTCCCCGGTAGTGGCGCCATTATTTGATAACACTGAAACTACACCTCTCTAATGAGAATGTAAGCGATCGTTGTCAATATATGACCCAACTTGCTTGGGGTCGAATCCCATAGGGAATATGGTGTGAACTTAAGTCATTTGCAATTTAATCAACTGATAGTTGGATGTTTCATTAGATGGGTTTTTTTTGAGTTTAACAAATAATTGTCAGTTACTTTAACTTTGGTGTTTTTAATCAAGAGTTTATGAAAATACCAGAATTATGTTCACTAGGGGTTTTGGTACTTGACAGGTACGAATAATGATTCAAGATTCTCACAGTAGGTAGGACAAGAGATTATCTTTATCAAAGTTATGCCTAAATGTCTCTCGACCTACTTAAGAATTTAATTACCTAATCCTCTCGAACTTAGGGAATTTATATTCACTGACCAAACTTTACCTCAAGTTAATCAACCTTGTTACAACGTCAATTATTAAATAGAGGTTTTTAGTCCTTCTAAGTCCCTGTTGATAGTTCACTTCCTACTATAATTGATTTCTTATATCAAGCAAATCAAAGAAGGTGTTATCTATTGTTTGCAACCAATAGACGATAATTAAAACCTCAGATCTATCAAGGAGTCATATTACCTTTCGAATCTTGAACACTTAGCATCTTATCAAGACTTACCCCTAGATCCCATAATTCGGGTTAAAGGGATTTAGCTACTCATAATGCAAAAATCGAAGCAGCTAGTTGTATTTATGATTTGAAAAATAAACTTACCACAAAATGAATAATAACTAATGATTCTCCAATTTGATCACAATGAAAATCCCAAAATATTGATGAAAATCTCTTCAAAGTTAATTATTTTTCAAGCCAAAAAACTAGAGAGAAAAGTAACAAAATATGTGTCTCCAACTTAGGTTCGAAACCCCTTAGAAAACCCTAAACAAGACTTTAATATTATAGCCTAAATAAGGAAACAAAATCATAGAGTTTAATAATTTCTTGAATTAGGTGACAACATTCGTGAAAATTTATTAGGAGCCTGATGACTTATCACAAATGTCATCAACTCCTTTTTCAGTTTTAGCACTTCCTGCTCAAGGATGACGACAAAATGTGATGACCTATCAGATCTTTGTCGACTTATCATGGATGTCATCACTTTTCTATCTCAGCTCCCATTTTCTACCTTAGGCTGACGACAACTTTGACATCCTATCAACTCTTTGATGGCTTATCAAAAAATGTCATCACAACTTTTAGCTGAGTCCCATTCTCTATCTAAGGCTAACGATGAAGCTAATAACTTATCACAGGGCTGCCGACTTATCAGGAATATTGTCAAGCCACATTTCTCTTCTATTTTCTTCTAATTTCAACTCTTTTGCTTCCATCCTTATTGGTTCTTATGCATCTTGGCTTCTACTGGAGAATTAAAGATAAAACAAACAAAAATGAAAAAAATTGCTTAAGACTCTGCAGTTTTTCTCTATTGAAAGCCTCAAATATGTTAGCATTTGCTCATACATTAGCCGGTTAGAAGAAAATCCCAAAGCAGTCCCTTACTCTATTTAAGATAAAAGTATATGTGTTGAAAGTTTGATTTCAAGATTTCCAAAGCTTTAAGTTTAAAAGTTTCCTAATTCCCAAAGACCTAAAATCTCTAAGTTCTAAATAAGTTCCTTATTCTCTATAAAGATAAAAGTATAAGTTTTGAAAGCTATTATTTTAAGATTTCTTTTTCATACAAGTTTTGAGAATACCATGGAGAATACAGATTTTAGAAGTAAATAGAATGACTCATGATATTTGCACTATATGCTTCATTATACATGATTTATGAGATTCATATTTCATCTTTTACTCAAGCTATATGAGTCATTTATATCAGTATGCAGATTTACTATAAAGATTGATGATATTGTTTACTTATTGCATTGCACCCCCATATACTCAGTACATCCTTAAAGTGCTGATCCACGTATATGTCTATGCGCTACATTGTCTCATAATTTAGGTACAAGTTGTAGTATGTGCAGTTAAAATTAGACAGTTGCAGAGTCCAGCTAGCAGATGATGATTCCTCCTATTTTTGCGACTTCAATTAGATTTACTATTGTTCTTTACTTTATTATTCTTATGTATTGATTAATGATAGTTGGGGTTACGTCCTTGCTATCTATAGTCAGTATAAGTAGATACTTCATAGATAGTCAGTAGAGTTATTATATTTAGTTTTAATTTTCTTTGTAAGAGAAGAGTTATAATCAGGTGAATTCAATTTTGTATTGATTAGATTCAGAAAAGAGTTATCTTCCACTGATCCTATACCAATTTATGCATTTTATTTAGTTTCTTATGAGTTTGCCAGTAGAAGGGTTAGCTTGGGGTCACTTGTGACCCTAAGCACCGTGTGACATTTCGGGACCTATTTTTAGGGTGTTACAAACTTGGTATCAGAGCATAGAGTTCAAGTTTCCTAGGGTGTCTGTGAAGCCGTGTGTAGTAGAGTCTTGCGGAATGGTATGGAGAGGTCTATACTTTTTTTTGAGAGGCTATGAGGCATTTAGGAAATGTTTCCATCCTTTCAAGTCTCAGATCATGCTATAGAAAGATTCTCTATGAAACTTATATAGATTTTCATCTTACACTATTCAAGCCATATCTGCCTTATTTTTAAGGTATAAAAAATAGTCAAGCTTAAGTCTTTACTGATAAAGCTTTCTCAGACAATCTCTACAGATAGTTATGGGATCGTAAATGAGCTAGAAAGCATCCCATCAGTGCTTTTGAGTTTTGAAGATTGAAGTGTTTTATTCATGTTCATGAAAGTCGTGCACTAAGCCCAAGTCATAGGTGCTTTCAGATTCCTCCTCAGAATCCATAATGTAAATTTATACGTTCCTATCCTTGTATTATTCTTGAGATAGCATGATCAACAAGTTCTAGTTCCTCTCCTGATAATGCTCTCAGACTTTCTAGCAAGAAGTTTTAGAAGTCTCACAAAGCAGCTTGAGAGGGGCCTTCAGGTGTGTTATAAGCCAATCAAGTTTAAAATTATGCCCTCATTCTTATGAGTTATTCAGTTAACACAAAGTTAGATATGTAATTTTTTGGATCAATGAATATTATGTGTCAGGTTTCTATCTTTTGTAATCTTGTTATCATTGTGTTATTGAAAAATCAAAGTCTAGTGAAGCCGTGTGAGGCTTATTTTCACTCACTAATAACTTATTGTTCACCTTGTTGTTCTTGTGTTATTTGGAACTGGGGATTTAGAGGTGTATTGATAAGAATAGTGTTAAGTGCGATATATTGAATATATGTATAGCCGAGTCATTTTACATACGATTGAGTTAGTAATAAAGTGATATGTCCTTATGTGTTAGTTTAGTAGAAGTTAAAGAAGGAGTTATTAGTTCAGGTGAATTATTATTTTCTTGAAGTATGAAAAGAGTTGTTGACAGAGTTTGTTGTTCTAGAAAAGTATAGGTTATTGATGAAAGAGATTGGTGGATGAGTGTTGTTAATTTAGGCCCTGAGATTGCAAGAAGGAGTTTAGTTGAAACTTATAGAGATGTGAAAGGAGTTTAGGTGTATAGGTAGGTATATAGTAATGATGTGTGGACGAAGGATGTGTTAATGGATTGTGATTAAGATAGGCCATATCATTATGATTGATTATTGTTGTTATGAGATTTGAGTGGGCTAGTGTTTCTTGATATTTTGTTTTATAGTTTCTAAGTGAGCATTGTGTATGAGGTGGGGTTGCAAATCATGTTAAGCACTAGACATTAAGTTTGAACGATTGGTTGTCATGAAGGTGGATATGATGATTTCTTGGTTAAAGGTATAGTTATAGGGAAGTAACTATTCGTGAATAAGTATGATTTTGTAAGTATGATGTTGAGGTGTGCCCATAATGATATAGGGCTCTGCTATCTTTGAAATTTATCAAGTGTTGTGTGGCTAGTAGTACCGTTGAGTTTCTAAGATGAAGGAGACTAGTTGTATAGTATATGATGTTCTTAATAGCTAAGTTAAGGAGTTTTGATTCCTAGTATTGAGCTTTGTTGGTATGATCTTGATTCCTATAGTTTAGAGAATGTAATTTTGGAGATGTGATAGTATGTGATGTTAGCAGAGTATTAAGGTAGTAGCGTGGTTTATTAAAGAATGATGATATCCATGTCAAGTGTTAAACATCTAAGTTGGTGAGTGTTTAAGTTGTTATATGATGACTTTTGGGGTGACAGAAGTGTAAGGGTCAAATCTTAGAAAGAAGTATTAACTTTAGGTGATCTACGCGAAGATATAGTCCTTCAGGGTAAGTTTGGTTTCGTGTGTGTTAATTATATCCTAGACTTTAGAGCAAAGTGAGTGCATTTTAGGTTAGAGTTAATATAGTGGTTCATAAACTTAGAGTGATGGCATAAAGCTAAGCGGTAGATGATAAAATGAGTAACAAGTCAAGCTTTAAGATTCTAGTAG
>NC_061116.1:151273432-151374957 GCF_002878395.1 Capsicum annuum
GGTAGATGATAAAATGAGTAACAAGTCAAGCTTTAAGATTCTAGTAGTTGTACAGTAAGTTGTAGAATAGCTGTGAGGAAGATTGATACTTGACCCAATCTTATTTCAGTATTTTCAGTTGTCCCAATACCTACTAGTGCATTATGTGTTAGTTCCATGATCTTAATTCATGTTTATGCATATGATAGTGAATTATGTACTCTCCTAGTTTCCAAAAGGAGGAGTTCCAGTTCTTTCAGCAGTTGGAATCACATTCCATAAGTTATGAACATTAAATCTGGGTCATGCAGCTCATGAATCTTGTACTCAAGCTTTACGATATGTTCAGCTCAAGTGCTCAAGCAATACTTTTAACCATCAACAAAATTCAGATCTATATCATGCATATCCTTGGGTTAGACCTCTTTGATAAGTTTATGATGTTAAATCCTCTATTCCTTAGGCCTCAGATGAGTGAACAAGTTATGTATGGTATCCGTTCATGCTACAGGTCCTCGTGTTCTAACCTTTTAGTGACCTTTTCTTTAGGACAAAAATAGTGATGATGAGCAGTTGTGTAAATAAAAGAGAGAAAATGTGTCATGTTGGGTAAGATGGTCGTATGCTTGATTTATATAATTCTATGAGTTTGAATAAATATTGAGTTAAGTTTTTATACATGACCTGGTCAGTTCAGAATATGTTATGTATGTCTTCTTAAGAGTAGTGCATGGAATTTGTTCTTGATAGAGGTTTGTAGGTTGTGACAAGGGTGTTTTATCAGAGTGTGTTTAGAAGTGCATATGTGGTTTTAGAAGTAGTCTTGAACATCATGTTTGTATATATCTAGATGAATGCACTACACTTTAGTAAATGTGTCGTATGAGGTTGAGTGTGGTTGTTGGAGTGGTATTGAGAATTTTGCATGAGTCAAGAAGTTGTGAAGTGTAGGGTGTGTTGAATTACGATTCAGACTAATATTACAGTGTTATGTAGTGTATCCTATGATGGAGGATTAAGCTTAAAGATGGTGAGGGAATTTAGTTCAGTTTAGACATGAGTAGGGGGAAATATCAACGGCCATGTGAGAATTAGAAGATGAATCAATGAGTATGGTCTTTAAGGGAAAGGAATAGTTGAGAAATATTTTAGAAGTATGTCTAAGCTTGCTAGTAAGGTGTTGCGTTGCCTAAGACCCAGAAATTCTATCCCAGTCTATGATTCAAAGGGGTCTATGTTCCAAGCTATAGAGTCGTAGAAATATTGTAATCTCTTATTCAGATGCCTTTTTCAGATCATGCCCAAAGTTCTTTGCTCCCTCGTATCGTTAAAACTCCCTAGGAGGGTGTTGATGAAATCCTCCACTTGAGTATGAGTATCTAGTATGATTCAGTTTGAATAGCCAGTAGTCTAGTTTAACAATTAGATGGATAGATTTCTATACTTTTTCCATTTTTTGAACTAGTCTGGCCTTACTACCTGAAGTTTCATAAGTGCGGTCATTCCAGTAAATAGTTATTTGCACCCATGAAAATTTGTGAATTCAGCTCAGTATATATATCAAGCATTATTTCCAGAATTCGGATATCTAGTCATGATTCAGTGCACAAGTATTCACTGAACAATCTTCGTTTTCCAAGTGTTCCAGCTCAGACAGTGTAATACCTATTGTGTAATCTTAGCCTTGTTTTCTTATGATTTATTCCTGCATAAACTATCACTTTGCAATCTATAAGTACGATCGCACCATGATCACATCAAGCAAGTTCTAAACTCTTAGCATAAATTAGCTCCTTATGATAAGTAAAAACAAGTTCAGTCAAAGGTAATAGTCTTCCATCATTCAGCTCCTTCCTAATCAAAGATTCAGCTATATAGTTATTCTTATTACAAGTTCGTGCACTAACAAAAGTACTCAATGGTTTAGAATGAGGTAGAATTAGTTTAGCAAGTTATTTGAGCTGTCCACCCTCAGTTTTCCTCTGTATTCTTAGCCTATCTAGCCACATTCGAGGACGAATGTTCCCAAGGGGGAGATATTATAATACCCCTAACTTTCCTTAAGGCTAATGTCGTTTCTATAAGATTGAGGAATGACTTCCAAAGTGAGTAATGCTTGAATCATATAGAATTATCCTAATTTTGACTTTTTATCGTGTGATAAATTGAATTATCTTTCCAACGATATAAGGTTCGTCCAAATCCGATAACCGGGCAAGAAGTTATGGCTACTTGAAGTTCCTATCGTAAAATACCGTCATTCAGACCCTTAGCGCGTCGTAGAGAGGAGTAATATCCCAATTGTCATATTACAGTAACCTAGAGCAATTATGGCATGTCACAATGAAGTTTCAGATCCCAACCACTCAACGCGATAGCTCCACGTTGCGGTAACCGCCAGATTATCATTCGTCCATTTCCATTGAGCCACCGCGATAGTGGCGCGTCGCGGTGGCCCATAAAATTAGGCTTCCAGTTATATTTTTCTAGTTTATCAAGGGTTAAAAGGGGGCTATTTTGGACAATTATCCTACCCCCAATCCGTCCAAAACATAAAATCTATCATATTACAAAGCTCTTTATGCCCTAAATCCTCATTCTATTCAAAACAAAAACCCTAAGCATCCAAATCCTCTTCCAAGAAACTCAAAAGTTCACCATAGTTTTTACAAATTGAGTCAATATTCAAGACCCCCAAGTCAAAATCTTCAAGAACTCTCATTCAAGAGCTCCAATAACATCTCAAAAGCAAGTTGTTCATCCAATTTTATCAATCTAAGGTATGTGGGGTTTAAACACGAACACTACTTTCGTTCTTGTGCCCAAAAAAAAAACTTACTTTTAGTTATAAATTTCTATATTTTGATATGATTTCAATGAAATTTGAGTTAGGTTTTATACCCCATTTTGTTAATTGCATGATTTTGATATTTTAAGTGAATTGGATATTGAGTTATATGTCTACTTTCAAATATTTCTGCACATGAATATATTTTCCAGATTTTAAGTTGAGTCATGAGAAATTGTGTTATAAAGCATGAACTTTATGCTATTTGATATGAATTTGAAGCATGGTCTCAAAACCCTACGAGTTACTCTTGATATTTCAAGAATGATCATGATTTAAGTATCCCATGATTAACTATATTTCAGATTTTGATAAAGAAAGTTGATCTTTTGAAACAAGCGAAGATAGGAATCCACATTATTCATTATTGATGATTTAACGCAAAGAAAAGCTTGATATTGGTCTTCATTATAGACCCTTGAGTTATTTTAAGGTGGATTTATTAAAAGTTCTGAGCCTAAGTACGGGAGTAGTATTTATCACCGAGTTGGGTATGATTTTGAGGTCTCATACCCTAAAACTACGTGCCACGTAGGATTGAGATTAATTGGCCTGAGACTGAGATTGTGATTACTAAGTTAAGGTTATAATCCCTGGCAATAGTATAATGCTTCTCCCCAATGTGAGGCTTCTTCCTTAGAAGGACAAAATGTTGGACTCCATGTCAGCTCACAAGGTTTATGTCAATTAGAAGAAACTCCCAAAGCAGTCCCCTACTTTATTTCAGATAAAAGTACATGTGTTGAAAGTTTGATTTCAAGATTTACAAAGTTTTAAGTTTCAAAGTTTCCTAAGTCCCAAAGTCCTAAAATCTCTAAGTTCTAAAGAAGTTCCTTATTCTCCATAAAGATAAAAGTATAAGTTTTGAAAGCTATCATTTTAATATTTCTTTTGCTTACAAGTTTTGAGAATACGATGGAGAATACAGATTTTAGAAGTAAATAGAATGACTCATGAGATTTGCTATATATGCTTCATTATACATGATTTATGAGATTCATATTTCATCTTTTACTCAAGCTATGTGAGTCATTTATATCAGCATGCAGATTTACTATAAGGATTGATGATATTTTACTTATTGCATTGCACCCCTATATAATCATTAAATCCTCAAAGTGCCGATCCACATATATGTCTATGCGCTACATTGTCTCATAATGTAGGTATAAGTTGTTGTATGTGCAATCAAAATTAGAAAGTTGCAGATTCCAGCCAGCAGATGATGAGTCCTTCTATTTTGGGGACTTCAATTAGATTTCCTATTGTTCTTTACTTTCTTATTCTTATGTATTGATTAATGATAATTGGGGTTGCTTCCTTGCTATCTATCGTCAGTATTAGTATAGGCTTCATAGACAGTCAGTAGATTTAATGTATTCAGTTTTAGTTTTCTTTGTAAAAGCAGATTATAATCAGGCGAATTCAATTTTGTATTGATTAGATTCAGAAAAGAGTTATCTTCCGGTGATATTGTACCGATTTATGCATTTTATTCAGTTGCTTATGAGTTTTCTAGTAGAAGGGTTAGCTTGGGGTCACTTGTGACCGTAAGCACCATGTGACATCTCGGGACCCATTTTGGGGGCGTTACAACAACAAGACCAGACCATCAGGCTCAAACACCATTTTCTTAATTTTCTTTTATCATGATAAAACTTCATCCTTTCTTTTTATAGAGCAGAACTCTTATAAGCACAAAGCTGGAATTCATCAAACTCATTCACCTTGCTCAACCTCAATGTAGCTTCATTATACCACTCCAAATTGATATATTTCAATGCCTATAGTACCTTATGCTCAAGTTCGACCGATAGGTGGCATGACTTGTCATACACAAGCTGATATGGAGAAGAATCTATGGGGGTCTTAAAATCTATCTAGTAAGCCAACAAAGCATCATCCAAATTTCTTAACCACTCAGTCCTGTTGGTATTCACAATCTTCGCCAATATGGACTTGATCTTTCTGTTGGAGACCTCAAGTTGCCCACTCATTTGAGGATGGTAAGGCATCACCACCTTATGATTCATACGATATTTTTTAGTAGGGCCTTTAAAATATTATTATAGAGGTGAGACCACCATAATAAAATAGCACATGGTGTGCCAAATCTATAAAATATGTTCTTTTTCAAGAATGTAGCAACACTTTGACCCTTAGTATTGGGAAGCGCAATCGCCTCCAACCACTTTGAAATGTTATCAACTGCCACTAAAATGTACTTCATACTATAAGATCTCACAAATAAAACCATGAAGTACCTTCCCCATACATAAAACAACTCCAACTCAGAGATAGGTGTTTTGGGGAGTTCATGTATTCGTGAAATGTTACCTTGATGTTGACTCTAGTCACAGACTTTAGCATAATCATAGACATCCTTAAAGATAGTAGGCTAATAATACCCATACTGCAAAATCTTATAAGTTGTGCAGGTACCACCATAATGACTGCCAACTGGTGATGAATGAGAAGCCTCAACGATGCTCACCATCTTAACATCAAGAATGCATCTAGGAATAAATCCACCCACAAAAATTCAAAAAAGATAAGGTTTATCCCAGAATTTCCGCACCTCATGCATAAAATGCTTTCTCTGCTAGAATAACAAATCATTCAAAACAAGCTCACTTGCTAATAAGTTGACAAAATCAACAAACCAAGGGATTAAGTCTTGAGATATTACCATGATCCGCTCATCTAGAAATGTATCATCTATGTCAATCTCATCCCCTAATTTATGCACTTTCTCCTCCTTAAGGCTAGATTAGTGCTCAGCAACCTAGATCTCTATGCTATTTTGTTCTTTTACCTCAAAGTCAAATTTTTACAGCAAGAGGACCCAACATATAAATCTCAACTTGACATCCTTTTTCAACATAAGATACCTAAATTCTACATGATCTGTATGGATTATGACCTTGGTCCTAATAAAGTAAGACTGGAACTTTTCAAAGGCAAAAACCACCATAAGCAACTCCAGCTCAGTAGCTATATAGTTCTTCTGTGTGGGGTTTAATGCATTTCAAGGACAACATCCAAGAACACTCTACTCGTATCGCACACAACCTCAAATGGTAAAAACCAATCAGGGGATACAATAATATAAGCTGAAATCAACTGCTCCTTACGACACATAGAGGCCTTGAGACATGCATCATCAGAAACAAATTACACCTCCTTCAATAAAATCTTGAATAGAGGATTAGCAAGTTTAGATAAGTCCTTGATGAACCACCGATAAAAGCCAACAGGACCCAAAAAACTTTGGATACCTTTAAGTGAGACTAGAGGAGGTAATTTTTCAATTACCTCAATCCTTGTTCAATCCACCTCAATACCCCATTTTGAGATTTTGTTCTCATGGTAAATACCCACCTTTACCATAAAATAACACTTCTTCCAATTTAACACCAACTTGCACTCCTCACACCTTTGGAGTGTATTAGCCAAATGGGCCAAATAGTCATCATAAAGAGTCCCCAATGATCAAAAGGTCATCCATGAAGACCTCTATTATGTCCTCCACCATGTCAAAAAAAATATACATCATACATTTCTTTAAGGTAGCAGAAATATTGTATAACCCAAACGACATCCTCTTGAATGCAAATATCCCATAAGGGCAGGTAAAGGTAGGATTTTTCTAGTTCTCCGGAGTAATAGAAATCTGATTGTAAACCAAGTACCCATCAAGAAAATAATACCAACCCTATCTTGCTAACCTGTCAAGAATGTGATCCATAAAAGGCATACAAAAATAGTTCTTTTGAGTCCAAGTTTTCATCTTTCATTAGTCCATGCATAATCACCATCTAGTAACTGATCTCGTGGACAAAAGTTTATTCTTATCATTTAGCACCACGGTAATCCCACCCTTCTTAGAAACATATTGAATTGAGCTAAACCATTTGATGTTTGTAATGGGGAAAACCACTCCAGCATCTAACCACTAATTAATTTCTTTCTTTATGACTTCCTGCATAGGATGGTTCAACCAACATTGATGTTCACTTCTGGGAGTATAATCCAGCTCAAGTTATATTTTATGGGTACAAATATTGGTTGGGATTGCCACTCTATACGCAATGGTGCATCTAATGGACCTCTTGAATCCTACAATATTGATATTAATAACTCCACCTATGTCTCTAATGAGTTGGCAGCAATAAGAGAAGTCAAGGTATTATCAGCCCCCCAAAATACTTTCCACAAGTAATATGGGAGGGCCTTCAATTAAAAGACCAGTGGCTTCTTAATAGATGGTCAAGACGGAGGAGTCATTTTGATCTACACATCAATATTAAGCTTCTATGGATCATAATTAAAAGATCCTCTACCTTATAATGCACTCACCATTTCTTTATACTGATCGATGCCATCACTATCAAAATTTATTATGATCGCTGCTAATGCCTCAACTCTAAGTCTCTCTTCAATGGTCATAGTCATTGCATCATCAACATTAATTGTATCAATCATGAATACTACTTTCATACTATTTGGTAGATGCATCGAATGACATACATTAAATATCACCTTCTTATTATTTAGACTGAACTTTATCTTCCCTAACTCCATGTCAACCAAGGCCCTCCCCATAGATAAGAAAGGCCTGCCTAAGATAATAGGGACTTCAAAGTCCATCACACAGTCAAGGAATATGAATTTAGCTGGAAATATAAAGTTTGCAACCTTAAACAATACATCACATAATATTCCAACTGATTTCTTTACAATTAAGTTAGCCATCAACAAACTAGTGGATGTGGTTTTGGGTGACCCCAACATCAACTTCCTGAACACTCCAACAACATCAGATTGATACTAGCTCCTAAGTGATATAAATCTTGAGAGAAATTGAAGGACATAATAGTACGTGTAATAGTAAATGCTCTGGGTTTCTCTTTCTTCTCAACCAATGATTGGGACACGACGATACTGCAATGATGAACATTATTAGTGGGCTCAAAACTCACTATCCACTTTTTAGTAACCAAATACTTCATGAATTTAACATAGCACAACATCAGCTCTAATGCCTCTATAAGAGAAATGTTAATAGACAATTCTTTCAACATCGACAAAAACTTATAATACTTTCCTTCTTATTTTTTTCTCAATCTTTGTTGAAAAAGAGAGTTAGGGTGTGGAATGGTCTTCAATACAGGCTCATCCACCTTTCTCTTTCTTTTATCCTTCTCAACACATTGATCATCACCTGGTGATTTATATATATCCACTTTAGGTGTCTCGTCTACATTTACAATATCATTTCTTGGCTCATAAATTGGAGGCTTAGGGGGATCAATAGTTGTTTTACCATTTCAAGTGGCGATAGAAAGATAGTGATTGTCGTTCTTAGGATTCGAAACTGTATTTCTTGGAAGGGTGCTGGGCTACCATTGATTCAGGGTTCCTGACATTTCTCCAAGTTATTGCTCTAACTTGTTGATCGTAGTAGAATGCAATATCACTTCTTGGGTCAATCCTGAATTGTCTTCCTTAATATTCTTATGGCAAGTTTACTAATTTTCCAGACCTTTTACTAGCTTTGACAACATAGCCTCCATCATTGATTAACTATCATGGCTGTCTGGTGGCATATATACACCATCCTTCTCTTTGTAATTGTCTTTGCATTTTTAAGCATTGTCTCTATCTTGGCGCCGACCTCAATACCAATCACCTTGGTAGTTTTGACCTTGCTTTCCATGACCTTTGGCTTGAAAACCTGCCAACTCTCTATCTAGATATTTTTATCTTATTCTATATCATAATCATATAATCTAGAAGCCTTACCTTTTCAACCTACGACATTCAATTTCTAAAAATTTATCATCATAAAATGCTTTGTTAATAACCCAATCTCTGTCCTTAGTTGAGCAACCTCTTGTGCCACTGTGTCATCAACAACTCTATGTGTATTGGAGGCACCTATAACATAAGTTTTAGTACATCTCTTGGCCTCCTAATATTCCACCCTCACTAGGTGAGAGAGATCTGATCTAATATCTTCAATGTTGCCTACCATTACAGGCGCATGAATGCTTCACCAATAATAGTATCTGCCATAGTTCTGGAACTGGTATTGAGGTCTCTATAGATTATTTCAGGAAAATTCTACCTCATAATCATATGGTTAGGCACCATTATCAACTTCTTCTTAAACTGAAACCATGCCATAATTATTGACTCAGTATGCAACATCTTGAAGTTATTGATGTCATCTTACAATTGTACCATACTAGATGGAGGAAATAAATGGTCTAAAAACTACCTCTGCAAATCATTCCAAGTAGTAATACACCCACGAGAAAGTTACCCTGACCATAATATAGCTTCATCAGTCAGAGAAAATGGGAACAACCTCAGTCTGAGAGCTTTCTAATCTACCCCAAGAATAGTGTATGATGAGCAAATCCCAATAAAATTTATAAGTTTCATGTTTTCATCATCAATAGGAAAGCCTACAAGAATACCCTTTAGATTCAATAACTAGATTAAGAACTAGTGATATCAAACTTCATATTTGGTGGTAATGTAGGAGGAATGAAAGCTTCTATCTCAGCAGGCTCAATGTATCCCAAGTCCTTCTTCAAATTATCATATACTGGCCAATATCGATAGGCTTTGAGTACTTGATCTCTACCTCTTCTACCTTTGTCGAGCTCTGTTCGACGATCACCTACCAGTAATTTCCTTACTAGCTCTGCCTTCTAGACTGCTCAACAGGCAACCTCATTATCCCGTGTTTTATTTGCTGTAGCCAATAATATCTTAGTAATATATTTTAGTATCCCGAATTCTACCTAGTGGAGAGGGGCACAAACTATTTTAGTTAGGATTAACCCCTACAAGATCACCTTCTTGTCCGTGTTCTAAAATCTTATGATTCAGCTATAGGATCCTCTCTGGCTCAAAATATAGTCAGAGTAAGGGATTTACCTGACTCTGGGTGCTAGGAATACACAAGAGTATACCTCACAAAGGATAAAAAATAAACCCAAAAACTTCAAAAACTTCAATCAACAACTCCATAACCATATTCCTTCGCAACAGTGCAAAAATTTAAGTTCACACAAACTATACCTCCAAAAAGATAAAATGTGGTCGTTGTGAAATTATTGTAACCAAACTAGGTTGGGTCAATACTACAGGGAATAGGTCGAAATCATATCTTAAATTTATTGAAATAGTCGGTCAGTGCAGAAAAGTAAATAAGGGTATTTGCTGTAAGAGTAAATAGTAAAAAAACTCAAATGCCTTTAGTCATAAGTAATCTCCAATGAACACTACTATTGTGTTCCCTATGGATTATAACTCAATAGGTTTCTCATACTAAATAAGTCTATATCTCTACTATGTATGTAAAATTTGAAAAGATAGATATCACCGTCATATGAACTCATTGGTAAATTTCACCCTGCACCTTGTGAGTCTTAAGGTGTGTCCTTACTAACCCTTGCCTTTGATCCAGTTTAACAATCACCTTGTGGGTCTTAAGATATTAGACGAGGGTTGATGTGTGAGCATATGCTAACACATTTGAGGCTTTTAATTCTAAATAATTGCAAGGTTGTGAGGAACTTTAGTTATTTTTTATTAGTTTATGCTTGATTCTATAGTTTAAGCTGATATGATAGAGAACCAACGTGAAATGAAGCAAAGAAGTTAAAATTTGAAGAAATCTGAAGACAAGTGTGGCTGACGACATTTATGATAAGTCGTCATCCCTGTGATAAGCTATCAGGTTGGTCGTCATCAGTAGACAAAGAATTAGCCTAAAGTGGAAGTTGTGATGATATTTTGTGATAAGTCATCAAGGGCCTGATAAGTTATCAAGAATGTCGTCAGCCTAAGGCAGCCAAAGAGAACTGAAGCAAAATCTTGACGACATTTTATGATAGGTCGTCATATAGCTGATAGGTTATCAAGTTTGTCGTCAGCCTTAAGCAGGAAGAGCCAAAACTAAAGAAGAAGCTGACGGCATTTGTGCTAAGTCGTCAGCTTCCTGATAAGCTATCACAAATGTTGTTGGCTATTTCGAACAATTTTTGATTTTTATTAATTTGTTTCCTTATTTAGGGTAAACTATTTAAAGCTTTGTATTAGGGTTTTCTAGACTTTATTATGATTATTATCATTATTATTATCCTGCACAAGGTCGACACCTTGAGTTTTGGATAAGACATTTTAATATTTTCTCTCTTTGCTTCTTGACTTTAACAACACAACTATTTTGAGAGATTATTATCAGTATTTTGGGATTTTTCCTTTGTGATCTAATCGGCAATTCACTAGTTATAATTCATCTCTGTAAGTTTGTCTTTCAAATCATGAATTCAATTATGTGTTTCATTTGTTACATCATGAGTGGCTAAACTCAATTAACATGAGTTATGGGATCTAAGGTTAGGTCTTGATGAGGTGCTAAGTATTCAAGATTCAAAGGGTGGTAGGATTTTCTGATAATTCTAAAGTTTTAATTAACATTTGTTGGTTGCAAATAGTAGAAACACCTGCTTTGATTTGCATGAGAAAGAAATAAAATACGGTAGGAAGTGAATTATGAATAGGGACTCAAAAATACTTCGTTTAATAATCAGGGTTGTAACAAGGTTGGTTAACCTGAGGTAAAATTTGGGCAGTAAATAGAAATTCCCTAAGTCCGAGAGGATTAGGGAATTAAACGCTTAAGTAGGTCGAGAGACATTTAAGCATAACATCGATAAATATAGCTTTTTATCCTACCCACCGCGAGAATTTTGAACCACTTTTAGCATCTTTCATGTACCAGAAGCCCTAGTGAATATAATTCTGGTTATTTCATAAACTCTTGATTTACAAACACCGAAAGTAAATTGACAAACAACAATTTGTTAAACCTAAACCCCATTTTAGGAAACATTAAACTATCAGTGGATTAAATCGCAAACAACTTGAGTTCACACTATATTCCCTGTGGGATTCGACCCCAACCTAGTTGGGTTTTATATTGACAACGATCACTTACACCCATTCAAGAGTGTAATTTGAGCGTTATCAAGGGTTAATAACTTCGAATCAGTATCGTAATTTTCATTTCCCAATCTAGAACTAACTGGAGTGGTTGATGTTAAATAGTGGAAAGTCTTTAGCTTCAACAGTAGCTAAGGAGGCAGACAATACAAAAAATATTACAATACATGTATCAACAATGACATACCCAAATCTTAAATGTCCTCTACTTCATTAATATGCCAGGGTTCCCACAACCCTGGTTAAGAAAGTTAGTTTCTCATGGTTATGCAAAAATCTATGGAATTCAATAAGGAATGCTTAGAATTAATTTCTCTATAATGGAAGAAAAAATCCAAAGTCTCGAATTATCTATGTAACCAAAACCAAGAATAAGAGTATAAAGTGTGTAAAAATATGTAGAAGTGCGTAAACTATTGTAAAAGTATCCCATTGGTATTTATAGAATCTTAAAATAATAAAGGAAACCCAATAAGAACAAAATGGGAAAACTAAGTTGGCAGTGGTCACACCTCTAGTAATGAGACTTTAGGAATCATACAACTCATTGGCTGCCTTCGTTTCTCTCTTCTAAACTCAGTGATAATGACTCATTATCAGACTTAACGAGTCATTATCTAGGACTCATTGTCACTCTAGTGAATTAAACTTTTAATACTTTTTCTCCATACATAGAATGACTCTTCATCATGAGTCGTAGTTTGTCATAACGATACATAGTCTTCAACCGGTTCCACTGGGGATTCAACTTGTTAGTATTCGACACTTTTTCCCATTTGATCTGAACGACTCCATTCCAAGACTTTATGTCACTCCTAATGAGTCGTGTTCAACCTTTAACTTAACTTTCTAAACTTAGCATCACTCATTGTTCACATAACGACTTGAGCCACGAGTCGTTAGGTGACTAATGACTCGATCCCTAGTCAAAACTTAGTTTTTTTCTGAATATTTATTCATCCTTTTTTGATCTATACAACTTCTAATCTAATTTACCTGTAACACACATAAAACACATATTATATCAAACAAAATAGCCTAAGTTTTTTCATATTGTCACTGTTTTAAGCATCAAAAGTGCTATGAGACCTGTTTACATTAAGATCCCAAGCTATAAAAATCACATTATTCTCTTCTATATGATAATAATGATACCCGTATTTGTCACGACCCAAAACTACCCCTAGGCGTAACATGGTGCTTACAACCACAAGTGATCCTAAGCCAACTCATGTACTAGCATGATACTTGAGCAAATAATTTAATATATATAAACACTAAATTATCGTGTGGAATCATAATCAACATGAGATAAGGTGTTTTAATACATAATAGATAAAAGATTACAACACTACAATCTAAGAGAGAGAAACCTAAATTTCAAATACTAATTCTGTCTGGCCATCTATGAAGTATCTAATATACTGACTATAGGCAGTCAGGACATGACCTCAACTATCCCTAATCAATACATAAGAATAATGAAAAAATATAAGAGCTTTAACAGACTTGAGTCCTCGAAATAAGAGAACTCATTACCTGCTGGCTGAATGTTGAGAACTGTCTGACCCTAGAGTGTGGGCTATATTTGCTACCTACATCATGAAGGAAAATAGTTACAAATGCATAAATATGGTCATTACTTTGGAATATACTGAGTATATGATACATGCACTAAATCATGGAAATACTTAATGTATGCTTTAAAACTGAGGACATAAGCTATTTGCTGAAATATGCATTTAAATCAAGGTTGTATGTAAAAGTTGTAAGACTTATTAAAATTTCTATATCATTAGTTGAAAAAATTTTTGTTAGCTAGAATGTAGTAGAAACATGAGTTCCATATTTAAATCTCAAGTTAATGTTTAATAAGCTGTAAAACCATATTAGGAATTTTGTATAAATATAGAGCATGCATGTATAAATATGTAAAATAAATACAAGACCAATAAAGTATGTTCAGGAATAATCTATAACACTGAATAACTAAATAACTGATAAACTGAACACTTGGTCATGCAAACTTGAGCTGATGTGGTCTGAATACTAAACTGAGACTATAGGAGCTAACATTTAACTGACCTTCCCAAATCTGACCTAATCGGGGTCTAACTTGTAACCCCAGTTGGAAGGGTGTCAATACCCTGCCACGAGCACTTACACTGATAGTATGGATCCATTATAATGATTTCCCAAAGGACTTGGGTATTAGTCATCTACTGGCGGGTGATCCTTAAGAGAGTTTTAGTCCTCTACTGGTTAGTGGCATCTCAAAACCTATGTTGGCTACTTAGTTTTGGAACTTAGAGACTTTTACTAAATATTTTCGTCCTCAACTGGTGGATGAGCCTTTATCTCTAGGTTCGCTCAGTGCTAACTCCTACTCCCAATTGAAAGAAACTACAACATAAGATGGTACATGCATTAATAATGGATATACTCAAGTCATGGTATATTAAAAATAACAGTGCATGCAGAATCTGATGTAATCATAAACATGTAAACTAATTATTTAGCATGATGTAATACTAGTGAGTGCTCGTTATGCCAATATTATAAACTTCAAGAGGTAAATATGATTTTATTAACCAAAAATCTTTAAAAACTATAACATTTAGGATCAACTAGGTATCTGGTGTTCATGCAAATATTATAACATGGCTTAAACTCAAGAATACAACAAATTCATCAATGTAATGAATCATCATGATTAGAGTTTGAAAAAATACTTGAAATTATGAGGGAACACTATTTCATTGTTAAATTCAAGAATCACATGGAGAAATCATGAAATTTATGCTTTTCATGGAACCCTACTTTGTGGAATACATAAAATTCATGAATAAAAATCATAATTTTGGGCGTGGGGATGAAAGGAGACCCTTATTGAATACCCATATATACTAGAATTTCTTGACTTCTTAAAGGAAAGCATGAATTTGGATCCTTGGAAGTTGAACTTTTTTTGAAGAACCATTATTTGGTGTTATTGAGTATTTGGGAGAAGAGAGATCATGTATTTGATGATTTTTGGGGTTATGGGATGATCAATTCACATTATTATTAGTTATAGGATAGCTTAGGATGTAAATGACTTGTTTACCCTTGAAAAACTAAAGAGAAACACGGGGTTTAGCATTCTGAACATGTTTCATGTGACGTTGCTTATCGTAGAGCGTATGGTCCATGCCACATTGCTTATCATGAAGCATAAGGTCTGTTCCACACTGTTTATCTTGGAGCATTGGGTATGTTCCCCGCCAAAATCGCGGACCCTCACTGGTTGCTCATGAAAAAGCTCATAACTTTTTATTTGGGTATCGGATTATGGAAAAATTAGATGTATTGGAAATAGGACTCAATTATCTATAATTTAGTAGGTCTTGAGCTATAAAATTCCATATATTCCAGAATTTATAAACATCCAAAGTTGACCCTTGTAGGATCGAATACCAAAATTTGGTCGAATCAAAAGGTTGTAACTCAACTTTGCTCTAAGTGTTTCATATGAAAATTTTCACCTCAAAAGAACTCTTCACACTAGGATAATTATAATGATACTTATATTCATATACAATTAATTGGACTAGAACTAATACACATAGGAACGACAATTTGAATTCTAGCCTGAAAATGTGGGATGTTACATTATCTCCCATGGAATCGTTCGTCCTCCAATGATGGATAGGAAATTATTGAAGATTTAGAAGTATGGAACAAAGTATCTTACTTCATATTAGGGATTCTCCCTTAACAAAACTTGTATAGGAACCAAAAGCAAAGGGCTTCACTGCATCACCAAGCACATTATGTAAGCACGAATCATAAGATAATGAGACTAAGGTCATATAAGAGGCATTACAATATTGAGCTGGAATGCTTGGAAAACTAAGATCATGTACCTAACACTTATGAACTGAATCATGATTACATATCTGAATAAGATATATGACATATGGACTTAACTGAATTCATAATTTTAATAGATGTTAATAAATTACCTCATGGAATAGCCATATTCATGAAACTTCAGATAATGAGACTAAATGGAAAGATGGAAAACGATAAGAGTTTATCTGTCTGATTTATTAACTGAATTGCTGGCTATTTAGGCTAACTCATTCTAAAAGTTCATACTCAACTGAAGTATTTCTTCAACACACTGTGTCAAGAGTTCTAATAACATTAGGGAGCAAATAATTTTGGGCATGATCTGAATAAGATATCTGAATAAAGAATCACAATATGGATACAACTCTATAACATGGACTATAGATCTATAAAACGTAAGATAGGATAGAATTACTATGCCTTAGGAGATGCAACTTCTAATTTCAAGCTTCGCCCCACTCCTAAAATACTCTCTCCACTAAGTTTTTCCTCTTAAATACTACCCTTCATTTGATGTCACTTATAATCTTCACATGGGCATTGATAACTCCATCTACTAAATTCTGAGCTGAAATAAATTTTTTAACCATGTTCAAGCCTACTTAAGGTCACAAGGTACCCCACATAACACCATAATACTAATCTAAACCACTAATTCAATATCCTATGTGTTTTCACAGCTCTCATCTCAAGAATAATACCTTTACCACTTCAACAACTAACTTTAACCTCTTACTAGGAATTCACTAATGCACAATGCATTTATTCACTTATATACCAACATGGTATTCAAGCCTATCATTATAACCGCATATGAACTTTTAGGAAACTAACCCACCTAGGAATTTTCCCATATCCTCTAATAACCCTATCAATAACAAATATTTTGCGTTATTCTTAAGAAAACACACATAGAATTCTGAACTAACCTTGACATGTACTAAAGCTTAGCCTCAAACTTCCTTCAGTCTTATAGCCTTAGATAAAATAAGCATACAGTAATCTTTCCCTAACATGGAACATTTACTCTCTCCAATCTAAATAATTGTTCATCACCATTATTATTTCATAAGGAGACGTCCCTAAAAGGTTAGAGCATGAGAACCTGAAGCATGAAAGAATACTATACATAACTTTGACACTTAACTAGGCATGAGAAATAGAGTATCAAAGGCATGAATTCATTAAAGAGCTCTAAATTTAGAAAATACATGGCATAATGCAAATTTTCACTAGTCATTAAGGGTGTACCATGAGTTTAGGGAACTGAGAATAATAAAAAACATGAGTACATGAGTCATGAGCTCCATGACATAAGTTTTGAGTTCATAAATTCATGGAATATGATTTGTACTTTTGAGTGAACTAGAACTACTTATACAAGGAACTGGGAGCGTACATCATTTTATATAAAGTGCTTGAATATGAGCTATGATCTTAGAGCTAACTTGTAAGGTTTGAGTACGTTTTATGATGACTTAAGTACAAAAATTTGTACCGAGATAAGAATGGGTTGGGCAAATTGTAGGGAGTGTGGATATCTGTCATATGAAATAGATTTATTAGGTATCTAGTGAATCTATTTTTCTTTGTGCGCGGATATTCTTAAATTTTGTTTCAATATCTTTTAATGATTTACTTTTTGCGTAAGATATATTCATTAATTTATTTGGTTTATTATTTTATCCTGTAGTAATTGCAGAGTTACAAATTTCTGTATAATAATTTATCCTAACTGTACTGTAATGTATATCTAATTCTAGATTTTCAATGTTATTTATTATCTTGTGTTGTTCTTCTCGTAGTGAGTTTTTTAAATTATATAAACTATCACATGTACTTTTTTCTAAATTTTCTAAGGTTTCTTCTATCCATATTAATTTTTCTTTTAGATTTTCCATTATTTTCCTAATTCGGTTTCTATAATTAATTTCATTATTTAGATTATCTTGATTTTCTCTAGTTTTTCTAATATATTCTAGCATCTCTTAATCTGTATAATATCCTTCGGAGTAAATTTCTGCGTATAACTGTTCTAGCCAATTTATGGTTTCAATTTCATAGTCTATTATTTTTTCTAATATTATTTTCTTGATATCTATTATTTCTATATCTTTAAGTATATATAAGATTAAAACTTTAAGATAATCTAGGTGATCTATCTTTTAAAATTGATTTTATTATAATATTTTGTAGTTGTTTGTTTTAGCCTTAGTAGTTCTTGCATATTTTTATTAAGAAATTCTATGTATTTTATATCTTTATTTTTCATGTATTTGTCTATATTTATTTTCATCTGTTTTTCTAGTAACTGTATATTTCTCATATCTTTTTCTAAAAATCCTATGTTATTTATCATGGTAAGTATTTGTAAGAGTAATTAGGTAGGTATGGTATATAATTTACTCTAGTCATGTAATATTTACCAAATGCTTTTTCTAATATGATTTTTCTTATATCTGCTACTTTTATATCTTTAAGTGCATACAAAATAAGTATTTTAAATTTATCTACCATCACATCAGATAAATAATTATTCATTTTCATAAAATTGCTTTTTTCAAAATATTCCCTTCAACCATGCACATAACAAAATATGGTCATCTTATCTTACTATATACTAGATTATTCTTAAATAATATGTTCTTCGGTCACTATTAACATGGTAATCCGGATACTTTTTCCCTTAAACAGCGCCTCTACTCTGGTTACTCCCCGCCACGGCTTCTTGCCTCATTGGTTTCACCTTTAAGATGGCATAGTCCTTAGGGATTTTTCTCCGTTTCCACTTTGTTAATAAACTTCTTAACATATTATTCTTCGAATAATTCTACTATAAAGTAACTAATATGAATTTATTTTATCATATCATGATTGTTGGGAATTATGAATTTAGCTATTCATTATCATAAATAAATATACCTGTTCGGGTAGTTTTGATATTTCTGAAGTTTGTTCCTCCATAGCTTTTTCCATTGAAATATGTCTATTTAATTAACTGAGTAAAATATTTGTTGTGGAATGGAGAGAGTGTTTGCTTCAACGCATGAAGGCTTGTCTTGCAATGCCTTCGGCTTTCTTTATTTATAGAACGAAAGAAACAACTTTACATCTTTATATTAATCCAAAAAACAAAAGCTACTAAAAAAAAGTCAAAAAGCCTATTCCCTAGGTACCTAAAAAGTCTACATAGCCTTTAAAAAGTCTATATAAGAATAGTAACTTACAATAATTACAATTCTTTTTCGTAAAGAATCTATACAATATATAATTCTTGTCATCCTTTGATTTTGTCGTATCTGCTATGTCTCCATTATTGCTTCTTATCTTATCTTTTCGGCTGGCATTTTGTCTTCTTGATTTTTATTCTAGATGTACTTCTGGAATAATGTTATCTTCTTCATTACATCTTGAACATTGGTGATCTGGATATTTGTGTGCAATTATTTTACAATACCTCGTCAGTAGTCCGTCTGAAATAAATCCTTTTTTAATTGCTCTTGCGGTGGATTATTTTTCTGGGTTAAGTAATGTCATTATCCATTGTCTGACATCTTCCATATCTTCTTGTCGTATCTCTTTTGAATTAGAGTAAATCATTTGATGATCTCTCGAATAATAGCTCCATATTGGGTTTCCATTAGTATAATTATTTGCTAGTTCTTGGATAATCGTAGCTAGTCCAATAAGTCGTTTATTTGCGTAGAAGTTCGGTATCACAATTCTGGGTATCTCCGGTTGTTGTGTAATATCTTCTGGTATGATCATTTCTCTAGTTAGTCCTATCTTTACAACTTGTATAACTGATTTTATTTCGTCATATAGTATCTCTGCCGGTGCAGTATAACACTTTATGTAAAATAGATTTCCTTTTGTTATCCTTTTGTAGGTGGTGAATATCTTGTATAATTCTTCCATAGCTGTTAATTCTTCTCCGTCTTGGGTGTATATGGTGTTTAATAGTCCATAGTTGAAACAAATTTTTACTAGGCTTGGGTTAGTTTTGGGTAGTGCAATTAGTTTGTTATATCCTTGTAATTTTTGGGTTATATAGTTGGTGTTTGGTTCTTTGATGCTTGTAGCTCTGGGGTTATGGTTTAGAAAAGTTTGTACTCTGTAGATATTTTCTATGTATTTCTGGGCGGTGTAGTTGTAAACTTTTTTATCTTGGTTTAGGCTATCTCGGTATGTGCTAACTTGTGGGGGTATGAACAAGTGGTCTTTTTGTGTTTTTGGTGTAAATGGTTTTTCAAATATTTTATTCATATTCATATTCTGGTATCTTGGTCGATTAACTCCTTTGCTTGTACCTGCAGAAGTAGATTGATAAATGTTATGGGTTTTATGGAGTGTCCCAACGTCTCCTTCTAGATCTGGAACTTTAATGTCTTCCGATCGACATAGCTATGCACACTGCTGAGTTAGCTGATTTGTAGCTATAGACTTCAGTTTATCTTCATTAGTCTTTAGCTTTTCTATCTCATTACCCATACTGTCCACTTTCATTGAAAGCGTAGTTAAGGTGTTAAGTATTTTTTCTAGAGTATCTTCTTCTATTATTTTAGTCTGTGTAGCTTTGTCTTGATATGTTATCTGCAATAACATTTTTGTTAGTACTGATCACTTCAATTGTAAATGTGAAATTTAATATATTCAAGACTAGTCTCCGAATCTCTTTTGTTGTAACTGAATTTTGTATTTTCTTTGTTAACCACCAGCGTACCTGTGTATTATCTGTTCGTACAATAAATTTTTTATATACAATATATGGCTCAAATGCTAACAAGCATTTATATAATGAACATAATTCTTTCCTATTTATTTCCCATTTTATTTCTGTCTCATTAAACGTACCTGAGTAGTATCTACAATGGTGTTCTATTTTTTCTGCTTCATATCGATATTTAAGTACTCCTCCGTAACTATATTCACTAGCATCTGCTTCTACTATATATATAAATTTTCTATTTTCATCTGGAAATTGTAATTATGGTAATTCTTTACAAAGTAATTTTATTTTTGAACTTGGTTTTTATCTTCTTCATTATAGTTATATTCTACATCCTTTTTTAATTTTTTCTGTAGTGGTTTTAAAGTTTCTGCTAATTTTGGAATATATTCTCTTACTTGGTTTACTAATCCTAAAAATGATTGTAATTTCTTCTTTGTATCTAATTCTTCTTTCGAATTTATTATTTTTTGTACTATATGTTGTTGCATTTTTACTCCACTTTTATCTATTTGTATTCCTAAAAATTCTATCTGGTTTTTCATAATTTCATCTTTCTTTTCGCTTAGACTTATTCCCGATTTTTCTATTATATCTGTAAACTGTTCTAATAATTTTAAATGTTCTTCTCTGGTTTTTGTATATAATAATATATCATCTATGTATACTATACAATTAGATAATTGTTTAAAATAATTATTCATAAAATGTTGATATCTACCTGGTGCATTTTTATATCCAAATGGTAATACGTTCCATTCATAAAATCCTTGTGGTACCGTAAATGCGGTTAATTCTTTAGATTCTTCTTCTAACTTTAAATGGTAAAATCCTGATTTACAATCGAATTTGCTAAAATAATTATATCCTTGTATTTGTCTTATTTTTAATAGCTTATTTGGTATTGGATAATTATATGTTATAGTTTTTGCATTTAAATTTCTATAGTCAATAACCATCCTACTTTTTCCTCTTTTTTGTTCACTATGTTTATTTACTATAAATGCTGGACTATTATGTTTACTATTACTTTTTTGTATATATTATTTTTCTAATAATTCATCTATATGCATTTTAAATTCTTTTAAATCGTCAAAATTATATGTTAATGGTTTCTGGGTTATTATGCTATTTTTATCTATCAATTCAATTTTTATAGTAGTTTTATGTTTTTCCCATCCTTTTAATGGATCTTCACTGTATAATTGTTCTAATTTTTTCTTAATTATTTCTATTTTATTTATTGAAAATATAGTTATTTCTATTTTATTTATCGAAAATACTACTAGTTTCATTGTATCTTCAATATCTTTTATATTTTCTAACTTTTGTGCAATTTTTTCACTTCCTTTTATCCAATCAATTTTCTTCCTTATTTTATTATTAACTCTTTTTGCTCTTACTTTCTGTTTACATGGTGTTGTAAACCACCAGTCTGTTTTGGTTATTATATGTGGGTATAATTTATCTAAGAATGACATTCCTAAAAGTATATCTTTTGATGTTAATTCATAATTGTAAATTTCTTCTATTGTTAATATCTTATCCCATACTTGTATTTTTACATTCCTAGCTTTCTAAGTAATTAAGCTTCCTTCATTATTAAATCCTTTAACTATTATTGGTATTTTTAATTTATCCCATTTACTTTCTGGTAAGCAATTATATCTACATAAATTAGCTTCTGCTCCTGTATCTATCATAGGCGTATAATATCTGCTGTAATATCCTTCTACTACTATCTTCATTAATACATATATCTTCATTTCATGTTAAGGCTCTTTTTAAGAATAACTTTTTTTTGTTATATGTTAACGTTAATTGTGTATGTTCTATATTATATGGTTTTACTTGTTCTAACCATTTTATTCCTAATATTATATCTGCTTTTTGCATTTCTTCCTTTACTTCGAATTCTATTTTTATTTTTCTAACTCCTATTATCATTTCTTTTTCTGCTATATTTTTACTATTTATTAAACTTCTTGGTAGATTTGGGCACATATCATTTTCAGTCTTTATTTCTTCATTTTTTACTAGATATTTTGCTATATAATTTTCTTCTTGTCCTGTATTCAAAGTATTAGATATTATTTTTCCTGTTATGTAATATTGGTTTAAATTACTTATTGAATTTGTTTCATAACTTGTTCTTTTTGATGAGCTTGATGATTCTGGTTTTTCATCAGCTATTCTTTTCGTTGTACTTATTCTATCATTTGCTATTTCTAAATTTTCTTCTGTATCTATGTCTCTATAGCTATAATCATTATAATCTATCGTTTTTACAATTTGTTCGAATGAGCTTTCTATTCGTATTTTGTTAATCTTATTTTTTCCTGTTATTTTATGTTTTGTTGTTAATACATATAAATTTTTGCATCTTGCTGTAAATATTTTATTTCCTGGGGTTAATTCTATTCCTAATATTTTCCAATATAATACGAGTGATTTTTCTATATTTCTATCTGTTACTGCTACTGAATAATTTGCACTTATTATAAATTTAAATTTTTGATATATTAGATTTCCTTTTACGGCAGTTATTATGCTTTTTTCTATAGGTTTTATAATTCTATCATCTGCTAAATATAATTCTATTGGTGTATCTATTCCTTCTCTAAAGCATGTTTTTATTAATATCTCTGTACCTCCAAGGTGTACATATTTTATTGGATCTCCTTTACTTTTTATATCATTTATTTCTTCATTAATTATTCTTTTTGTTACTAGTGGTATACTAGCTTTGCCTTTTGCATATCTGCAGTCTATTATATGTTCTTTTTGGCATACTACATAATATTCGTCCTTTTTCCTAGTAAAAATATTTTTTATTGTTGGTATTTTAAATATTTTCTCTACACTTAAATCTAATTCTTTTCCTTTTATTTCATCAAATATGTTACTATCAAATATTATTTTTTGTTCCGTTCCTTCATCATTTAAATATTCTTCCTTTGTTATTATTTTTATATCTTATTCAGTCATTTGATTCATCTATTTCACTATATATTTCATTATCTGTTTCGTTTTCTGAAATTTCATATATACTATCCTCACTTTCTAATTCATAATCTATATAATCTATCTGCATATATTCTGTATTATCTATTTTTATTTCTGATATTTGTTTATTTTTCAGATTTTTAGGTAATTTACAATCTCTAGCTAAATGTCCTAACTTTCCACAATTATAACAAGTACATTCTTTTATAGATTTCTTCTTTCTATATGGTCTTTTATATTTATAATTTTTTACATAATATATTTTTCTTTGTTTCTTATACTTGTATTTTGATTTTTTGTATTTCTTATATTTCTTATGTCTTTTTCTTTTCTTATAATATCTTTCTTCACATCCAAATTGGGGTGCTATTTTATTTTTGCAACATGCTAAATTTCTTATTAATGTTTTTTTCATTTTTAATTCTTCTCTATATTTTTCACATAAGTTTCTGTACCATTGTTGTAAAAATTTTATTCTTGCTCCTAACGTATCTACTATTTTTGCTTCTTCCCAACTTTTTATTATTTTTGAACTAAATGGCTCGGGTAATTTATTAAAATATAATTTCCTTATCTCTTTACTTTCATCTATACTATATGCTCCTTTATAATAATATTCTTTAAATGTGCAAGTATATTCATCTATATAACACATATTACATATTGCTAATTTTAACATTAAATTTCTATTTGTATCTTTTTCTTCATCTTGTTCTTCTTCTATTGTTGTCGTACTACCAAATTCATCTTTTATAGCTGTTTCATATTTTTTTAATAGTTCTATTAGTGTTCTTTCTATATATTCCGGTGATCCTATTGAAAACACTGTCATTATGTTGTTTAGCGCATCGCGGAGAGGGTTTATTTAACAATTGTCAAATTCCAGTAGGACTCCACGATGGTGGCGCATCACAGAGGACCCCAATTTCCAAGTTGTCACTTTTCAGAAGCTCGACGCGATAGCAGCGCGACGCGTCAGGTGCCAAAATTGCATTTCTAAAGGGGCACCACGATGGCACCACATTGCAGAGTCTACCCAATTCACAGTGGTCGATTTCCAATGAGCCACTGCAATAGTGGCGTGTTGTGGTGGCCACTCAATTCGCAAATATTTCATTCTCCCAGTTCGTTAAGAGTTAAAGGGGGTATTTTGGTCAATTACCCTACCCCCAATCCATCCAAAAACATAAAATAAATTACATAACAAGCACTTTATTCTCGAATCCTCATTCTCTCCAAAACAAAAAACCTAGTTTATCATACTTCTCCTCCAACAAACTCAAGATTTCTCCATCAATTCTCCAAATTGAGTCGAGATTCCAAGTTCTTAGTGAAAGAATTCTAAGAACCTTCATTCAAGAGTTCTAATAACATCTCAAATGCAAGTTGTTCATCCAAGTTTATCAATCTAAGGTATGTGGAGTTTGAACAAGAACAATCTTTGCGTTCTTGTTCCCAAAAACTTTCTTTAAGTTATAAATTTCTGAATTTTACTATGATCTCCATGAAAATTAAGTTAGGGTTTATACCCATTACCATTATTTGCAAGATTATAAGATTTTCCATGGATTGAGAGTTGAATTACATGATTTTGTTTATATTTCTATGCCTATTGATGAATTTTCTAGATTTGAAGTTGAATTATGAATAATTGTGTTATAAAGAATGAATTTTTATTGTGTTTGATATGAAATTGAAGCATGGGATTTTAAGCCCTAGTATGTATGTTGAACTTCAACAATGATCATGATTTAAGCATCCCATGAATAGCTATTTTCAGTTTTTGATGAAGAAAGTTGATCTTTTGAACCAAGCTAAGATAGGAATCCACACTATTCATTCAAGTTATGATTTAAGGCAAAGATAAGCATAGTCAGTTTTAACTCTAAACCTTTATGCTATTTTTAGGTGGATTTCCTAAAGTTCTGAGCAATAAGTATGGGAGTAGTATTTAGCACCGAGAGGGTATGATTCTGAGGTATCATGCCCCAGAACTACGAGCCATCGTAGGTTTCTGAATTTCCCCAAGCGGATTAAGATAGTGATCACTAAAGTTAAAGGTTCTATTCCGATGGCAAGGATAGAGCAGCTCTTGCCAACATGGACAAAATATTAGACTCCATGTTAGCTCACATGGTTTATGTCGGTTAGAAGAAACTCCCAAACCCAAAGTCCCTAGTCCCAAATTCCTATAATCTCTAACTTTCAAAGAAGTCCCTTATTCTCCATATGATAGTATAAGTTTTGAAAGCTATTGTTTTAAGATTCCTCTTTCTTACAAAGTTTGGAGAACAAGATGGAGAATAAAGATTTTAGAAGTAAATATAATGACTCACGAGATTTGTACTATATGCTTCATTATATATGATTTATGAGATTCTGATTTTAGTTTTTCCTCAAGCTATGTGAGTCATTTATATCAGAATGCTTATTTTCTACAAAGTTGATGATATTGTTTACTTATTGAATTTCACCCCCATATGCTCAGTACATCCTCAAAGTATTGATCCACATATATGTCTGTGTGTTACATTTTCTCATAATATAGGTCTAGGTGCTTAGTAACCGCAGCGTGAGTAGTCTGAGCATCTTTATCTACACTCCCATAGTGGTGAGTCCTAATGATTCGAGGGCGTACTTCCTCAGGTTTTTAGTTTTCTTTTAGTATACGGACTATCATTTTCAGTTCAGTTCGAGTCAGTTAGGAGTCTTTCCTAATATCTCTCTAGTTCTTTGTTTAGTAGTAGAGGCTTGTCGGACTTCGAGTTTATTTAAAAACTATTTGTATTTGTTTTCCAGATAATATCTATCATTTATTCATTTTAGTTTTGATATGACAGAATATTTATTCTTGGCTAGACTATCTTAACATAAGTGTTAGAAGAACTAGCAGGTTCAAAGGGTTAGCTTAGGGCTACTCATAGCCTTAAGCACCGTGTGACATCTCGGGATGATATTTTTCGGTGTTACAAACTTAGTATCAGTGCCTAAGGTTTAAGGAGTCCTAGGGAGTGTAACAAGCTTCATTACATAGAGTCTTTATCATCGGAGTGTAGCGCACCACATCTATGAGAAAGAGACTATAAGATATATTAGGAAAAAGTCACCTCTTTCTTTCATAATCCATCGTGCTTACAGTTGTCTCTCTCTATTATTAATTCGGGATTCTTAGAAAATACCTCCCCGAAGAGCTAATGCCCGTAGAAATGTCAATCAGCTACCTTAACCGGCCGATCCTCTGAATGAGAATGTGTCTCACATTAAGTTTTGGGCTACCTTTCAGGTGTTAGCCCAGGCAGTCACCGCTAATGTTTAGGCTAATAACCTGGCTGCAGTTCCACATTAGCAAGGAGGTGATTCAGCTACAACTAGGATTCGAGATTTCATGAGGATGAATTCGCCAAAGTTTTATGGGTCGAAGGAAAGTGAGGACCTATAGTTTATCTGGAGGAGGTGAAGAAGATCACCCAAGTCATGCATATTTCTAAAGAAGAGAGTGTAGATTTAGCCTCTTATAGGTTGAAAGATATTACTTATGACTGGGTTGTGACGTGGAGGAAAACTAGAGGGGAGAATGCTACTCCTATAACTTGGCAGGTATTCCAGGATGCATTATTAGATAAGTTCTTCCCACTTGATATGAGAGAAGCAAAGATAAGGGAATTCATTAAGCTAAGGCAAGGCTCTATGACTGTTAAGGAGTATTTCCTCAAGTTCAACCAGCTAGCTAAGTATGCTCCTGACTTGGTAGCTTACACCCATTCTAGTATGAGTAAGTTCATGACCAGTATATCTAGTTTAGTACTGAAAGAGTGTAGGACTGCTATGCTCAATAGGGATATGGATCTATCTAGATTGATGATGCATGCTCAGCAGATTAAGAAAGATAACATAAGGGAGAGCGAAAGAGTAAGGGGAAATAAGAGGTCTAGGTCAGAGCAGTATGATCATGGTCAGACTAGATCCTATGGAGGGAATCGACCAAAGTTTTAGAGTCGTTCATCTATGCCAACACCTTTATCAGCTAGTTCTCCCATGCCCAGAAATAGACAGGAGCAAGGGAATAAGTCTTTTATGCCTAGATCCCAAAACAGTGTGAGTAATGACAGCGCCCAAGCGCACATACAAGTGTACGTGGTCTTATCAAGTAGTAAAGTGGCTTTAAGGAAGCCCAAGTATCGATCTCTCAGGGAATTGCGTTCGCCGCCTATCTAATTTTAGTCTAATTAATTGAGAAAAAATAAACAAAAAAGAATTTGCAAACAAAAAATATCCCTCTATATATATCCAAGTAAATAACAAAACTTCATTATTCTTTCAATTCTCTCAAGAATATCTAGGGTTTCATTCAAGAACCCTAATCTTCCAAAATTCATCCATAAATTCTTCAAGGTTTCTTCAAGAATCAAGTTCCTCATAGTGTAGGCTTCAACAATTTATTTATTTCAAGTATGGATAAAGTTTCAAGCACTAAAGTTTATCCAATTTTAAAAGTTAAGGTATGTAGATGTTGATTCTTGGGTCCCTTTCATCTAAGAAGCTCAAGAACCTTTTTTAAAACTAAAAGATTTTTATGTTTATGAGTTTTTAATGATTTGTATGAGTTGAAATGGATGTTTAATGTGTTTTTGAGTTTTGATTCATGTTTTCCTACAAAAGTTATGAGCTTTGACCCTAGTATGTGGAATTCATGTGATGTTTGTGATAGACCCTCTTGAGGTTATTTTTCCATGTGATGTGTTCATGACTTTTGGGTGTATAAATGGTTGAATAAGTAAAGAACGTTCCCCATAAGTTTGATAAAGATCTTAGGTGAAGCATAAGGGCCACTATAGTATTTTGAATAGGAAACCCCAAATTGTGAGCTAGTCCATGCATGCCTTAGTGAGTGAAATGTGCCAAGATAGCATGAAATCTCCAAGTAGGTGTAAAATCGGTCGTGTCCAAAGGTTGTTGAAAGACCCTAGTGAACAAGTCAAGATATGATGGTTGTAAATTCCCCGATTTTGTGATCTTTGATATATTCTAAGCTTTTAATACATGTCAAGTGGTTAGCAAGTAAATAGTGACGTGTTAGTATGAAGTTTCCCCCAAATCAAGTGATATCCAAATACATAACAAGACCGATATAGGTATGAAGTACTTGATGTAAGATCTTGATGAATGGGGTATAATCTAATAGCATGTCTTTCCTAGACTAGTATATGATAGTGAACCGATGTTGATGATCCTTAAAGGTTTGGAGTGACCCTTTGGTGGTTGTGATAATGAATAGAGGTCTATGTTTTCTAAATGATTAATGCGATGTCCTAACGATCTTGAGAGGGAAAGTATGTTATGATGCTCAACTACTTAAAGTGATTCTTTAACTATTGTGATAATACATGAATGATTGTAATGATGAATGAATGCTTGTAATGATGAATAAATTATTATTGTGATGAATGGATGACCGTGATGATGCATGAATGATTTGTGATGAAGAATGATTATGTCTTACTTTTATCTTGTCGATTCCTGGAGGTATTTATACCCGAAAATAGAGCTGTTGTCTAGAGCCCATGTCAGTTTCTCGATAATTCCAATTGAGCCATGATTCTCAAAACTCAGTGAACTATAGAACTCTGTATCCTCAGACAAGTGTGAAGCTTAATAAAGCTCAGTAATCTCAGTTATCTTTGTAATATCTGTATCGCTAGTAATCTAGCCTCAGACCTGTAATCAGCTCAGTTCTACTAGTATTCAAGTCATTCAATCCTAATCTCAGAAGCGATTCGAGTAATCTATTCAAGCTCTGTATCACCAGTCAGGTACCATGATTCAATATCTTTTCTATTAGATATAGAACCAAGTGATCTCAGCATAACTCAATCAGACCTTTTGAGTAATATGATCAGTGTCAGATTCAGTTCAGCCAGTGTTCAATTGAGAATTCAGTTATGAGTCTTTCAGTTGGTAGTAGAAACTAGCACCGAGCAAGCTCAAGGATGGGATATCACCTACTAGTAGAGGGTGTGATTCTTAGAAGCAATCCTTGTGCTCCAGAACTATGTAGCCAGTATAGGTTGAGACATCACACCTGTTAGTTGAGGGTGGATGAAAGATATCATACCTGCTAGATGAGGGTAGATGAGATGTCTTGACCTGCTAGATGAGGGATTCACCATTCTCATTTGAGGACCTACTAGATGAGGGTAACATAGAGTTGTCTTTACCAGTGCCACGGTAATGATACCCTTTCAACTAGGGCACAGGTTGGACCCCACCTGTGGTAGGTCGGGGCATGTCGGTTAAGTGACTACTTCCCACAGTTTTAGTTTCAAATTCAGCTCAGTTTCAGAATCAGTCTTCAGAAATCAGGACTGTTAGATACAGTCATCTATCATTATGAGGAACTCAGATAGTTCCATTGATTTATGGACCATCCCATCAGATAGAATTGGTTTCACATACGGTTATTTGATATTATATTTAGAGATATGCCATTAGACAGGCTTGATAATAGTATAAGATTTTTATTAAGTATTCTGGTTGTCAGATACATATATAATCATATTTCTTATCATTGATAAAGCTTCCGAAATCATCTGTTAGAAAGGTTGATCTCTAATCCCGTCAGTCGAAACCAAAAAGTCTAAGAATTCAATCATAGATATAAGCACATCCAGATCCTCAGTTATCAGTATCAGATAGGTCAGTGATTTAGTATCTTAGTGTCAGTAGTAAGCTCAGTCTGCAGTAAAGTGGTATCTGAGTTTCAGTATCTAGAGTTGCGATAATTGTGTTCATGTTCTGTACATTCATGTATGTGTTCTCATGCAGTATTTTCATAATTATTCAGTTTAGATATTGCATATGCATGAACCCTTGCATTAGCCTACCCGTTCTACATACTCGGTACATTTTTGTACTAATGCATTTGCGCTATGGTGTTTTATTTGACACCATAGGTTCACAGGCACAGGATCCAGTTTATAATCAGCAGTTTGGTCCCAGTCAGCAGTAGTAGCAGTGAGTCCTCTTCTTTTGAGGACGAATCTTAGTTTACTACTATTGTTTTAGACTTTGTTTATTTTCTGTTGACGGTGTTAGTTGGGGACATGCTCATAAACTCCACAGTTCAGATAGTTAGAGGCTTTTCAGACGGATGTATTAGTATTCAGTTTTTCAGTTATGAGTATGTATCGATGTGTTGAACCTTATGGAGAGTTTCCATATTTATTTTAGATATTATGTAGTGGATAGGTACAGATATCAGAAAAGGGTTAGCTTATGGTCCTTCGGGTTCATAATCATCGTGTGACGTCTCAGGATGGGATCTCGGGGTGTTACACAACATTTCATGGATCTTTTTTAAACCATATTATTAGGTGCATGCACCAGTGGGTAAAACACTTGATCCTTTTATTAATACATTGGTATTTTGAACGCCTTCATTGGACACAATTAAAGTCAATACGCACCCCATATATTTCAGTGGTCCAAAATGCATCCAGCTTGCATCTTGTGCTTCTGTGGTCATTTATAAGCCTTTTTGAGTTGTTTCCACTTGATTTGAAGCTTTTATATTCTTTATATATCATCATATTCCATTAAAAATGCATATTATAGCATTAAACACAACAATTATAGCTCAAAAAAGTGCAACATCCTCAACAATAAACTAGAAACACGAGCTAAGCATAGGCTAATTTCTCATTAAGCTTCAACTCATTGTTGTGACCCTTGGCTTGGTCCAATTGACCCTTGAACATTATAAAAAAGTTTTTTCTCATATAAATACATAATAACAACCTTGGTAACTCATTAAGATATATTAGAGCCCAACACAAGAGACTAGACAACACCTAGTCACACTAGTTTTCTTGGTTGAACTCTAAATGGTCAAATTGAATCAAAAATTGTGTGGAAACACCATTAAATATTGTGAACACATACTTGGACACATAATTTATCATTTATATTATTATTAACAAATATAGCATAATAATCATCCTCAAAATAAGGCTAAATAAGCTAGAATAGTAGCGCTAGAATGCATAAATTCACCCAACATCAAGTAACAAGCCTAATTATCCCCTATGTTCTAAGTATGTCAGAACCCATCCCAGCGAGTGTTTGTCAAAATAGAGGGGTTGTTTTGATTGGGGCAAGTTGGGCCACAGACTTAGAGAGTGTCCGTATGCTATATAGGGGAGCTGAGATATTCGTCCTCAGACTCAGGCTACCAGTGCACCATCTCCTTTAACCCGTCTAGCCCTTCCTTAGGGTGCTTCATCCTGTACTGTTTGTGGTCAATGCCAGAATCAATTCCATATTTTTCCATCCTTCTAGGAGTAGGAGGATTCACCAGACGTTGTTACTGGTGTACTTTGTGTCTTTCATTTTGATGTGTATGTGCTATTGGACCCTCGATCAAGTTTTTATTATGTGAAATCGTTGGTTGCTGTGAATTTTCAGATAAACTTGTTGCTAAGCAAGTTTACAAAAAGTGACTTGTTACTGTTCTTCATAAAGACATAATTGTTAATTTGATAGAGTTGGATATGGTTAATTTTGATCTTATTCTGGGTATGGATTGGCTTTATTCCTATTACACGTCTATAAGCAATCATACCTGTGTGGTTAAGTTTAAGTTTCCTGATGAGCCAGTCTTTGAGTGGTCCGGGAGTTTAGTATCTCCTAAGAGTTATTTTATATCCTATCTCAAAGCCAGAAGGCTAATATCCAAAGGTTATATTTATCATCTAGTTTCAGTTAAGGACACTAAATCTGGGGCTCTAACTATCCAGTTAGTCAGTATAGTTAATGATTTTTTAGATGTTTTTCTAGAAGATCTCCATGGTGTACTCTCGATAGAGAGATAGAGTTCGGGATTAACCTTCTTCCCGATACACAACCTATTTTATTCCTCCATACCGTATGGTACCCGTGAGCTTAAGGAGTTGAAAGATCAACTCAAAGATCTTCTAGATAAAGGTTTCATAAGGCCTAGTGTCTCTCCTTGGGGCGCACCTATTCTATTCGTGCAAAAGAAAGATGGTTCTTTACGTATGTGCATTGACTATCGTCAGCTTAATAAGGTCATAGTCAAGAATAAATGCCCTCTTACTAGAATTGAGGACCTATTCGATCAGTTGCAAGGTGCAAGTTATTTCTCAAAGATAGACCTAAGATCTGGCTATCATCAACTTAAAGTAAAGGAGTGTGATATCCCAAAGACAGCCTTTCGAACTTGTTATGGTCATTTCAAGTTTTTAGTTTTGTCTTTCGGGCTAACCAATAATCCATCGGCTTTCATGGACCTCATGAATTGAGTGTTCAAGCAGTATCTTAATGTGTTTTTCATAGCGTTCATAGATGATTTTCTCGTTTACTCTCATAGTGAGAATGACCATGCAGATCATATTAGAATTGTCCTATAGATTTTTAGAGATCATCAATTGTTTGCCAAATTCAGCAAGTGTGAGTTTTGGCTAAGGTCAGTAGCATTTCTGGGTCATATTATTTCAGCCGAAGTCATTAGAGTTGATCTTTAAAAGACAAAACTGTTAGAAATTAGCCTAGACCTATCTCTTTGTCTGACATTAGGAGTTTCTTGGGCCTAGCTGGATATTACCACTGTTTTGTTGAAGGTTTCTCATTTATTGTGTCTCTCATTACCTGATTAAACCAAAAGAAAGTTAAGTTCCTTTGGTCGTATTCCTGTGAGAAGAGCTTTTAGGCGTTGAAGACACGACTCACTTCAGCCCCAGTGTTAATTTTTCCTGTGGTATACTGTGATGTCTTTAGAGTAGGCTTGGGTTGTATGTTGAAGCAGAGAGGTAAGATTATATCCTATGCCTCTAGACAGCTGAAGCCGCATAAAAAGATTTACCCAACCCATGATCTTAAATTAGCTGCTGTTTTTTTGCCTTGAAAATCTGGAGCCACTATCTGTATGGTGTTCATATTTATGTGTTTATAGACCATAAAAGCTTGCAGTATGTGTTTACTTAGAGGGAGTTGAATCTTAGACAGAGGAGATAGTTAGAATTTCTAAAAGATTATGATATGAGTGTGTTATATCATCCAGGCAAGGTCAATGTAGTCTCAGACGCTCTTAGTAAGTTGTCTATAGGCAGTGTGGCTCATGTGGAGAAGGATAAGAAGGAGCTGGTTTGTGAAGTGCATCGTTTGGCTAAACTGGGTGTTAGGTTTCTTGATTTAGCTTAAGGTAATGTTTGGGTTTAGATTAGTTCCGAATCCTCTTTAATTTCAGAAGTAAAGGAGATGCAAGACATGGATCTTAGTTTGGTCAAACTGAAGGCATCATTTAAAGACCAAAAGGCAAAGGTTTTCTTCCAAGGCGGAGATGGTGTGTTGAGGTTTTAAGATAGATTATTTGTACCTTGAGTTGATAGCTTGAGACAGAGAATTATGGATAAGATGCATGGTGCATGATATTCTATTCATCCAGGCCCAACCTATATGTATCGCAACTTGCGGGGAATCTATTGGTGGAGTGGTATGAAGAAGGATGTAGCAAAGTTTGTGGCGAAGTGTGCAACTTGCTAACAGGTTAAGGTAGAGTACCAAAGGCTTGGTGGTGTGATGCAAGAGTTTGGTATACCCATTTGGAAGTGGGAAGAGGTGAATATGGATTTTGTGACTGAATTAGCTCTTTTGTGTAGTCATTATGATTCTGTTTAGGATGTTGTAGACAGGTTGCCTAAGTCAACACATTTCTTGCCGATGCGTACATCTTATATAGTTGAGGATTATATTAGATTGTATATCCGGGAGTTAGTTAGATTGCATAGAGTTCCCATATATATCATCTCAGATAGGGGTACTCAGTTTAGTTCTCAGTTTTGGAGTGCTTTTCAGAAGGGTCTTGGTACCCAAGTTCATTTGAGTTCCTCTTTTCATCCACAGACAGATGGTCAGCTGAGAGGACAATCCAAACTTTGGAAGATGTATTGAGAGCATGTGCTCTTGATTTCAAGGGTAGTTGGGATAAGCATTTGACACTGATTGAGTTTGCGTATAACAATAGTTATCACTCTAGCATTTATATTGTCCCGTTTAAGGTTTTGTATAAGAGGAGATATAGATCACCCATAGGTTGGTTTGAAGTGGATGAGGCTGTTTTGATTGGACCAGATGCAGTGTTTGAGGCTATGGAGAAAGTCAAGTTGATTAGAGAGAGATTGAAGACAACTCAGAGTCATCAAAAGTCATATGGTGATGTGAGGAGAAGAGATCTTGCGTTTGAGGTGGGTGATTTGGTGTACTTGAAAATTTTATGCATGAAAGGGGTGAAAAGGTTTGGGAAAGAGGGGAAGCTTAGTCCCCATTATGTTGGCCCTTATAGAATTTTGAGTCGTGTTGGGAAAGTAGCTAATGAAATTGAGTTGCTCGAAGATCTATCAGTTGTTCATCCTATCTTTCACGTCTCCATGCTTAAGAGGCTTATTGGTGATTCCGTTGTAGTAGATCCTTCAGAGAGCTCAGATATTCAGACTAGTCTTTTATTTGAACAGATTCCAGTTGAGATTATTGACCACCAGATCCATAGACTAAGGCACAAAGAAGTTCCCTTGATCAAAGTTCGTTGGCAGAACCAGTCAGTTGAGGGCACTACTTGGGAAGCGGAAGCAGATATGCGGACCAAATACCCTCATCTTTTCGTAGCAGATTCAGATTCAGTTTAAGGTAATAAGTTACCTCATCCAATCTCTTCTGTTATATGTTTCAAACTTTATATAGACATTCATGCGATAGCTCATGCATTTGCAAATCAGTGTAGTCATTCTCTTAGTAGCACACACTATTTATAGCCTCAGTTTTAAGTATCTCAGTTTTGTCATCCACATTCGAGGACAAATGTTCCCAAGGGGGATAAATTGTGACACCCCAAACTTTCTTCAAGCCTAATTTTATCTCTAGAAGATTAAAGGATGACTTATTAAGTGAGTAATGTGTAAATCATATATAATTTCCCTAAAGTTCTAGTCATAAAACACCATCATTATGGTGTTTAGCGCATCGCGGAGAGGGTTTATTTAACAATTATCAAATTCCAGTGGGACTCCGTGATGGTGGCGCATCACGAAGGACCCCAATTTTCCAATTGTCACTTTCCAGAAGCTCAACGCGATAATGGCGCATCTCGCCAGGTGCCAAAATGGGGGTGATAACCCCACTTTCCACCGCAATAGTGGCGTATCACGATGGCCGCTCAGTTCGTAAACAAAAATCGTAGTTCATCATACTTCTCCAAGAAACTCAAGATTTCTCAGTCAATTCTCCAAATTGAGCCAAGATTCCAAGTTCTTAGTGCAAGAATTCCAAGAACCCTCATTCAAGAGTTCCAATAATATCTCGAATGCAATTTGTTCATCAAAGTTTATCAATCTAAGGTATGTGGGGTTTGAACAAGAACAATCCTTGAGTTCTTGTGCCAAAAAACTTTCTTTAAGTTATAAATTTCTGAATTTTACTATGATTTCCATGAAAATCAAGTTAGGGTTTATACCCTTTACCATTATTTGCAATATTATAAGATTTCCCATGGATTGAGAGTTGAATTACATGATTTTGTTTATATTTCTACGCCTATTGATGAATTTTCTAAATTATAAGTTGAATTATGACTTGGCAGGTATTCCAGGATGCATTCTTAGATGAGTTCTTCCCACTTGAGATAAGGGAAGCAAAGATAAAGAAATTCATGAAGCTGAGGCAAGGCTTTATGACTGTTATGGAGTATTTCCTCAAGTTCAACCAACAAGCTAAGTATGATCCTGACTTGGTAACTGACACCCGTTCTAGTTTGAGCAAGTTCGTGATCGGTGTGTCTAGTTTGGTGTTGAAAAAGTGTAGGACTGCTATGCTCAATAGGGATATGGATCTATCTAAACTGATGATGCATGCTCAGCAGATTGAGAAAGATAAAATAAGGGAGAGAGATATAGTAAGGGGAAACAAAAGGGCTAGGTCAGAGTAGTATGATCATGGTCATACTAGATCCCATGGAGGAAATTGTCCACAGTTTCAAAGTCGTTCATGTATGCCAACACCTTCATCAACTAGTTCTCCCACACCCAGAAACAGATAGGAGCAAGGGAATAAGTCTTCTATGTCTATATCCCATCACAATGTGAGTAATGACAGCTCCCTAGTGCACATGCAAGTGTACATGGTCTTATCAAGTAGTAAAGTGGCTTCAAGGAAGCCCCAGTATGGATCTCTCAAGGACTTGAGTTTGCCGCCTATTTAATTTTAGTCTAACTAATTGAGAAAAAATAAATAAAAAGAGAGTTTGTAATTTTGTAAATTAAACATAAAATAAATAATGTATTAAATAAATTCTTGTAACAATCAATGGAGAAAAGCCCAGGGTTAAAGCACTTCGAACAATCATACTATGTTATTGAATTTCATTCGTTAACTTGCTTATCTTGGTTGTTGATTCATAGGATTAATTACATGATCATGATTTCCCAACCTATGATCTTTTACCTAATATCGATATTACAACTACATCATTGAGCGGGGATGTAATAATCCAATTAAGTTCTTTAAAGTTGTCATCCTACGTAAGAATCAAGTAAGGCATCTAAGTACATCCCTGTCCTAGACGCTAAGTTTAATTCTTTATTTTATAAAAGAATAAAAACCCAAACTTTGTTTATTCCCATGTTCTATCTCCCTATTCCCTCTCCCAAGATCAACAGATTGACAATATATGTATTCTAAGGGTCGCGAATCCTTAAAATAATTAAAACAAGAATAAACAAACAACCAAATATGATAAGCAAAAATTAATCCAAAATAATAGTAATCATGTTCTAGGCTATAACCCCGAAAAGAGGGTTTAACCTTGAATGGAAATATTCATCATCCAATCCCTTGGAATGATGATACAAACCATAAAATAAACTAAATTAAAGAATAAGAAAACCTAAAAAGAAGTTGTGGCAACCTCCAATGATGTTCCAAGTTGATCTAGGGTTTCTAAGAGTTCCCAAGATGATTCAAACGTGATTTAACATGTTATATTTATAGTAAACAAGTCATAAATCAACTTGAATTGGGTTTCCACGTGGTTTTATTTCATTTTGGCAGAATTATCCCGATTTTGGGCATCGGTGCAACGCGGTGACATGCCAATTCAGAATTGTCAAAAAATCTGTCAAATTCCAGTAGCTCGTCGTGATTTCAACGCATCACGGAGCCCAAACACTTGATCGTTTTATTAATCCATTAGTATTTTTCACTCCTTCATTGGCCACATTTATAGCCCATACGTGCCCCATATATTTCAGGGGTCCAAAATGAGTCCAGCTTGCGTCTTGTGCTTTGGTGGTCATTTATGAGCCTTTTTGAGTTGTTTCCACTTGATATGAAGCTTTTATATTCTTAATATATCATCATATTCCATTAAAAAAGCATCCTATATAATTAAACACTACAATTTAGAGCTCAAAACAACATAACATCCTTAATGATGAACTAGAAATGCAAGCTAAGCATAGGCTAATTTCTCATTAAGCTTTAAATCATTATTGTGACCCTTGGCTTGATCCAATTGACCATTGAAAATTATAAACAAGTTTTTTCACATATAAATACATAATAACAATATTGATAACACGTTAAGACACATTAGATCCCAACACAAGAGACTAGACAACACCTAGCTCAAGCTAGTCACACTAGTTTTCTTTGTTGAACTCTAAATGGTTGAATTGAATCAAAACTTGTGTGGAAACACCATTAAACATTGTGAACACATACTTGGACATATAATTGCCTATTTATATCATTATTAACACATATATAATAATAATCATCCTCAAAACAGGGATAAATAAGCTAGAATAGTAGCGCTAGAATGCATAAATCCACCCAACATCAAGTAACAAGCCTAATTATCCCCCATGTTCTAAGTGTGGAAGGACCCATATGAGTATTTGGCCGAACAGAGGGTTTTTTTTGGTTTCGGTAAGTTGGACCAAAGACTTAGAGAGTGTCCACATGCTAGATAGGGGAGCCGAGATATTCGTCCCTAGACTCATGCTACCAGTCCACCAGCACCTTTAACCCGTCCAGACCCTCCTCAGGGTGCTTTATCCAGCACTATTGGTGGTCATCACCAAAATCAATTCTATGTTTTTCCATCCCTCCAGGAACAGGAGAATTCACTAAACGTTGTTACTGGTATACTTCATGTCTTTTATTTTGATGTGTATGTGCTGTTGGACCTTGGGTCAAGTTTTTCTTATATGACACCATTGGTTGCTGTTAATTTTGAGATAAACTCTGAAAAATCCCTAAGCCCATTCTGGTTTCTACCCTAGTAGAAGAGTTAGTTATTGCTAAGCAAATTTACAAAAAGTGCCTTGTTATTGTTCTTCATAGAGACATAATTGTTGATTTGATAGAGTTGGATATGGTTAAGTTTGATCTTATTCTGGGTATGGATTTTCTTCATTTCTATTACGTGTCTATAGACTATCGTACCTGTGTGGTTGAGTTTAAGTTTCCTAATGAGCCAGTCTTCAAGTGGTCTGGGAGTTCAGTATCTCCCAAGAGTCATTTTATATCCTATCTCAAAGATAGAAAGCTAATATCCAAAGGTTGCATTTATCATCGAGTTTGAGTTAAGAAAACTAAGTCTGGGGCTCCAACTATCCAATCAGCCAGTATAGTTAAATGAGTTTTTTCAGATGTTTTTCCAGAAGATCTCCCTGGGGTACTCCCGATAGAGAGATAGAGTTTGGGATTGACCTTCTTCTTGATACACAACCTATTTTTATTACTCCATACCATATGACACCCACAGAGCTTAAGGATTTGAAAGATCAACTCAAAGATCTTCTAGATAAAGGTTTCATAAGGCCCAGTGTCTCTCCTTGGGGCACACCTATTCTATTCGTGCAAAAGAAAGATGGTTCTTTGCATATGTGCATTGACTATCATCAGCTTATTAAGATCACAGTCAAGAATAAGTATCCTCTTCATAGAATTAATGACCTCTTTTATTAGTTGCAAGTTGCAAGTTGTTTCTCAAAAATAGACCTAAGATTCGGCTATCATCAACTTAGAGTAAAGATGTGTGATATTCCAAAGATAGTCTTTTGAACTCGTTATGGTCATTTTGAGTTTCTAGTTATGTCTTTCAAGCTAACCAATACTCCAGCGGCTTTCATGGACCTCATAAATCAAGTGTTCAAGCACTATCTTGATGTGTTTGATAGTGTTCATAGATGATCCACTTATTTACTCTCGTAGTGAGAATTACCATGCAGATCATCTTAGAATTGTCTTTCAGACTATAAGAGATCATCAATTATTTTCCAAATTTAGCAAGTGAGAGTTTTTGCTAAGGTCTGGAGAATTTTTGGGTCATATTATTTCAGCCGAAGGTATTAGAGTTGATCCCCAAAAGACAGAAGCTGTCAAAAATTAGCCTAGACCTATCTCTTCATCTAACATTAGAAGTTTCTTGGGCCTATCTGGCTATTACCACCATTTTGTTAAAGGTTTCTCATTTATTGTATCTCCCATGACCCGATTGACCCAAAATAAAGTTAAGTTTCTTTGGTCGGATTCTTGTGATAAGAGTTTCCAGGAGTTGAAAACTTGACTCACTTAAACCCCAGTGTAAACTTTGCCTGATGGTACAGATGGTTTTGTGGTGTACTGTGATTCCTCTAGAGTTGGCTTGGGTTGTGTATTGATGCAGAGATGTAAGATTATAGCCTATGCCTCTAGACAGTTGAAGATGCATGAAAAGAATTACCTAACCCATGATATTAAATTAGTTGTTGTGGTTTCTACCTTTAAAATATAGATGCACTATCTATATGGTGTTCATTTTGATGTGCTTATGGACCATAAAATCTTACAGTATGTGTTTACTCAGAGGGAGTTGAATCTTAGATAGAGGAGATAGTTGGAGTAGCTAAAAAATTATGATATGAGTGTGTTATATCATCCGGGCAAGGCCAGTGTAATGGCAGACGCCCTGAGTAGGTTGTCTATGGGCAGTGTAGCTCATGTGGAGAAGGATAAAAAAGAGTTGGCTCGTTAAGTGCATCATTTGGCTAGACTGGGTGTTAGGTTTCTTGATTCAGCTGAAGGTAATGTTTGGGTTCAGAGTAGTTCCGAATCCTCTTTAGTTTTGGAAGTAAAAGAGAAGCAAGACAAGGATCATAGTTTGGTCAAACTGAAGGAATCTCTTAAAGACTAAGAGGTAGAGGTTTTATCCCAAGGGGGAGATGGTGTGTTGAGGTTTCAAGATAGATTGTGTGTACCTTATCTTGATAACCTAAGGTAGAGAATTATGGCTGAGATGCATGGTACATGATATTCTATTCGTCCTGGCCCTACCAAGATGTATCACGACTTGCAAGGAATCTATTGGTGGAGTAGCATGAAGAAGGATGTAGCAAAGTTTATGGTAAAGTGTACAAGTTGCCAACATATTAAGGTAGAGTACCAAAGGCCTAGTGGTGTGATGCACGAGTTTGGTATACCCATTTGGAAGTAGGAAGAGGTGAATATGGATTTTATGACTGGTTTACCTCTTTTGCGTAGTCATCATGATTCCATTTGGGTTGTTGTAGATAGGTTGAGTAAATTAGCGTATTTCTTACCGGTGCATACATCTTATACAGCTGAGGATTATGCTAGGTTGTATATCCGGGAGTTAGTTAAATTGCATAAAGTTCCCTTGTCTATCATCTCAGATAGGGGTACTCAGTTTTGAAGAGCTTTTCAGAAGGGTCTTGGTACTCAAGTTCATTTGAGTTCTTTTTTTCATCCGCAAACCAATGGTCAGGCTGAGAGGACAATCCAAACTTTAGAAGATATGTTGAGAGCATGTGCTCTTGATTTCAAGGGTAGTTAGGATAAGCATTTGACACTGATTGAGTTTGCGTATAAAAATAGTTATCACTCTAGCATCCAAATGGTCTCGTTTGAGGCTTTGTATGGAAGGAGATGTAGATAACCCATAGGTTGGTTTTAAGTAGGTGAGGCTGCTTTGATTGGACCAGTGCAGTGTTTGAGGCTATGGAGAAATTCAAGTTGATTAGAGAGAGATTAAAGACAACACAGAGTCATCAAAAGTCATACGTTGATGTGAGGAGAAGAGATCTTGAGTTTGAGGTGGGTGATTTGGTGTACTTGAAAATTTCAACCATGAAAAGGGTGAAAAGGTTTGGGAAAAAGGGGAAGCTTAGTCCCTGTTATGTTGGCCCTTATAGTATTTTGAGTCGTGTTGGGAAAGTAGCTTATGAAATTGAGTTTCCAACAAATCTATCAGTTGTTCATCCTGTCTTTCACGTCTCTATGTTTAAGAGGCCTATTGGTGATTCTGTTGTAGTGGATCCTTCAGAGAGCTCAGATATTTAGACTAGTCTTTCGTTTGAACAGATCCAGTTGAGATTATATACCACCAGATCCATAGACTAAGGAACAAAGAAGTTCCCTTGGTCAAAGTTTGTTGGTGGAACCAGTCAGTTGAGGGCGCTACTTAGGAAACAGAAGCTGATATGCAGACCAAGTACCCTCATCTTTTCGCTGCAAATTCAAATTTAGTTTAAGGTAATAAGTAACCTTAGCCCATCTCTTTCGTTCCATGTTTCAAATTTTATATAGACATTCATGTGATAGCTCATGCATTTACAAATCAGGGTAGTCATGCTCATAGTAGCATACACCAGTTATAGCCTCAGTTTTCAGCATCTCAGTTTCATCATCTACATTCGAGGATGAATGTTCCCAAGGGGGAGATATTGTGATACCTTGAACTTTCTTCAAGCCTAATTTCATCTCTAGAAGATTAAGGGATGACTTACAAATTTAATAATGTGTAAATCATATAGAATTTTCCTGATTTTCACTTTTTATTATGTGGAAAATTGAATTAGCTTTCCAACGATATAAGATTTTCTTAAATTCGATAACCGGGCAAGAAGTTATGGCTAATTAAAGTTCTAGTCATAAAACACCGTCATTATGTTGTTTAGCGCATAGCAGAGAGGGTTTATTTAACAATTATTAAATTCTAGTGGGACTCCATGATGGTGGCGTATCGCGGAGGACCCCAATTTTCCAGTTGTCACTTTCCAGAAGCTCAGCGAGATAATGGTGCATCGCGCCAGGTGCCAAAATGGCATTTCCAAAGGGGCACCACAATGGCTCCGAATCGCGGAGTCTGCCCAGTTCACAATGGTTGATTTCTAGTGAGCCACCGTGATATTGGGGCATCACAGTGGCCACTCAGTTCGTAAATATTTCATTCTTCCAGTTCGTTAAGAGTGAAAAGGGGTATTTCGGTCAATTACCTTACCCCCAATCCGTCCAGAAACATAAATCAATTGCATAACAAGAACTTTATGCCCTAATCCTCATTCTCTTCAAAACAAAAACCCTAGTTCATCATACTTCTCCTCCAAGAAACTCAAGATTTCTCAGTCAATATTCCAAATTGAGTCAAGATTCCAAGTTCTTAGTGGAATAATTCCAAGAACCCTCATTCAAGAGTTCCAATAACATCTCAAATGCAAGTTGTTCATCCAAATTTATCAATCTAACGTATGTGGGGTTCGAACAAGAACAATCCTTGCGTTTTTGTGCCCAAAAACTTTCTTTAAGTTATAAATTTCTGCATTTTACTATGATTTCCATGAAAATCATGTTACGGTTTATAGTCATTACCATTATTTGCAATATTATAAGATTTTCCATGGATTGAGAGTTGAATTACATGATTTTTTTTTATATTTTTATGCTTATTGATGAATTTTCTTGATTTTAAGTTGAATTATGAATAATTGTGTTATAAAGTATGAATTTTTATGTTGTTTGATATGAAATTGTTGCATGGGCTACTAAGCCCTAGTATGTATGTTGAACTTCAAGAATGATCATGATTTAAGCATCCCATGAATAGCTATTTTTAGTTTTTGATGAAGAAAGTTGATCTTTTGAACCAAGCTAAGATAGGAATCCACACTATTCATTCAAGTTATGATTTAAGGCAAAGATAAGCATAGTAAGTTTTAACTCTAAACCTTTATGCTATTTTGAGGTGGATTTCCTAAAGTTCTGAGCAACAAGTGTGGGAGTAGTATTAAGCAACGAGAGGGTATAATTCTGAGGTCTCATGCCCCATAACTAAAAGCCACCGTAGGTTTCTGAATTTCCCTAAGTGGGTTAAGATAGTAATCACTAAATTTAAAGGTTCTATTCTGATGGTAAGGATGGAGCAGCTCTCCCCAACGTGGGCAATACGTTGGACTCTATGTCAGCTCACATGGTTTATGTTGATTAGAAGAAACTCCCAAGCTCAAAGTCCCTAAGTCCCAAATTCCTATAATCTCTAAGTTTCAAAGAAGTCTCTCATTCTTCATAAGATAAAAGTTTAAGTTTTGAAAGCTATTGTTTTAAGATTCCTCTTTCTTACAAAGTTTCGAGAACAAGATTGTAACGCCTCGAATTTGGTACCCAAAATACTACACGGTGCGCATAACCCTGATGGACTACACGCTAACCCATGACTAATATCTGAAATAATTATCTAACATGCTATAGTCCGAAAGCCTCTAAACTGTCTTAATAAGGAGTTAATGGGACATGTCCACAACTAACTCCAACTACTAAAATAAACTAAAAACTGAATTAGTAATGAAATCATCATGTCCTCAAAGGATGAGGACTCACTGCTAACTCTGATCGCTGAACTGGGATGCTACTGGTTCTCTGGAGCTCGTGTGTCTAAACCTATGGTATAAGACACCATAGCACAAATGCATTAGTACTTTGAATGTACTGGTATGTAAGTGAGGTAGGCTGAATGCAATAGGTTCATATGTATGAACAATACTAACTGATTGACTAACATGAACGTGAGAATACATGCATACATACATAACTATAACTGAGATCATGATAGGATTGAATATTGAGTTCTGACTACTGAATCTACTGACATTGACATCTGAGTCACTGATGAGTGAGAAACTGATACTGTATTACTGAATACTGAGGGACTGATACTATGTTACTGATACATTTATAACTGTGTCTAACAGTTCTAATTATGAAGAACTAGTCTGGTTGACTATATCTGACAGTCCTGAAGCTGAATGCTAATAACATAAGTTTTGATAACTGATATATCTGATAACATGAGTGACTGTATCTATCAGTCCTAAACCTAATGGAACTAGCTGAGTTCCGTACTATATCTGAGTAACTAAATCTGAGATCAGTCTTATCTAGCGGGTGATCTCTAAATCTGATGATACCGTTACTGATTACCCATAGTTGAGAACAGTCCTATCTAGTGGGTGATCCTTGAGTCTATTTATAATGATAAGGAGTGACTATCTGATAGTCCTAAATCTATACTACTGAGCTGAATTGATTGTATCTAACAGTCCTGATTCTGTAAGTGAAACTGTGGGATGTATTTATCTAACTGACATAGTCCATACTAAGCTAACTAGGGTCCAACCTGTAACCCCAGCTGGAAGGGTGTTAGTACTATACCAATGGTAAAGACAACTGCTTTGGACTCAGTCCCAATCTAGCAGGTGACCCTTGGGATCAGTCCTATACATTTAAATGCGCTCACGGGTTATTCCTGAGTATATCAGTCCTATCTAATGGGTGACATCTCATACCTATGATGGCTATATAGTTTTGGAACTTAGGTATTTCTTCTAGGGATCTCAGTCCTATCTAGCAAGTGAGTCCCCATCCCTAGGCTCACTCGGTGCTGAATCCTACTCCCATCTGAAAGATACTAAACTAATTAACTGAAATGAGCTGATTAATTGAACTGAACTGATACTAGTGGTATTGTCTAGTGGAGCTAAACTAAATTTACTGAGTTTCATTGACTGACGGAATGTACTGAGTTCTGAGGACTAACTGAGAATAATAAAGTTACTGAGATTACTGAGCTACTGAAATTACTAATATTTCTGAGATTTCCTGAGTCACATGACTGACTGAGTTCTATGGATCATATCTTGACTGAGGAGATCGTGAAAACATGACATGACTCTAGGCACACAGCTAAATGTTCCGATATAAGTACCCCCAGGACTCGATGAGAAGAAACTAACATAGCATGGTTTACTTGAACACATGACCAACAACACAATTCATAATTCATATATTGAAGAACTTCATCAAACATTTGATATGCATAAGCTTGTATATACATGGGGAATTTTATGATATCATACTAATTGGGCATTGTTCCTTCATCTAGGTATTCAATCATACATATGGTAGGCATAGCATATGTAGACAAAATTATACAATAATTAATCATCATGATTCATCTCTAATTTCATCATCCTAGGGTTTATTTATTGGTTCACATAATTATACATCAATACAAATCAATTCTATATAAAATTTATCACCCAACATTGATTTGAATTCAATTGATCATTCTCAACATAAACAAAACAAACCCAACATGAAATTCATAAAGAAATCCATAAACTTAAACTTAGAAAAGAGATTCTCTGGCTTCATGGATGAAAGGAGTCCATGAATGAACACTACGCATACCTGGGATGTGATTTCTTAAGGATTAATGGTGAAATCTTCTTGAATTTGAATCCCCAATAGAAACCCTAGCTTGTTATTGAGAGAAACTTGAGAGAAACTAGTATATTTTGGGTGAAGAATGACTAAATCACGTGTTATTGGGTATATATAGGGGTGGTAAATTGACCCTTTTAACCCTGGACGCATCTTTAATTTTTGAGAAAATTTCTCGATTTTCATCCTTGGCGCGACGCGCCACTATCACGCCAAGTCACTGGAATGTGACAAATGGGAAATTGCATAGTGGCATAGATGTTGCCACCTTGTCTACAACCTGGAATTTTGGTGCGATGCACCACTATAATGGAGAAATACTAGAAATTGATAATTGCCATTTGAGCTATCTCCGCGATGTGCTGAAGGCTCAGGTGATACACTGTCTCACTAAAAAGGCTCTAACTCTTCACCCGGATGTTTGATTTGGGCGAATTTGGTATCGATTAAAAGCTTATTCTATTTTCCACATGATAAAAATTGAAATTCTTGAAAATACCATGTGTACAAAAGTGGATTCATCTTTCAAAGAAAGCTTCTAAAATTCTTGGAAAACTTTTCAAGCTAGGAAAAGTATGGGGTATTACAAAGATGGAGTATAAAAATTTTAGAAGTAAATATAATGACTCACTAGATTTGTACTATATGCTTCATTATACATAATTTATGAGATTCAGATTTAAGTTTTTCCTAAAGATATGTGAGTCATTTATATCAACATGCATGTTTTCTAAAAAGTTGATGATATTGTTTATATATTGCATTGCACCCCCATATGCTCAGTACATCCTCAAAGTACTGATCGACATATACGTCTGTGTGTTACATTGTCTCATAATATAGGTCCAGGTGCTCAGTATCCACAGCGTGAGTAGTTCAAGCATCTTTATCTACACTCCCACAGTGGTGAGTCCTCATGATTCGAGGGCCTACTTCCTCAAATTTTACATTTTCTTTTAGTATACGGACTATCATTTTTAGTTCAATTTAAGTCAGTTGAGGGTCTGTCCGAATGGCTCTCTAGTTCTTTATTTGTAGTAGAGGCTTGTTAGACTATGAGTTTTGTTAAAGACTATTAGTATTTGTTTTCTAGAAAGTATCTATCGTTTATTCATTTTAGTTTTGATACGACACAACATTTATTCTTTGCTAGACTATCTTAACGTAAGTGTTAGAAGAAGTAGCAGGATCAAAGGGTTAGCTTAGGAATACTCGTAGCCTTAAGCACTGTGTGACATCTAAGGACTAGATTTTGAGGCATTGCAGGAGGTGACCCTTAAGAGAGTGGAAGTCCTCTACTGGCGGCGACATCTAAAAACGTATGTTGGCAATGTAGTTCTAAACTTAGGACTTCTGCTAAAGGTCTCAGTCCTCTACTGGCGGGTGAGCCTTTATCACGAGGTTTACTCAGTGCTATATAATACTCCTAACCAAAGTACACGGAAACATAAGCTGGTACATGCACTATAATGGATATGCTCATGTCATAGTATTTTTGAAATAACAATGCATGCAGAATCTGAAGTAATCATGAACTTGTAAACTGATGTATTTAGCATAATGTAATATAGGTGAGTGATTGTTATGACAATGTTATAAAATATATAAGATAAACATGATATGAATAACCTGAAATCTTAAAAATTGTAACACGCAAGATCAACTAATGAATACCCACATACCTGAATTTCTTGACTTCTTGAAGGAAAGCATGAATTTGGATCCTTTGAAGTTGAATTATTTTCTAAGAAGAACCATTATTTGGTGTTCTTAAGGATTTAGGAGAAGAGGGACAGTGTATTTGATGTGTTTTGGGGTTACAAAATTATTGATTTGTGTTACTATTAGTTATAGGATATTTTGGGACGTAAATAACTTGTTTACCCTTGAAAACTAAAGAGAAACATGAGTTTTAGCATTTTGAACAAGGTTTGTGTCATGCTGCTTATCGCAGAGCATAAGGTCTGTAACACGTTTCTTATCATGGAGCATAAGATTCATGCCATGTCAAAATCTTGGATCCTCATTGGTTCCTCGATAAAATGCTCATAACATTTTGCTCGAGTATCGAATTAAGGCAAAATCAGATGCGTTGGAAAAATGACCCAATTATCTAAATTTTTGTTGGTCTTATGCTCCAAAATTCCATATATTCTAGAATTTATACAAGTTCAAAGTTTACCCTTGTAGGATCGAATACCAAAATTTGGTCGAATGAAAATCTTCTAACTTAACTTTACTCTGTGTTTCCTATGAACATTTTCCACCTCAAAAGCACTTTTCACACTAGAATAAATATCATGATACTTAGATTCATATGAAAATCATTGGATTAGATTTTATATACTAATGATGGTTCAAATTCTAGCCCAAAAATACGGGGTGTTACAATATTGCACCATTATGCTTCGGGTTCAACAATCATACCAAAATTTCATGTGGGTCCCACTTATGAAAATCACATTTTTGAAACCAACCCAACATTTCCTCATGCTCAAGAGATCATTATCCTCGAAAATAGGTCAAATCCAAACTTATTTGGGGCTACAATAAAGCCTCTAAGGTTTTACAATTTTTGAACAATAAAAGAGAAAATCTAGCATGAAAACATAGAAATCTTACCAGAAATTGGAAGATAATCATATAAATAAGTGGTAGCATAGCTTCAAAATCACCCACAAGTTTCAATTTCAAGTTATCTAACTCTTTAGGGTTCTAGCTCTCTACAAATAGATGAAGAATGGGAAAAATCGGGTAAAAAAGGTCTATTTATACCTATTCCATATGCTAGGATGTCGCTATTTCAAGAACGATCTACAAGCATAAATTGCATGTTGCAATCGCGATACCAATACACATAAAAGGCGATTTACCCTTCGCAATTGCAGTTACACCAGTAACCTGGTGCACCAAATTTATCTAAGCCTGTAATGGACTTCGACTAGTTTTTTGAGATTTGTTCTAAACCCTGTATGTGCAAATAAACTATGCTACCATAGCAAATTTGACATTTCAAACTCAATGGTAAAGTCAAAATTTCTATCTGAGGTCGAATCAAGAAAAAGTAGGTCTCACACCTAATTTTCATTTTCTTAACTTTCTGATCAATAGGTCGAAATGAGTTTGGGTGCCTCAAGACCCGATCCAAGTGTCCCCCAAGCGTAAAATCAATAATTTGGAACTGCTGGAATAGTCAGAATTTGTATCCGAGGTCATTTGGCTGAAGATTTCACTCGGTATCCATTTGGAACTAGCAAAGACTTTAAAATAGGGAATTGGCTCTAATAACCAAACGAATTACCCAGTTACCAAACGGTTAGTTCCAGCAAGACATAAATGATTTAGTACAACTATAGAAAATCTCTAAAAATTAAAATAAGAAGAAATAAAGGAAAATAACCCAAAGGGTCACTACACCTTATGAAGATGAACTAACACACGAACATAGATATGGGTCAACCTTTCAACACTAAAGGAAATTTGACTAGATATGAAATTGGCAAATTTGGTCAATCGATCAACAATGACCTTAATTATGTAAAAACCACAAGAAGTACAAGGCAACCCACTCAAAAAATCCATAGTGATCCAGTTCTACTTACATAATGTAATGGATAATCTCTGAAGCAAATCACCCAGTCTCTAATGATTGGCCTTCACCTTTTGACAACATAAGCAACGAGCTACAAAGTGTACCACATCCTTCTCGTACAATCCCACCGGTAATCTTCAAATCATGATGTACCTTTGTCTCTTTTGGATAGATAGAATATCTAGAACAATACGTCTTCTTCAAAATTAATCTCACCTATTCACCAAATCATGGCACGTAAACTCAGCCTCCAATTGTCAAAACACTATCAATATCAAGAGATGCCTCCATATCCTTGTCACTCAATATCTTATATAGAATTACCCTAAAACTATCATCATTAAATAGTTCTGCTTGAATTTGATCCATCAAGAAAGATCTAGCATAAACAACGGCTAAAACATGTCTGGAAATAAGAATATCAAGCCTAACCATCTAGTTAGCTAAGTACTGAACCTCCAAGGTAAAAGCCCACTCTCGAGTCAAGAGATAAGCTAAACTCCCAATATTAGTTGACTTCCATCTTAACGCATCTGTAACAACATTTGCCTTACCCAGATGATATAGAATAGTGAGGTCATAATCCTTAAGTAAATCAAGTCAATGCCATGACCTCATATTATGATCTCTCTAGATGAAGAAGTACTGAATGTTGTGATGGTTAGAGGAAATTTCACAAGGAACCGCATACAAGTAATAACTCCACAACATCAATATAAACACTATGGAAGCCAACTCCAAATAATGGGTAGCATAATTTCTATCTTGAAGGCACAATTAATGAGAGGCATAAGCAAGAAACTTACCCTCTTGCATCAACACCACACAAAAACAAACACTTCAAAAGGCACAAAATATAGTAAAACCCATACCCTTCTTGGGCATGGTAAAAATAGGAGTTAAGTCAACAACTCTTTGAGCTTATTTAAGCTATTTTCACACACATTTGACACTAAAATATCATTTTTTTGAGTCAACTTGCTTAAAATAGAAACAATAAACTAGAAACCCTCTATAAAATGCTAATAATAACCCACCAAACAAATGAAACTCTAAATCTTGGAAGGAGAAATAGGCCTATCCCAATCACAAATCACTGTTATCTTAGTTGGAATAACCATAATTTCATCCTTGGTCACCATATGACCCAAGAAGAGGTAGAATCCAACAAAAACACAAAATTGGAAAAATTGGCATACAATTTCTCATCACTCAACTACTAAAGTAAAATCCTTGAATGCTTTACATGGTCGGCCTCACTCTTAGAATAAACTAAGATGACATTAATAAATTCTATCATAAAGAAGTAGAGATATGGTCAGAATACTCAGTTTATCAACTCATTGATTATTTGTAAGGCCATTGGTCTATCCAAAAGAGATAACCAAGAACTTCCAATGATTGTATCAATTTTAAAAAGCCATATTAAAAAATTCAAAGCTCTAATCTTAAACTGGTGATACTTAAATATCAAATAAATTTGAAAAACACTAAAGAGCCCTGACGCTGGTCAAAAAGATCATCAGTGTTAGGAAATTGAGACTTGTTCTTAACTATTGCTTTATTTAACGAGGTATGATCAACACGTATATACATAGAAACATATTTTTTTACAAATAATAAAGGATCACCCTAAAGGGATACATTAGGACTAATGATTTCCTTACTCAACATGTCGTATAACTACTCCTTTAATTTTTTCACCTTAGTTGGGGCAATCATAAATGGAGTGATGAAAAAGACCTTAGTACGTAGCTCTATATAATTAGTTAAGTCAATATGATCTAGAGGCATAACAGTAAAATTTGTAGGAAACACATCCATGAACTCACGTATAACCTGAACAGAATCAATAGGAGGTGGTGAGGTAAAACTATATCACAAACATGATATAAGTAAGATAAACACCCTCTTTTTATCATGCGACAAGCACATACAAACAATATAACACTTTTTGTACTTGAATCAAGTGTACCCTTCCAAGATAACCTTATTACGCCCAGCATACCTAAAGTCCTTGTCTTAACATAATAGTCTAAAATACCATAATCAGGAGATAACCAATACATACCCAAAATAATAGAAAAACTAACCATATCTAGGATAATCAGCTCTACCTAAATATTACAACCCATAAAAGCAATAACACAAGATCAATACTCCTAGTCGACTAATAAAGAATCTTTGATGGGGGTAGAAATATGAAGAGGCATAGCAAGAGGCTCATATGCAACATCAAAATCAAAAGCAAAATATGTAGAGACAAAAAAATATAGACCCGAGGTCAAATAATACAAAAGAAGATTTATAGCTAACTAGGATGATATATGTAATACCTACATCAAAAGACTCTGCCTCGAGTCTCTAAAGTATATTATAACACTGACCACGCCTGTTCTCAAACTGAGTAACCATGAGACCACCTCAACAAGTACCTCTACATATAACTTTAGCACCTCTAGCACCACTAACACCATCCCTACCACTCTTATAACTTAGAGTAGGGAAAATTTAAGGCTAAGAACCTTGCTGAGCGAGTATATACACACGTTGAGGGAAATTCTTGGTCATACGGTCAAAATTATCACATATAAAACATCCCCTATATCCTAACTTAGTTTGAGAAGGTCTGGATGAACTAGATTAACTTCCCAGGAATGATGAACCAATCCTAGAGCCTCCATATACATGACCTAATACCTACCGACTAGTATCCACAGAACCTGAAGGTCTATCATATGATCTCTATAATAAAGCCTAAACCAGTCGACCATGATAATCATTGGAACCTCTATTAGAGAAATATCTACCTCAAGAGTCATGTTCATTAAACTTACCCTAATTATACACCTTTTTGATGCCTCCTGAGTCCCTTGATTAATAGACTTGGTCATCTTATCATCCCCAATAATACTCTTAAAAGAAGCCCCTAAAACTACCGTAGGAGTTATAGCCAACTAATATGTACCATCTAATCCCTTTACAAATTTTTGAATCTTTTTACACTCAATGAAGCTTCTAGCAGCTAAATGTCTTGATAAGGTGTGAAAATATTTCTCATGCTCAGAAATAGATGTAGATCCCTGCTCTAAATGATCAAACTCATCCCTCAATGGATCTCTCAAGCTTACATCACAAACCTCTCTAAGAAGGCCTCACAAAACTAAGTCTAAGTTATTGCAATACATTGGATTTGGTCTTTGGAAAATTCCATGTGCCTTTGAGCTTACTTCCCAACCTATAACTCACTATACGAGTCGTAAGGTCTCTATACGAGTCATAAGGACCCTAATCATAGCCAAACTAGTGTCCTAGCCTGAAGTTTCTTTTATTACTATGACTAGGTGTCATGAGTCGTAATGACTCTATATGAGTCGTAGGGTACCAATCATGGAGTGGCCAGTGTGATTACCTAAATATTTTGTCTGGACTACGACTTAGACCCTACGATGAGTCGTATAGTCTGAATCATAATTTCAATAGTATAGACACCCCATGTTACTACCTAGGATATGAGTTGTTATGATGAGTCTTAACATGTCTTAATAAGTCATTATGAGACCTATAGAGATTGGACGATGAAATTGCAACTTTTAGTTTAAGGCATGTTGGTAAATTCCCTCTTTTCCAACTTAAAACCCAAGACCATAAAACACCTTTGGGTCATTATTTTCAACACTTATCAGTCCTAAACACTCTCCCAAAATCTCTATAATCTCTAAGGTAAGAACAAGCTAGAGTTTTAAGAAACTAATATCTAGAGATTTTAATGGTAGATTTGTCTTCGTAAATCATGATATCTCAGGAATGTTACACTTTCCCAACTATTACTTATTTAAAGCATGTGATACAAATTATTAGTCAAGTAGTTTTAAATATTGACTTTAGAATATGGGTTGAGGTTTTGAATAATGGTTTTCTTCAATAATGTTCCCATGGTTTATATGTAACTTTTCATGTTTTATTGATAGTTTTGAACTTGTAGGTGCACATGCATGTGAATTAACTAGGGTGTTGAGAATTCCCCTAATTTTGTGAGTATTGATAATTGAATTGGTAATAGCCTTAACCTAATTTTGTGAAATTGGTTTTGAATATGAAATTATGAACATAGAACTATTCCTGAACTATTGCATGGCATAAGAAGCCTATTAAAATATAATTGGATTTAAGCCCCAATTGACAAAATGGGTTTAAGTCCCAATTAAGCAAGTAGGTTTTAGTCCTAATTAACTAAACAAGTTTTAGTCCTAATTAATTGGATATTTTAAAGTCCTAATGGATGATGGGTTAGAGTCCTAAATGGCTAAATGTGCTGGAGTCCTATGGAATGATGGGTTAGAGTCCTAGTTTGCTAAATATTTTAGTTTGGTAAAGTGCTGAGCTTGTAAGCTATAGTAGTTTTAGCGAAACAACTTGATGATGCCTTAATGAATGACTCCTTGAATGATTGAATGGGTTATGTGCTAACTGCTTTAATTGTGCTTAAAGGGGGTTGTGTAGCAAAGTCGTGAAGGTGGAGGTCCCAAAGGGATCAATACTGGGAACCACATTTGCCAACACGGGGATCTAAATGATCGGGTAGTTTGAGTCCCCTTTATTACATAATTGGGTGTTCAAGTAACCCTTTGTATATGATTGGGAGGTTCAATTACCCCATGCATATTTTATGATTATTCTCTGGTTCGTAAGGCTACATGCACTGGGCTCGACCAAAGGGTGAGAACTGGGGCCCACATAGCCCATTGGTACTATTATAATGGTAAAGCTGCACAGTCCAAGCTAATATTTTACTCTCATGCTAAGCCTTGTTCCCTGTCCTGGCATAACATACATATATAAATGTATATGAATGTGTGCATTGATTTAAATAATTTAAACTATTGACCATGGCATTATTTTATCCCCTACTCTAAGTTACATGCTAGTTCTCAACCTACTAACTATCTTCGAATGTTGTATCCCCACACGATGCAGGGAGAAAAGATACTTCTACTTATCCTATGCAGTAATAGAACTTTCAGGTTGTCAACAGTCAGCTTGAAGTGATGAGCCTCCTTCTTCCAGAAGAACGTTACTTCATGGTTTATCTTTTATTATAGAGTTTTCTTTGATTTATTTTGGTTATTATTGGGGCCATGTCCTGACTTAGGTTGATTTGGTTTGTTTAGAGTCTATGTGGATAACTGTGGACTGGGATTTGGTGTTATGGATTCTTAGCACAATGTTATTACTGATAATTCTATCTTGTTATATGTTCGAAATTCATCTTTTTCTATGTATGTTGTAGGCTGGCTTACTAGGCAAAAGGGGTGGTCTTTTGTCCATGGTGGACTTGATATACCCGGCATAGACAGGCCCTGGTTTAGATCATGACATTATAGTAGGTGAACCCAAGGTTGTACAACTACTAAGCCACCTTCACCAATCCCTAGCTATATTCGACAACTGATAGGTAGAATAATCAACTTCAAAAGACTACAGGGATCCATGATAATGTAGCTTCTCTTGGTAATCAATCAAAAACACATATGCATCTTTTCCAATAGCTCCACTAAAGTAGGGAATACCAAGTGAATAAACCACTCAAATCACGTTTGATCATCAAAATGCATAACTATACCTAAAAAACATGAGAAATAATGAATCGGTAGGCAAAGAGTCAACACGTGGGGGGCATCATATATGATGGTTGTACCCCAGAAGTAGGAATACCATAAGCAGATACCAACACTAATGGTCAAACATCAGTCAAAGTCTAAGGAATACCTATTACGCTTAATGGAATACCTTCTAAATGGCTTAATAAATAAACCAAAAGACCCTTGATCATTGGTATGTTGACTAAACTCTATGGAACCAGAGTTTTCCCCACATCCCCTAAATGTTGATCGTACCTAAAATACATATGTCATCCCCAAGAGAGGCCTCCCTTGAAAATCCTCTAGCTAGGGTAGCTCTTTGTGCCTGTCTTTGACCTTTAGGTCGATCATGACCCCTACCTCATCCTTAACCCAGGGCCCTATATCGAGTACTGGCTCAATATCGCCACCCTCTATGAACCAAGTCCACACTATCTTCATAGAGAAGAATAGAATACAAGTTTAGAATATTGGTCCAAAATAACTAATATGATAAGGTTTCAAAGCAGAGTAGTTTTTTCCTAAATATCTTATAGAATATCAAAGATACATATGGACATCTATGTACTAATTTGTGAGGCTCTACTAGACATTTCTCACTTAAACTTATAAGGCTGGTGAACCTGGTTGATCTGATACAAATTTTTTACAACCCAAATATAGGTCATAATGATACTTATCGTGGCTTAACCTTGATAATTATGTCAATCACTTAAATTGATAAAAGAAGAACCCAAAATCACATAACATAAACTAAGTGGAGACTTTTGGAATAAAGTTAGACCAATGTAAGTACAATAATAGCTAAAGTCTAAAGGAAATATTATCATACATCTCAAAACCTGGTGACACAGTGCAAGAGTATCTAGTATAATATCTGAAACTAAAAATACCCATCTATCTCTAAATCATAAATAAATGACAAATAAGGATAGATAAAGCTGAATTAGCCTCAAACACTAAAGTGAATATGTACTTCAAAATTTTACCCCACATAAAATCAGTTTCCATGTGTGGTGGTCAAACTAAGATCTGCGCCAAAAGAGCAGAATAGGGATGTGTACAATCCACATGTACTCAGTAGGTATCCTAGGATAATTGAGGAAAGTAGAAAATAATTTAAGTAAAGAAAATAAAAGCACATCACCTGCAAATAGAAAAATGCAGCTCATAGCATCTCTACTAACAGTTCTAGTATAAATACTAAAAGAAAAAAGTACAAATACATGCAAAAATTACACAAAACTAAGAGAAAGTCAAGAAGACTAAAGAAATCAGGAAAGAATGCATATGTAGCATCGTGCAAATAATAAAGATGGGATGAATAGTGAAGTCTTCACATGACTTTCATCAAACCTCTCGAGCTTGCAACTCCTAATAAGACCCATAGGGGGTTCGCAACCCATGTACCATATCTCATATCTCATATCTCAATTGGCCTCTTTAATTCATGTTCACGGAGAGGGTTTTTATAAAAGCATCTCAGTCTATTACCAAAATAGTGTTCCTCTATAGTACTAGTATCTTATGAATGTATATGTTTGAAATAAGGATTTAATTCTCATAATAACTCAATATGAAGCTATGTAATCCATTTACCATGTATATATATATATAATGAATTTGATTTATGAGCTCATAAATTTACTCAATTTGTTTATAATTCATGATTATCAACTCTAACTAGGAACCATTGGAATAAATATGCATGTAAGACATCATTAATATCATATCGATCCTTAGCTCTGGAATTTTTATTATGGTAAAGGAAACCAATCCTCAAAAAGGCCTAAAATAATAATCAAGCCCTTGTACATGCATTATATCTAGAATAAAGACATTTAAATGCACAAATAAGGACAATAATGTCAAATCAAGCTCCTACATAGGCAACATACATATTAGATATCACATGGCAACAACAATAAAATATAAGCCCTTACATGGGTATACAACAATAATAATGATCTCAGAATACAAACCCCATAGTTATTATTCCAAACCCATAGCATGCTTGACTTATTTTTAAATGGACCAACTCAATTTAAAGGAAGTTATGCCATAACCTACCTCAAAATGATGAAATCCAAGACAAGTGTGCTTTATCATGAAGAATTCACCTTTCAAATGACCATAAAATCAGCTAAAACATTCAAATATAACATTTGCGCATTAAAAAAGTTAATGATACTTGTATTGCCCATATTTTGGCAAAACCCTAGACTGATCCTACTCATAACATGGTAATTAGAGTCACAAATGACCCCAAGCTAACCCATGGCCTGACATAACACTTAAAATACTAAAGAAGTAACAAATTACTAGGCAAAATTTAAATCAAAATAATTTGGTAATAATGTAAAAAAATCAATGTTGAATAAGAATATCAAAACTAGAACTGTCAAACAAAACCCAAGATGATGAAATATAACTAACTATCTATCTTTTTGAAAGCCTTTACTCATATGAGTTGTTTGGACATACCCCAAACTAACTCTAATTGACTGAAACTAAAAGAATAATAAAAATAAATACTGATAACTAGTCTTTGAATAATGATGACTCACCAAAACTGCTATTGAATATAGTACTGAACCTACCAAATATGATCTGGATGCTGAGCATCGAAATTATATTATAAGAAAATTTAGCACAGGAAAAGTATACAATCAATACTTTGAATGTACTGAGTAAATGAGATGGTAAAATTAACTTATATAAGCAAAACATGAATGCATGAAACAAGGTAAATATAATACCCCATAGTATTAGTCTTATCTCAGTTCAGCTCATAGTGCACGCATAAGAGGCTTGGAACCTGAAAATTTAGCTAAGTGTTGGGGACTTAGTTTTATTTTTGGCCACTTAACTTTGATGATTTTTAAAATGAACTTCTCGACCCTGAGATATAAGTCTTTGAGTTAATTCATGTTTAATGGTGTAAGTATCATATCTCAAGGAAGTTTTGGGTTTTTTGGGTGAGGATTGAGGCACGTTTGAAATTCAATTCTAGAACCTTACCATGATTGCATCATGTCATAGTGGGTATGGCGATGAAGGGTTCATCACATTGCAGTGGCCTCCTATTCAGCGTTTCAGTTATGAATTTAAATTTTAAAGGGGTAGTCTTATCTTTTCCCATTGCCCCAATCTGTAATAACACAAGATTTAACTTTAGTTAGGCAATTAAATACCTAAATTTCCCAATTTCACTATCAAATACACCCTAAACTTTCTCCAAATTCATCAAGTTAAATCATCTTTTTTTCAAGAAAACCAAGAACTCAAGTGTCCCAATTAAAGACAGCTTTCAAGAAAGTTGTTCCCTTTCAAGGTTTAGTATTAAATATATGTGTGATGTTCATCCATGGTCCCTTTTCACCCATTGAGTCCAAGAATCCATTTTTATGTTTTAAAGCATGAAATTACATATTTATAATGAGTTATCTCTATGAAGATTTTATGAATTTTGATTATACATGATGTTTACCAGTGTTTTTTTGGTTGGAAAATAGCCCTTACACGTTTGAAGCATGAAATTTCCCTGTTAAATTCCTAATTTAGGGCTTGTGTTGTAACTATGATATTTTTACATACTTTACCCTTTCTCATATTTAAGATCATGACCCCACATATGTTTGATGAAATTCCTAAGTGTTGAATTTTGAACAATGATCATTTACCAAGGTTTCAAAGCTTTAATATGTCCTTATTGTTATTTCCATTCAGTGCTGGGGGTTATAAATACTAGAAATTTAGTTGTTTATAGAGTTTTTTGTAATTAAAGAATGATTTCAGATAAACCATGAACCTCATCATTCAGTTAGTTGTATGTTTAGGTGTGGCTCAGTTAAACTTAGATCAGTTTAGTAATTAGAGTCTTTCAGTTGAGAGTAAAACTTAGCACCAAATGAATGTAGGGATAATGTCTCTCCTATTAGTAGGCATGAGGCACTTGTCTCCCCCGTATGTAGGCATGATACGTTAGTAACAATCCCTAGGTTCCAGACCTACAACACCACCGTATGCATTGAGGGGTCTCCCGTCAGTTAGGAATGACACCCTCTTCCTTCGGGATGTTAGATTAGTTGATCCATACAACCAAGCTTAGTACTCGTGGTAAGGTACTGACACCCTTCTAATTGGGTTACAGGTTGGACCCTGATAGTACATTGGGGTATGTCGATTATAGCTAGCTCCCACAGTCTCAGTTTATTATTCAGTACAAAGTTCAATTTTTGGTTTGCTTGAACATAGCATAAAGTTATCAGTTAATTAGTTAATAGTGTTTCAGTTTTCAGTTTATAGGCCATATCAGAACATTTTTTATGCTTGGTAATACATTCTCTGATTTTTATAGTTTTCATACATTTATACTCAGCTATCTCATGTCATTCAGTCTATCATTATCTCAAGCATATAACCCATACATTTCAACCTAACCTCATCTTATATACTAGTACATTTAAAGTACTATTCATATACTTGCTTCTTGTGCTATGATGTTGAATATCATAGGTTCGAACGCTCAATTTCCTGACTGTGCTTAGGCAAATTATCTTATTAATAGTAGCTGCAGTGATGAGTCCTCATTCTTCGAGGACAGGTTTATCTTTTATTCAGTTATGTTAGTAGTTTAATTATTTAGTAAGTTAGAGTTAGTTGGGGGTTTTTCCCATCAACTACATAGTAAGTCAGTTTTAGAAGTTTTCAAACATTCAGACAGATATTTTGTTTATCAATTGTTTTTATTAGTATTTTTATAATATTTCTAGACGTTCAAAACTATGTTTCAGTATTTTTTCAGTTTCTAAAACCTTATGGCATTATCAACTAATTTTTTTGCTTATGTCTTTATTATTTGTATACTATTCAGTACTCACAGTAGGTACCAGTTCATGAGTTAGCTTATGGAGTTTCGGGATTGTAAGCACCATTATCATGACTAGGGGGTAGCCTGGGGTCATGATAAAACTTGGTATCAGAACCTAAGGTTTTAAAGTTTCCTAGGGAGTCTAAAAGCTGTATTGAGTAGAGTTTTATGCATAAGTGTGAAACGCGCCATACTTATGGACAGAAGGCTACAAGATATTTTAGGAAAACTTTCCTTTTTTTTCAGTATTCATGTTATGCGAATGAGTATAAGCCCTATTTAAAACGCTCTATCTAACTCATACTTTATTTCATTTATAGATAATGTCTCCCAAAATAAACAATGGATGAAGGAATAGGAAACAACCCGCACCACCACTCGTTCAGGACGATCCCTTAAATGAACATGTCTTACACACTAAATTTAGAGCTGGTATTATTAACTTAGCTCATTCAGTAGCTACTCAGAACTATATGCAGGCTATTGTCCTATCTAGACTTATGGTTTATGCTTAATAGATTAAGTGAAAGAGAGTAAAGAGAAAGAGAAAGAGAGAGTAAAAGAGCCAGAGTAGGTAGTTTTATGCAAAGGTCAGAAGGTGGAAGCCATTTCTAGTTCCATCAGAAATTCTAAGCCCTAGATCTACATTCAGCTAGTGCCTAAGTTTAGGAATGACAATAGAGATAGAGCACCAGTTTCTAAGTTATATGATAGTGTGAAAAGTGTTCGTACTAATCCACTTTGCAGAGAATGTGGTGGGAATCATCAGGGTGTTTGTAAAGCTGGTAGTGGTATGTGTTTTGGGTGTGGCCAGCCAGGCCACAGAGTCAAAGAATGTCCTAAGGTTGGTCAGAAATGTTAGTATAATCGTCCTCTAGTTCCAGTCGATCGCCCAATTTAGTCGGGTACCGCATACTGTGCCACCAATAGTTAAGACCAGAACAAAATTTATGTACCCCATCCCCAACAAGATCAGGAAAGTTCTCCTGATTTGGTTATGGGTACGTGTCAGTTCTTTCATCTTCATGTTTATGCTTTTTTTGTAAACCCTTATATAACTGTCAATTTTGGTGTCAGTCCTAAAACTCTAGCAGATCCTTTTCTCAGTGTCTAGTCTAGTGGGTAAATCTAAAATAGCCATACGGGTAAATAAAAAATACCCAATTAAAGTATCCTAGAAAATTACTTCAGTAGATCTTGTAGAGTTAGAGATGACTGATTTAGATGTCATTCCCGGCAGGGATTAGCTCTACTCAAACTATGCTTTATTTGATTGCAAAAATAAAGTTGTTCATTTTTAGTTTCCTAATGAACCAGTCATTGATTGGAGGGGTAGTATATTAATTCTTAGGGGTCAGATGAGTTTTCAGGTACCTTCTCAGAATACTATGACAGCATATGAGAGTTAAAATCATGAACCTAAAAGTTTAGAAGAAATAAAATGGGGATAGTGTTATCGAAATTTAGTAGATATTGTATCTGTAGGCTTAGTTGTATGATAGATAAACCAGAAGGCTTAAAATAGTGTGTGCAAGGATTTTTGTTTATTGTTTTGAAATTAACTATAATGATGTGGGTGTGATTTAGAGATGTGATATTAGTAGGCTATGAAAAAAGTTAGTGTGGTTCATTAAAGGTTTGGGGATATCCATATTAAGTGTTAGAATCTAAGTTTGAATCCTTGAATATTCGGCTAATAGAAAGTAGTGTTGAGATTCTTATAAGTGTGAACTCGGTGTATAGTATTACTCATAAAGATTGTAAACTAGGAAGTGTTTAAGTTATTATATGGTGACTATTGGGGCTATAGAAAATTAAGAGTTGTATCTAAGAAGGAAGTGTTAGCAGAGGGTTTTACCCTTTCAGGTGCACTCTTCCAGGGTGAGTTTAGTATTTATGTGTATTTTATATCTCGGACCCTAGAGTGGTTGCAGATCAATCTACAGTTTATCAGAAGGGTCCCATAGAGTTAGAGTGATGGCTTTTAGCTAAGGGGGAGATGATAGAATAAGTAACTAAGTCAGGCTCTCAGATTCCAGTAGTGATGCCAGTATATTGTAGAACATAAATGGGGAAGGATGATGCTTGACCCATTTTTATCTTAGTTCAAAGTTTTGTTTTCAGTCATCATGATATCTACTCATTCCTTATATGTTTTTTCCATGATCATAGTTTATGTTGATAAACAAATTAGAGAATCATGTACTCTCCAATTTCTAGTATAAGGAGTTTCAGTTCACTCAGCCGTACGAATCATGTTCCATGAAACTTATGAACTTTAAACTCAGTTAATTCAATACATGACTCATGTACTCATGCTTTACAGTATATTCATTCCAGTACTCATACTACACTCTTACTGATTAACAAAATTCATATCATCTCATGTATATGCTCAGTTTTATCTCTGTATGAATCCATGTCATGGATACTTTATTTCTCAGGCCCCAGTTAAGCATCCAAGTTATGCACAGTATTCTTTCATGTTTTGGGTCTTCATGTTCTAACCTTTTAGTGACCTCCCTTTATGAAATAATGGTGATGATGAGTAATTATTTAGATGTGAGGGAGTAAATATTTCATGTTAAGGAAAGATTATTGCTTATTGGTTATACATGAGGCTATAGGTTTGAAGAAAGATTGAAGCCAAGTTTTTGATATATGTTACGATTAGTTGAAACTTTATGTGTGATTTTCTTAAGAGCGTATGGAATCTGCTAATGATAGAAGTACTAAAGAGTACTAAAAATACTTTGATGGGTTGTTTTCCTAGAAGTTCATGTATGGTTAGGATGATAGGATTGAATGCCATTTTTGTAAATATTTAATACTAAATATATTATGCGTTTGTGAATGTCTAGTAAGATGGTGAATGTAGTTATTGAAGTGGTAATAATAATTATTCATAAGATGAGAAGTTGTGAAAATGTAGGGTGTATTGAATTCATGATTCGGACTAGTGTTATGATGTGATGTGTATTACTTTGTAGATTTGAGTAGGGTTGAACATAGTGAGAGAATTCAGTTCAGCTCAGACTTCAGTAGATAAAGTTATCAGTGCCAATGTGAGTATTTTAAGTATCCTCAAGTGAAGTGCAGTTTTGAAGTGGAATGTATAGTTAAGTATAAGCTTTTAGTATAATTTAGTCTATTTAGCCAGCAGTCCAATTTAGTAGACAAACAGACAAGTTCCTATGGTTTTCCCTCTTTCGATCTAGTCTTACTATCTAAAGTTTCATGAATATGGCCATTCCAAGAGATAGTTTGTTCGCATCCATGTAAATTGTGAATCTAGTTCAGTTCATGCATCATGTTTTAGATTCAGATATTTGATCATGATTCAGTTCTTAAGTGTATCATATATCATCTCAGTCTTTCTTTAGTATTTCAACCAAATCAGTATCATTCAGGGGATAGAGTATCCGAAGGGGGAGATGCGGTTATACCCTGAGTTTTCACATCCAAAACCTCTCCATTTTTCTTGATGAAACCATATCCAGCCTGAGGCAATGGTTACTCATTAGTTGACTCTCTCATTTCTTTCTTAACCTTATAATCATTCTTATGTCATTGCATGTATTCAAGGAATTACTTCAACTCATGATATTCAGTTCATGTATCATGTTTCAGACTCAGTTATGCAATTATGTTTTCAGTTATGCATATTCAGTATTTGATTTTAGTTCTCTCAGTATTCTCAGCTTAATTAGTCTCATTCGAGCATGAATGTTCCCAAGGGGGAGATACTATAATACCTCGTATTAGTCTTAGCTCAGTTCAGCTCATAGTGCATACATAAGAGGCATAGAACATGAAAATTTTGCTAAGTGACATTTCGAAAAAAACCCTCAAAACTTTGAATATACTGGTTCATGAGATGAGATTAGGCTGAAATGCATGGGTTATATACATGGGATAGTGATAGATTTAATAGAATGAGATAGCTGAGTATAAATACATGGATACTATAAAATTTGAGAACTAACAATAAATTCATCGTGACCATAACGAGTTTTGAAGGCTATTTTTGGAATTTCACAATCTCTGACTCTGGGATGATGGTAGCCAAATCATAGGTCTTTCTTAGAGAAAACAATTAGCAGATCTCTGACTATGAATTTGTTCTACAAATGGTAGTCGATGCAAATTCTGAGAGAACTATTTTTCTTGTGCATGAAGAGAACTAATAATAATGATTCCACAATCTTGTAAGAATATTGGACTGGTTTTGAAAACACAATTTCTATAAGTGGAACCTTCATGGGGTTTTGATGTGTTTTCTGTACCTAAACTAAAATGGTGCAATATAAATATCATTATTCTCATATTATTGAATATAATGTGCTTATGATAGATTTTCATCTTGAGGAGGCTTCTCGGAAGGGAAAAGCAATCGTTTAGCGATTCATTGAGCTTCTTCGGCATCGAGGTAGCCTAGGTTTATCTCTTGTTAGATTAAGCTATTTCATAGTATTCTTATGATATTATTTTATATTTTGGATAGGTGTAGGTGTTGTATTAATGAAATGCAAGGGTTGGATTTGTTGGACCATTTAGGCCATTTTAAAATAATAGAGTTGAAACACTTAGATTGTTCCCTTATGCCTTAGGTGAATTGGACTCCATTACTCATGTTTAGTATGATAATTCCTTAGATCATTCAATATTGAATAAAAATACTCTAGATGTTCATGCTTGGGGTAAGATTGGCCGTAGTTGCTTACTCTAATGAAGTTTACCTTAGTTTTCTTTGGAATTAGTTAATGTGTTTGGAAAGGACCTCTACCTTAGGACTAACTATGGATTGTTTAACATTTAAATGTGGACATATATAACTTAAGCCTATTTCGGGTAGAATTTTCCTAATATGGAACTCGAGGACTAGAAGTGGATCCGCAACCCACGTTAGGCTATGACACATGTTAGTTTTGGTAAAGCTTTATGCTTATTAGACTTTTGGAAATATGTATTGAGGCTATATGGGGAAATATTGATACTTGATGGTTATGTTGTTTAATATGAGGTTTGACACCTATAGATCATGTTATTATTTGTGCTATTGATGATGCTATCCATGATGTTTAATATATATATATATTGATATACCAAGTTCAAGTTTGGAAGATGATTACACTATTCATTATATATCTAGTTTGAGTATGGAGGATGATTATGAAACTACTAAATATTTACTGGTTCAGGACCGGCTATTAATTATTTACTAATTTAAGTCTGGCTATTGGTTATTTACCGATTTAAGTACAAGTATTAACTATATTTACCGATTTGAGTTCGAATATCCAATTATGCTATAATAATATACTCTAAATGATTAACAATAATGGGGTCTGGGTTTAATATAACAATTTGTCTAATTTAAAAAATGAGGAAATGGTTATAATGTGGCATGACATAAATGGACTCTAGTGCTAAAATGACTAGTTGATAAACCATGTTGACTAGTGGATATAAGATGACTAGCTGATAATTGATCAAGTGATAATGGTTGGATAGTACATTAATGGATGGACTAGTGTATAAATGATTATTAGGTTACTATATTGGTAAATGGGGAAATAATGGTTAAATGATGAGTTGGTTATTTATAAGTGATGAATGGTTGCTTTATTCTATCTCTTGGTGAACTCTCCAGGTGTATGGGAGTCTGCGGTGAATTATTTACTTTTATGCACCAATTGGTGTATGAGAGCCAATTTTGTAATTTTGATTGCATGTCTTGATCATTATTGTTATGTTATGATGTTATTCTGAATTATTTACTCATTTCATCACAGTTATGTCAGAGTTGGTTTAGGTTTGTTTCTATACCCTGACATAGTTATGTATCTTGCATTTTATTATAGTTATATCATGATTTAGCTCAGCTGACCAATGATGCCTACTGAGCACCCATTGTTTTGGTACTCATACTACACTTCTGTACCTTTTTGGTGCATATCTGAGTACTAGTTATTGTTATTGATTGTTAATTGTATTGTGTTGATATTTTTGGAGATAGGGTGAGCTCTTGGAGTTTGATTCTCCCATTTTCTTCTATGTTTCTATATTTAGTCTTTTTAAGACAAGTATATTGACTATTCTAGATACTTGGGTTGTATTTATACTTCTAGATGCTCTTGTACTGGATCTACCAGGTCATAGGATGGTATCTTGTATTGACTATATTTATCTATGTTGAATCTTTACCGATTTATAAATTATGTTCTTGAAATTCACCTATGTTGGGAATTTTCCACCAAATTAACCCATTGCATTAGCTTAGAGTTATGGTTTTGCTTACCTACTGTATCATTTAGTAAGTGCCATCATGACTCATAAATTGGGTCTTGACAAGCCATTTTCGCTTTAGTAACCAATTGGGTGCTTAAGCATTTGCACTAACAAACTTGGAATTTACCAAGATTTTTATCAGACTCTCCAAATTTATTTAGGACCCAACAGGAACAAAACATATATGTTATGGGCTATTTTTAGCATTTTGGACTCAATTAAAACATTGGATTTTCAGAAAAATATAGTGTAAAATAAACTAACCAGTAGGACTCATTTTCACTATTTTTAAAATGAAGGATCGAAATGGAAAATTAAGATTCCAAGTCCGGAAAAACTATGCTACTAACCTAAATTTTACATTCTGGACCAAATAGAATTATCCAAATTGTTATCCAACACTTATAAAAGCAAATATTATCCAAAGTTAACTATATGAATTTTTAAAATCTCTAGAAATCACAAACTCTTCCAAAACATTCTTGATTGCATCGAGAACTGTGTCAACCATTGTAACACTCCAAAATAACATATAGAAACTATTGGAATCGGAGAAATGGTTAAACAACATAAAAAGTATGATTTCAAATATCCGGTCATTATACTTCCTTCTGTCACTCTTTCCCCTTTTAGTATCATTAAAATGGGATCTTTACTAACAACTAGGGATAAAAGCATGAAACTAATTCACAACAAAGATAATAATAGGAACATATTCATATTAAAGAAAGCATTTAGAATCATTAGACAAGTTAGTATTTAAGTTCTACAAAAGAAATTAATCATGCACTGATGTCAAAATGTAACAACCCTTTCCATTGTTATGCATGAGTCAATCATGAAAATATTTTGATTAAGATTTTTCCTTTAGTGAAAGTTAAAATTCATAGGCTAGGCTAATTTTGGATAAAATTAGAGTCCCGGGTGGTCTAGTGAATTCTAGAAATAGATTTGATAAATGTACTAAAGTTTAGCTTTATACTATGTTATCTGATTTGATAAGAAATCCGTAGGACTTTTTAGAAATGAATTTGAGTGAGTAGATTTATCGATATCAAACTTGCTGCAAAAGGGTTAGTACAGGAGGTCATGGTTTGAGGATGTGTAGCAAAAAAGGCAAAATTTGGAGGATTTTTGAGTTTCTTCTTCTCCACTCATGTTATAGTGGGGGGCATGTTGCTATAGCAACTCGACTATAGTAGAAAAATTTCCACTATAGCGAAAGTCAATGTCAGGCAATCCCGCTATAATAGGTGATACCTCTATAGCAAGAGTAGACTGCTATAGTAGGGTAAATCACTATAACTATAGAAATTTTCACAAGAAATGATTTATTATTCTAGACTTATTATTAGGGAAGGACATATGCAATTTAGGAAATTTCCTCTGTAATCCATTAACTTTATTTATAAAGGTAAGTATTTCATTCTTATAAAATTGTGTTATGGTTAATTAGCCTTAGAATCACATGTTTAATAGTTTTTGGTAGGTTTTAAGATTGAATAAGTAGATTTTCTAGTGTAAGGAATAGGTTAATTAGGTGTAAAATTCTTGGGTTTTAGTTGTTAATTATTAATTTACTCTAGAATGTCATTAATTCACTGATATCACCGTGGAATTGGTAGTTTTAAGAAGAGTTGATGGAAGAAAAATCTTAGAATAAGTGGAATGAAAATGTCCTTAGGTGTTAGTGATTTGTTTTAATTCTTAGCATGGTAGGTCATTTGATTGGTAATCTTTTGCGCTTATTTTTTTAGGCCTTGACCAAACGAAAATTGCACAAAAAGGCAAGGCTAAGTCTTAATTGAGTAGTGCAAGGTTGTATTTAGGTAGGTAATGTTTTTAATGTAGTTGAAACCCAATTTGTGTTATGTGTACATGATAACTAATTCTTAGTATTGCTTACAATGGATGTTCAAGAAAATTGAATGACTATTTGATATCCTAAGAGCTAATCCAAGTAATGAAATTATGTAAAACTTGATGGATTTTCCAAGTGTTATTCTATTATACTAAGGTTGTGATTGTTGTGATATTTGTCATTATTGTGGAATGCATCGATAATAAAAAATATTGATGGGATTAGTGATATAAGGATGGAAGACACTTGATGTCTAGGATTTGGCACATGGATAAGGACTCATCCCCCCTAGAGGTCATGACTAGTAAGCGACTGTAATGATTTATTTTGTCATTAATTAAAGTATTTTATGTTAAGAATAAGAACCTTAATCATCAGAAGTTATAGGACTAATAATTTAGTATGGGATGGTTTGGACATGTACTAATGTTATACAATACCTATAGCACAAAGTTAAGTTGAAAGTGTTCTAACTGACTGAGTTTCGAGCAAAGTTTAAAAAAGGGTCAACTTTAAATGAGCATATATCCTAGAATAAATTGATTTATGGGGTTCAATACCCATGAAATAAAATATATTTAAGTCTTCTTTCCAACGTATTTAACAATTTGTTAATCTTCCTTCAAAGTTAAAATTGATGGCTATTTACCAAACACTATCCGATCTGACAATAATTAATGGCTATTTATCGAGCTTCAGCATTATTGTTGCAACAACAATTTAACTATTGCAACAATAACTGGGCAATTTATAATAGTTTTTGACATTTTGTTTGAGTTTCAACTCAAAATCATCATCCCGAAGCCCTAGGATAGTGATTTTCCAACTTCTTGGTTGAAAATTATTCGTTAAGGTAAGATTTTTCCATCATCTTCTTTGTATTCTAATCTTTTAACGCACTAGAATCCCTAGAACAATCTTCAATGGTGGGATTCTTAGGGATTTGAACCCTCTTGTAATACTATTTTGGGAAAAACCTATGGGTTGGATTAATATCACCTATAATTACTTTTAGATTGTTGATTAATGATTTCTCGCTTGAATTAGTGATTCTAAAATATAAATTAATGGTTGGGAAACCTTGAATTCAATAAAAATTAAACCTTTAGCGTTGAATATCTATTAATGGAGAAGGGTTGAATATCTATTAATGGAGAAGGGTTGAATATCATAAGCTAATTAATCGATAATAGACCCATGGGTATTGTTATACACCCTGAATAAAGGAAAAATTAGGGGATGTGAATTTTTATATAATTTATTTGAAGAGTAATTGATTTATTACTCTTATAACTACTTATTTTGTTAGATAATTGAGCATTTTAAGGACAGGTGCAAGGGAAGGAGCATCCATAGTATGGCTAAAACACCCAGGGTTTAGATCCTTATAAACTTCTTAGAATTTGGACCTTCTAAACATCATACGACTTACCATACTAGTCGTATGGTGAGAGTATGGGTCAGGTGACCCATTCGTATATTGTCCAGTATTTAATGGTGTTAGGTGGTTAAGTTTCTAGAATGGGTACTACTAGGTGGGTATGAGTCATATGGTTTGTGATAGGTTATTGGTTTGGGTTTTCCCTCACTTAATCTGAAACTTAGTAACTTAACTTGGTCTGAATATGAGTGGCTCACCATGAATCATGAGGATAGGGTATGAGTCGTATAGTCGAACTTGTATGTTGGACAGTGTTCAATCCCTCATGATTCTACCTAGGGTATAATTTCATGGTACTAATCGTATGGTAGTGTACGATTGGTATAGGGTGGTCGCACCATCCTACAGGATAAAGTAGTTTAAGTTGGGGCTAATCTGGATATCTCCCCCATAACCTCTTAAGGTCCCACGACTTATAACAATCTTGGTACATTATCTAACCTATTTGAAATCACTCAAACTCTCTTAAAACACTCTCAAATTCTCTCAAGTCTCTTAGGTCAAGGAAGACTAGGGTTTCATCAATAGAATCAATTTAGGGCTTACAAGGTTGATTTCTCTCTATCAACTTCATAATCTAAGGCATGTTACTCCTCCCTCATTGCTAGTTCCAACTAAAAGTATGTTTTATGAATTATTTTCATGGAACAATTATTGTATGGTCTTGGGTTTTCAATTATATGTAGTGGGTTTTAGTTATGGTTTTCCCATGTTTTAATTATGGATTTACATGTTTTAATGGTTGTTTGGACATTTAGTTTCATGGGAATGGTTATATGATACTTGGTTATAGTTTTGGAGACACTATGCCCCTAATATGTTTGATAAAATGCCTATGAGAATGCATTTACTACATTATTGGACTTTTAATAGAACTATTGGATGGTATAACTTCGTAATGAAACCCTAAATGGTTTAACTGGTTTGGAATGGTTAAATTGTAAGGTCTTAGTTATTATGGTTGGTCAAATTGAAAGTCTTGTGGGGTACAAAGGAATCCCCCAAGCAAACATAATAATGATCAATTTTAGGGTACACGAGATTCCCCCAAGTCAACTTAATAACGTAATCTATGGGTACATTAGAATCTTGTCTTCCCAAAAAGGATGGATAAGAACATTGCTTGTAAGTAATAGGTGGTATGATGATACGACTACCTATAGCCTTGGTTAACAATAGAAGCGATGGTGGTTTGGTTGTGTGGTAATGGTTTTAATTGGGCAATAATAGTGGGGTGTGATAGCTAACCGTGAAGGTGCGCATCCAATGGACGGACACTGGAGACTAATGTGTATCGATATGAGGATTGGTCATGGAGACCATATATGATACTTATGGGGTACATAGGAATCGTCTAAGTACAATCGTACATATGTATCATGGAGAGCAAAGGGTTGTCGAGAATCCTTACTCCTATGATATCTCATATTTGTGTGGTTACACGTATCGGGGCTCGTTCAATGGGTTACTCTAGACCCATATAAACCATAGGTGGTTCGTGGATGGTTAAGCTACACATACCCAGGTTAATGGTTTTAAAGGCTACTAAATATAGTTGTCTTTCCTAATATGGTTATATATATATGGATGTATGGTTTTGAATGCATATGGTTAGTTTACTTGGCTTTAAAGGTTGGAATTATTCTATCCTTATCTTGAGTACATGCTAGCATTCACCCGTTAACCTATCTTTGGGCTACTGTATCCCCACGTGATGTAGGAACAAGCTATTCTACTCCTCTTGCTTATTGAATGAATTTAGGATCATCTTGGTTAGAATGAAGTGGTGATCTTCCATATTGTATAAGGATCCATTTCATGTCATAGATGTTTTTACATACTTTGGTTATTTCATAGACATTGATTTTTGCCATGGTTGGGGGCATGTCCCAACCGATTATTGTTTTACTTTTGGTTAGAGGCTTTGTAGAACTACTGTAGGTTGGTACGGGCAGTATTAGTAGTGGTATCATCCTTGGCAATTTGACAGTATTTATGATTGTTCCATCCTATTATGTTATGTACCCATACTTTGTTATTGTTTAGTTTTGGCATTGTTATTGGTTGGGTATTGTATTGTTGGACTTGCTTGGATATGTCACAGTTATGGACCTATCCCAGAGTATAGAATTCTACAAAATGCTATCTTGTTATATGTTCAGAATCCAACAAATTTAGGGTTGTGTTTGGAGGTTGGGTTGGGAAATAGGAGTGTTCACCGGTCCTGGTTGGACTTGGGATGTCCATTACAACAAAGCCCCAATTTTGGTTTGTGTCAAGTTGGTATCAGAGCTTTAGGTTCAAGGTCAATTGGGAATCTACAAAGCCGTGTCAAGTAAAGTTTCTTGTAAGGGTATATAGCGTGCCACACTCATAAGAGAGAAAGGCTATAAGGCATTTAGGAATTATTTCTCTTTCTTTGTGTTTTATCTTCAATCTTGTAGTCTAATTCTTGGAATCTCTTCTAATTCCTATGTGTTCACCTTTTAGATCATGCCTTGACGATCTAAAGCTCACAAAAACTTTTTTCCTAATTAGGGATAATGTTGATGTGTCACACATTTCTCATGGGATCCATACTCGGTCTAGGGGTACAGTCCCTAATATTTTTAGAGTTCCACTGGTTCCTTCTAGTCCTGTTTATCCTAACATGACAAATGATAAGTTTCGTTAGTTGATTCATGTGATTGATCAGTTAGTATCTTCTCAGGATCAGTATGGTATATCTTATATTGCATCTTTTGAGGCCACAAGGGTTGGCTAATTTATAAGGTTGAGTCTTCCAAATTCACTGATGTTAAGGTGGAGGAGGATGTTTTTTAGATGAGATGGAAAATATCTTCAAGATCATGCAGGCCACGAATGTGGAAGGGGTAAATATTTCTACTTATCATCTAAATAATATGGCATACCAATGGTACGAGAAATAGGATTAGGAAAAGGGTGAGGTTGATGTGTCATCTCTATGAGAGACTTCCTCTAATGATTTTTCTGGTAGCTTATTTCCTCAGGAGTTTAGGGAAGAGAAAGCAAAGGAATTGGTTAATATGAAATAGGGGAAGATGTCGATCAAGGAGCATGCCTTAAAGTTTCATCAGTTGTCTAGGTATGATTTGGAATTGGTGTCTGATATGAGGGCTAGAAAGAGAAAGTTTGCTTTAGGACTGTCTCGTGAGTTGATCCTTAAAAGTAGTACAGTATTGCTGATCAAGGACATGAATATCTCTAGGTTGGTTCTTCATATGCTATAGGTGGTGGAGGAAAAGAGAAAGAAGATGGAGGTAGGTGAAAGGTAGGTTAAGAGGTTTAGGTTCTCTGAGCATGGTGGGCAACATCAAGGTGGTCTGGATGGTGATAAGTGGCCAAAGAAGAAGTGGTGGAGCTTCGATTCTTTCTCCACATCTAGTGCTCCTTACTTGAAGTAGTCGGGTGACAGGCATTAGCAAGGTGGCGATAACTTCAGGGTATAGGGTGTCCAATATCAAGCTAGTGGGGCTCAGTTGTCTTCATCATATCCTCCTTATAGGTTCTATGGTCGGTTGCATCAGGGAGTCTATGATGAGGGGAGGGATAGGTTCTTTAAATGTTGTTAGCCAGGCCATATGCTTAGAAATTGTTCAATTGGTAAGGTTTATTTGGGAGAGAACAAGGTTTTGGTTGCCTCTTTATCTGCTCCTACACCTAGGGGTGCTACTTCTGCATTTGTTTCTATTTCTGGTGTCGGAATAGGTTGAAATAGGTTATATGCTCTTGCATCTCGACAGTAGTATGAGGCATCGGCCGATGTCATGACTGATACGTTACAACTCTTTACTCATGATGTCTATTGTGTATTGTTTAGTTAATCTAGTGTCTATTATCTCTTGTGTGACCTCATTTTTTGCTGTGTATTTTTGTTTTGATCACAAGGTTTTTTCAGATCCTTTTTTTGTTCCTACCTCGGTAGGAGACGTTGTGGTTGCTAAAAGAGTCTATAGGGGATGTGTGGTATCTGTTGGTAGTATGGAGACTTTGGCGGATTCGTTTGAATTAGATATGGTGGATTTTTATATTATTCTAGGTATGGATTGGTTACACTCGTGCTATGCGTCCTTAGATTATTGGACCTATAAGGTTATCTTTAAGTTCTTTGTGGAACCGGTTATTGAATGGGGGGTGGTTCCCTAGCTCCTAAGGGGAAGTTTATATTGTATATTAGAGCTTAGAGGTTAATCTCTAAAGGGTGTCTCTATCATTTGGTCTGGGTTAAATACTCTAACTCGGACGATCCTTCTTTGCATTCGGTTCTAGTGGTGAATGAGTTTCCTGAGGTCTTTATGAATGATCTTCTTGGTTTTCCTCCAGATAGGGAAATTGAGTTTTGGATTAATTTGGTATCGTACACTCCTATAATATCTATTCCTCCTTATAGTATGGATCTGGCTGAGTTGAGGAAACTCAAGGAGCAACTTAAGGATCTTTTAGATAAGGGTTTCATCCGTCCTAGTGTGTTCCCTTGGGGTGCACCAGTTTTATTAGTGCATAAAAAGGATGGTTCCCATCGGATGTATATTGACTATTGGCAATTTAATAAGGTGATGGTTAAGAATAAGTAACCTCTTCCTTGACACGCCCTGAAATTGGGTCATGTCGTAGGGGCACCTCAAGCCCACATGAACCGGAGGTCGCCGGATAACCCATCACAATCATCACATCAATCACATGGGTCAAGAGAATCCTTCCCATCTAATGAGATAGAGAAAAACATACTACATGTCATAACTTAAACATGTCTAAACACTTCATGGATTTATCAACTAACCAATATACCCAAGTCCACAGTCATCCATAATACAACTATACAAATCGAAGTTTAGAAATGTATATGTCAGGTCAAGCCCCCAAAAATTGCTCAACGAAGTTAAATAACTAAGTCTAAAGATAGGAGACCAAGGATGAATGTTTTTTGAATAAAGAAAGCTCACCACTCCAGAGTCAATGCACTAACCGCTTCAATCATCTAATTATTGCGCAGGAAGAGAAGAGGATGGTCCAGTTCCTATGTCGCGTGGCGACGTAGTGTCCGAAGATGGCTAGCGGTTGGAATGCTAGAATGCAACTCAAGAATAAGGATAAAATAACATCATCATTTAACAACAAGCGATATATATCATATTCAATCACATTCATAACCTTATCATACATATAGACATATCACATACTAATCAAGGGGACAAGTCTTATCAATACTTTAGAAGCTCTTGTTCATCATGCATGCATTGGAGGACTACAACCTTCCACACATATATATTCAAGTATTTCTTATTAGGCATAGGAATTTAACCATATTCACATATCCTCAAGTAAGGGACTCTAACCACTCATACACATTTATATTGGTGAGGGACTCTAACTACTCACACATATTCATTCAAGCAAGGGACTCTAACCTTATGCCATATTAGATAGGGGACTCTAACCCCAAGCCAATTCATTTAGCGAGGCACTTTAACCTCATGAGATCTCATTATACAAGGGACTTTAACCTCAAGTCATCACAGCTATCATTAGTTGACATTGGGACTCTAAACCTTTATCCATGCATCCACATACATTCAATTCCACACATAAAGATTTTAACCCATTTAACCAATTCAACACCATACATGACCACATGGCCCTCATGGGAACCTTTATTTCTCAAATATTTTAATAGGAAAATGCCTTATGGCAACTCATCAAACAAATAAAACTATTGTCTTTAAGACCCTTACAAGCCATTCACATTTCATTAGTAGTTCTATACCACAATTTATTTCCACACACAATTCGAGTTCATTTTTATATTAGGGGCTTTAACCCCTTCATATTCAACAAACCATCAAGGTCATCAATTACACAATACATCGCTTATTGTATCTTTACAGTATCATTTATCAAATATATTGGGCCATCTCCCTAGTTCAAAGTATCATCACCATGTAACTAGACATCTCACATAGACATTTTCACAAACACTTTGTGTACATGTCTTTATCAAGGCCAATTTTATGGTAGAAACCATAAAAAGTAGGGCTAATTAAGACCCAAATGTTATAAAACATACAACAAGCATTCAAGTGTGCAAACTACCATCAATAACATCTATAAACATAAGTCTAAGCAAGAATCACCATTATTCATCATCAGACAACAAAACCCTTTTTTATTTGATTTCAAAACCACCATGTACACTTACTAATCCAATTGTGAAATACATGGGTTTAGAGTTATTTAGCAAGAGAAAGAGTTATATTTCTTAGACAACTTCAATTACAAAGAATATTAACTTTACTTTAGCTCTTAAAGATCATGCTTGAAGCCCTAGCCTTCAATCCTTTAAAGATGATCTTGAGAGAGTAATTAGGGCGTTTGATCCATCAAAATGGATATTTAGGATTTTACACACACTTATATAGTGAGATGTCTTAGGGTATTAGACATAGAAAATAACCACAAGGCCCTTAGTTAGAGTCTAAAAATTGAACCCGTCCAGGGGTATAATTCATCATACAACTTATGTAAGTAGTCGTACCCTAGGGTATGAGTGGTACCCTTACTCATACCCTAGGCTTCTTATAGGTTAAACACACTATTAAGTATATGACCATACATCTTTGAGTCGTATCCAATGGGTACGACTCAACCCTACCTCTTATCTATCAATCGTACCAAAAATAGTCCACTTTTGATCGAGGCATCACTCTATATGATAGGACATGGTATGAATTATACCTTAAGGTAGGATTGATTGTTGACTTACTCATACCAAGGATAGTGAGTGACCCTTATCACACTTCCTAGGGTATGATATGGGTCACCAACTCATATCCAAAGGGTACGAGTGGTACCTATAGTCGTACTATGTCTAGAGCTATCTAATGACGGAATTTTGCAAGGGTTCAAAGTCTAGGTATTTCATTCCTAGAATAGATGACTTGTTTGATCAGTTGCAAGGTACCAAATTATTTTCAAAAATAGATATTTAATCTGGGTATCATCGGCTTAAGATTAGGGTGGTGGATATCCCTAAGATGATATTTTGTACCCGATATGGGCACTTTGAGTTTTTGGTTATGTCATTTAGTTTGACCAATGCTCCAGCACTATTTAAGGATTTGATTAATAGGGTGTTTCGTTAGTTTTGGATCTATTTTTCATTGTGTTCATTAATGACATTTTCGTTTACTCTAAGAGTTTGGTGGATTATGCCAATCACCTTCGTGTGGTGTTGTAGACCTTGAAAGAGTAGCAATTTTATTCCAAATTCTTAAAATATGAATTATGTTTGAACATTGTAACTTTCCTAAGTTATATTATTTCTAGTGATGTGATCATAGTGAATCCATAAAGGTAGTGGTGGTTAAGAAGTGGCCTAGACCTACGAGTCCAACCATCATTTGAAGCTTTTTGGGTTTGGTCGGGTACTATAGGAGGTTTTTGGAGAGTTTTTTTATGATAACTTCCCTGTTGACTAAGTTGAATCAGAAGAAGGTAAAGTTCTCATGGTCAGATGCTTGTGATGTTAGTTTTACAAAACTGAATTACAGCTGACTACGATTGGTTTTCACTTTTCCTGAAGGAAATAAGGAGATTGTGGTTTACTATGATGTGTCTTGGGTAGGACTTGGATATGTTTTGATGTAGAATGCTAAGGTATTTGCCTATGCTTCTAGGCAGTTAAAGGTGCATGAGAGATATTATCCAACTCATGATCTAGAATTGCTAGCAGTGGTGTTTCCATTAAAAATCTGGAAGCATTATTTGTATAGAGTGCACGTGGATATTTTTTCAGGCCATAAGAGTCTACAGTATGTGTTCACCCAGAAAGAGCTTAACCTTAGGCAGAGAAGATGGCTTGAGCTTCTTAAGGACTATGACATGAGTTTTCACTGCCATCCAAGTAAGGCTGATATTGTTGTTGATGGTATTAGCTGGTTGTCCATGTGGATGTTAGCTCATATTGATAAAGAGAGGCAGATATTGGTAAAGGATATTCACCACTTGGCTAATCTTGGAGTTTTTTTTTTGGACTCCAAGATTGGCAGTATGTTGGTATAAGAAGCGGTCTGGTCATCTCTTGGTGTAGAGATCAAAAAAAAGTAAATGCTAGATCCTTTCTTGATGAAAATCAAAGGCAATGTAGGTGGGAAAAAAGTTAAGGCTATTTGAGATCAGTGGTGATGGTACCTTGCGGTGTCAAGAGAGTTTATATGTTCCTGACATTGATGATTTGCAAAAAAAGGTATTGGTTGAGGTATATAAATTGCGCTAAGCAGTCATCCTAGTTCAATGAAAATATATCATGATCTTAAGGAGATGTATTTATGGAATGGCATGAAGAAGGGTGTGGTTGATTTTGTGTCCAAATGTTTTATGTGTCAACAAGTGAAAGTTAAGCACATAAGACCTGGAGGCTTGTATTAAGACTAAATAAAATTGGGAAGTGATCAATATAGATTTCATTATCGATCTTCCTTGGTCTCGAAACCAATTTGATTTGGTTTGGGTCATCGTGGCTAGGATGAAAAAGTTGGCTCACTTCTTGATAGTGAGGACTAACTTTTTGGCTGAGGATTATGTGAGGTTGTATCTTCATGAGATTATGAAGATCTCATAGAGTACCTCTTTTGATTATCTTTGATTATCTCAGATTATGGAATGCAGTTTTCATCTCAGTTTTGGCGGTTATTTCAGAAGGGGTTGGGTACTAAGGTTAGTCTAAGTACTGCTTTTCACCCACAGATGGATGGGCAAGCAGAAAAGACTTTTAGATATTTAAAGATATGTTTTGTGCATGTGTGATTAATTATGGTTGTAATTGGGTTGAGCATCTACCTGTTATAGAGTTTGCTTATAATAATAGCTATCATTCTATCATTGGGATGGCCCGTTTTGAGGAATTATTTGGTAGAAGGTGTAGATCTCCTATTGTATTATTTGATCTTGGTGGGGCGGATATGTTTAGCCTAGATTTGGTTTGTTATGTTGTGGAGAAGGCAAAGGTGATTCAAGATAGGCTTTTAAAGCTGCCCAAAGTTGCCAAAAGTCCTATACAGATGTAAAACATAGGGACTTGGAGTTTGAGGTTGGGGTTAGGGTGTTCCTAAAGTTGTCTCCCATAAAGGAAGTAATAAAGCTGGTAAATAGGGGAAGCTCAGTCCCCGCTATGTTGGTCCTTATGTGATTTTGAGGAAAGTTGGTAATGTTGCATATGAATAGGATTTTCCTTCTAGTTTGAGCTCTATTAATCTGGTATTCTATGTCTCTATGTTGAGAAAGTCTATAGGTGATCCTTCATCGGTTGTTTCTTTGGAAGGATTAGGTATCTCAAATTCTCTATCTTATGATAAGATCCTAATTAAGATCGTGGATTAGAAGGTTTTTTATTTGAAGACTAAGGATATAGCTCCCATTAAGGTTCTATGTTGGAACCACAAGGTGAAAGAAGCTACTTGGAAAATGGAAGAGAAAATGAAGTCCAAGTATCCATATTTTTTTCTGCTCTAGATATTCATGCACAAGGTATGTGTTCTTGGTCACATCTTTATTTTCTAACTTAGTTATAGGAAGATTGATTTCCTTGCATCTTTGTTTCTAACTTATTTAAAGGTTGGAATGATTATGTTGGGGTGTAATTCATGCTTGCACTATCTTGTCTGTCATTTGGGGAAAATGATCCTAGTGGGGGAGACTAAAACACCATGGGTTTTGATCCTTAGAAAGTCCTAGGTTTTTGACCTTCTAGAAAACATATGATTTACTATACTAATTGTATGGTGATAGTATGGGTCATGTGACACATTCATATATTTTACAATTTTGGGTGGTATTGGGTGGTTGAGTTTCTAGAAATGATACGACTAGGTAGGTACGATTCGTATGGTTAGTGACGGGTCATTGGTTTGGGTTTTCCTTCACTTAATCTGAAACTTAGTAACTTAACTTAGATTTGAGTATGAGTGGCTCACCATGAGTCATGAGGATAGGGTACGAGTCATATAATCCAACTCATATGCTGGACAGTGTTCAACCCCTCATAATTCTACCTCGGGTACGATTTATGGTACTAATCATATGATAGGGTACGATCGGTATGGGGTGGTCCTACCATCCTATGAGAATTTAAAGTGGTTTAAGTTAGGGGTAATCTAGACATTTCTCTTCTTAACCTCTTAAGTCCCCATGACTTATAACACTCTTAGGACATTATCTAATCTATTTACAATCACTCAAACTCTCTTAAAATACTCTCAAATTTTCTCAAGGCTCTTGGGACAAGGAAGGGTAGGGTTTCATCAATAAGATTAATTTGGGGCTTACCAGGGTGATTTATATCCGTCATCTTCATAATCTCAGGCATGTTACTCCTTCTTCGTTATTAGTTCAAACTAAAGACATGTTTTATAAATTGTTTCCATGGCACAATTTTTGTCTTATTTTGGGTTTTCAAATATATGTTGGGGTTTTTTAATTATAATTGCTTGGTTATAGTTTTCCCATGTTTTAATTATGAATTTACATGTTATAATTGTGGGTTAGACATTTGGTCTCATGGGAATGGTTAATTGGTACTTGGTTTTCATTTTGGAGACATTATTCCCCCAATTTGTTTGATAAAATACCTATGAGAATGATTTTACTGCATTATATAACACCCTGGGTTTTGACCCTTAAAAAATTTCATAGAATTCTGGTCTCTGAACCCAATAAGACTCGAGGGTACAAGCCATATGTTAGGGTACAGACGGTAAGGTCCAGTTGTATACTGACTAATGTTGGTTGGTGGGATAGATTTTGGTTACTGGAACGGATACAACTTAGGGGTACGGGTCATATTGGTAGATACAGATTAATTGGTTCCTTAACTTAATCTATGACTTAGTTACCTAGGTTGGGTATGAGTAAGAGTGGCCAATCATGAGCCATAAGCCAAGGTATGAGTCGTACCATGAACTCATCTGGTGCACAGTGTCTGAATCTTCCTTTAGCTTAAATCTGCCAAGGGTGCGAATGAAGGGTATGGATCTTATGCTATGACTTGGTTGGATGTGTCATATGCTGGATAGTATTGTATCCAAGGGTTGAGGCCAAGATATGAGTGGAGGATAGCAATCGTATTGGAGGGTACGACTCGTGTGGGTCAGTCATACCCCTGTGATGGGATTTTGGTACAACTTAAGTTGCGGTATTCTAGATAATTTGCCACTTATCCTAATACGGTCCCATGACTTCTAACCTACTTGGAAGGTTATTTACCCAATTATTCCATTCATCAACACTTAGAAACTCTCCTAAAACACTCTATAATTCTCTCAAGACCTTTTGGGCAAGGGAAGCTAGCGTTTAAACTAAAGGATCAATTTGGCACTTGTCTTGGTGATTTTTTTCCGTCATCATCTTCTTTTAAGGCATGTTCTCTTCCCTCATTGTTAATTCTAACTAAAGGCATGGTTATTTTAATGTTTTCATGATTTCATTAATTGGGTGATTTTGGTTTTCAAATATGATTTGGGGGTTTTGATATTAAATGGTTAGTTATGGTTTCTTATGGTTTTAACTATGCTCTTGTATACATTAATGGTGATTTTGGGTAGTTGATTGCATGGGAATGGTTTAGTGGTAATTTGAATTGGGTTTGATCATATTATGCCCCCAATGTGTTTGACAAAATTACATTGGCTACTTTTAATAGAACTCTTGCTTGTTTTAAAACTTGGTAAAGAAAATTATGCATGGTTTAAATAGTTTTGAATGGTAAATGGCTAAGTTATGCCTGAGGGGCACATGGAATCCCCTAAGTGTTTTAATATGGTAAATTAAAGGGCACTTGAAAGTCCCCTTACACCTATATATGGTTGGCTATGGATAATACTTCCAAGTAAGGATTGGTGTTATGATACCAATATTACTGGAATTGATTAATAAATAGATAATGGTTTGATTATTTGGAAATTGGTTTTAATTGTGCAATAATTGCAGGAGGTGTCGATAAGCCATGGAAGGTAGATTTCCCTAGGGGACAAAAATTGGAAACTCATATTTTCTAATGTGAGGTAGTTCTTGGTGACCTTCATACTCTATTTTAAGGGATGTACTAGTTATTCTATATTTTCTTCTCTGGTCATGTAGCCACACACACTGGGGCCTTTTCAGCAGGTAGTGCTGAACTCATATAGCCCGTGGGTGGTTTAGGACTGCAAAGCTACATAACCTAGGAAAAGGTTTTAAAGGCATGCTAAACCTGGTCCCTTTTCCCGACATGGTTTTATATATATATATATGTGTGTGTATGGTTGTGTGTATATGGATGGTTTTACTTGGTTTTATAAATAGAATTAGTTTATCCTTGCCCTAAGATCATGCTAGCGGTCACTTGCTAACCCCATCTACCAGCGGCTATATACCCACTCTATACAGGAATCAACTGTTTTTCCCTAGGATCATGCTATGCATTTAGGAATGTTTCACTTTCTTAGTATTCTTTTTTCAAGCTTGGAGTCCCAGTCCTAGAATCTTCTTTAATCCTTGTTTATTCGTCTTTTAGATCTTGCCTCGTAGATTTAGAACACAAAGAAATTCCTCTACACCATTTGGGGGTACTGCTGAAGGGGTGCATCTTACTTAGGGGTTCATCTTCGATCCTAAGGCCCTATCCCTGATAGTTTTAGAGTTCTATTAATTTCTACTAGTCCTCCTCAAGGCGAGGTTACTAATACAGAATTTCGTCAGTCTATTCATGTTATTGATTAAATGGTCACTACTTAGGCTGAGAAGGGTATGACTAATGCTTTGTCTGATGAGGCCACAAGGTTTGGCCAATTTATGAAGATGAGTCCTCCCACTTTTTCTAGAGTGAAGGTGGAGAAGGATCCATAAGTATTCTTGGATGAAATGAAAAAGATATTTCGGGTGATGCAGGCTACTATTGTGAAGGGGGTAAACTTTGTAGCTTACCAGCTCAAAGATATTGCATATCAGTGATATGACGAGTGGTACAGATATAAGGGTGATGTGGAAGAATTAGTCTTGTAGGATACTTTTTACAAGGCCTTCTTAGATCATTTCTTTCCCCAAGAGTTGAGGGAAGCAAAGATAGAGGAGTTTGTAAATCTCAAGTAGGGGAGAATATATGTCAAGGAATATGCCTTGAAGTTTCATCAATTGTCAAGGTATGCTCCTAATTTAGTGGCTGACATGTGGACAAGGACAAAAAAGTTCTCTTTTTGGTTGAGTCAAGATTTGATCTTGGAAAGCAAGACTGCCTTGCTAATTAAAGATATGGAAATCTCTAGGTTGACTATTCATATGCAGATGGTAGAGGATATGAAGAGAAAACAGGTGAAGTTTTGAGATAGGCAGGGTATGAGGAGCAGGATTTCTGACTAGGGAGGTGCTCATTCTCATAGTGGTCGAGATGGTGGTAAATGAAAGAAAAAAAAGTGGGCAAGTTCTGGTTTCTACTCTTGTTCTAGTGTTTCTTACTAGTTAGACGGTAGGCGTCATTATAGTGGTGATAATTTTTGGGCGCAGGGTGCCTAGTCTCAGGACAGCGGAGGTCGGTATTTTTTTTATGTTCTTCTTTTTTATTTTGAGGTCTTCTTCATTGGGGTTACTGTGATGAAAAAAGGGACAAATGCTTCAAGTGCGGCCAGGCAGGGCATCGACTCAGGGATTGTCCGGTTAATAAGGTTTCTATGGGGGAAAATATGATTCTTGTGGATTGATCTTCTACTCCTATACCTGGTAGTGTTGTAACTACTTCTGCTACTGATCCTGGTTCTAGTGTTGGTCTAAACAGGTTATATGCTTTGGCGAATCGATAGGAATTAGAGGTATCATCTGATGTCGTTACTGGTACATTACAACTTTTCTCTTGTGACATATATTATTTTCTTAAATCGGGGTACACTCTCTCCTATGAGACTCTTTATGTGGCTATATCTTTTGGTTTTGATCCAAAAAATATTTTGGATCCTTTTTTCTACCCTAGTAGGTGAATCAGTTATTGCTAAGAGAGTCTATAGGGTGTGTGGTATATTTTGGTGGCAAGCAGACCTTGGTGGATCGGTTTGAGTTGGATATGATGGATTTTGATGTCATTCTGGGTATGGATTAGTTTCACTCTTAATGGACGACGTTGGATTGTCGAACCTGTAAGGTTATATTTATGTTCCCTGGTAAACCAGTTATAGAGTGGGAGGGTGTTTCTTTAGCTCCTAGGGGGAGGTTTGTTTCTTATCTTAGAATCGGAGTTTAATAGCCAAATGTTATCTTTATCACATAGTCTAGATTAAAGATTCTAACTCAGACGGTCCTTCTTTCCTGTTAGTTCCAGTGGTTAATGAATTTCCAGAAGTCTTTCTAGATGATCTTCCTGATGTTCATGTAGATAGGGAAATAGAGTTTAGTATTGATCTAATTTTAGACAATCATCCAATTTCGATTCCTCTATTTTAAATGGCTCCTACTGAGTTGAGGGAACTTAAGGAGCTATATAAGGATCTTCTCGATAAGGGGTTTATTCTTCCTAGTGTATCTCCTTGGGGTTCACCGATGTTGCTTGTAGACTCTCTTCGGATGTGCATTGACTATAGGTAGCTAAACAAGGTGACGGTCAAGAACAAGTATTCTCTTCTAAGGATAGATGATCTATTTGAACAGTTGCAAGGTGACAAGTTCTTTTCTAAGATAGATCTTTGGTCTGGGTGCCATCAACAAAAGATTAGGGAGGTGAATATCTCTAAGATGGCTTTTTGCACTTAGTATAGGTACTTTAAGTTTTTGGTAATGTCATTTTGGTTGACTAATGCTCTAGTGACATTTATGATCTAATGAATATGGCTTTTTATCAGTATTTGGATCTCTTCATTATTGTATTTATTGATAACATTCTGGTTTTTCAAAATGCAAGGTGGATCATGCTAATCACTTCCATGTGGTGTTGTCGGCCTTAAAGAAACAACAGTTGTATGCCAAGTTCTCCATGTGTGCTTTTGGTTGAACGCTATAACTTTCTTAGGTCATACTATTTTGATTGAAAGGATCAAGGTCGATCCACAGATGGTTGTGGTGGTGAAAATTTGGTCTAGACCAATGACTCTTTCCAACATTCGAAGCTTCTTGGGTTTAGTCGGGTATTATAGGCGGTTTGTGTATAGCTTTTCATCGATAGTTCCTCCTTTAACTAAGTTAACTCAGAAGGAGGTTAAGTTTTGTTGGTCAGATTCTTGTGAAGAGAGTTTCGAGAATTTAAAGGATAAGTTAACTTTGGCTCCAATTCTTACTTTGTCGAAAGGAAATGATCGGTTCGTGGTTTATTGCAATGCATCTCAGGTAGGTCTTGGTTATGTGTTGATATAGAATGGGAATTTAATTGCTTATGCTACCAGGGAGTTGAAGGTACATGAGAGGAATTATCCTACTCATGATTTAGAGCTGTTGACGGTTGTGTTTACTTTGAAAATATGGAGGAATTATTTGTATGGTGTTCATGTGGATATCTTTTCTGATCACAAGAATCTACAGTATGCACTAACCCAGAATAAGCTTAATCATAGGCAGATAAGTTGGCTTGAGCTTCTCAAGAATTATGATATGAGTTTTTGCTATAACCCAGGTAAGGTTAATATGGTTGTTGATGCTCTTAGGAAGTTATCCATGGTAAGTTTGACCCATGTAGAGGAAGGAAAGCAGGAATTGGTGTAGGATATTCACCGCTTGGATAATCTTGGAGTTCACCTCTTGGACTCCAATGAGGGTGGTGTGATGGTGCTAGATGTTGTTCGATCATCTCTTGGTGCGGAGACTAAGGAGAAGCAAGTGTCAGATCCTATCTTGATGAAAATCAAGAATAACGTTGGTAGGCAAAAGGTAATGGTATTTGAGATTGGTGGTGATGGCACTTTACGGTACTAAGGGAGGTTGTTTGTTCCTGATGTCCACGGGTTACGACAAAGGATTTTGGCTGAGGTGCATGAGTTTCTCTATGTTGTTCATTTTGACTCAACTAAGATTTATCATTATCTCAAGGAGATCTATTGGTGGAATGGTATGAAGAGGGATGTGGCTGATTTCGTAGCCAAGTACATGGTTTATCGACAGGTTAAGGTTGAGCACATGAGGCCAATAGGGTTGTATCAACAAATTGATTTTCCCGAATAGAAGTGGGAAGTGACCAATATGAACTTCATTATTGGTATTCCTCGGTCTCATAATTAGTATGATTCATTTTGGGTCATCGTGGATAGGATAAGTAAGTCTGTGCACTTTTTGCCAGTACGAACTACCTTCTCGACAAAGAATTATACTAAATTGTATCATCGGGAGATTATGAATCTTTATAGGGTGCCATTTTTGATAATTTTTTTATCATGGCACACAATATATGCCTTACTTTTGGCAATTTTTTCAAAGAGGGTTGGAGACCAAGCTGAGTCTGAGTACTACTTTCGATCCGCAGATGGTTGGACAAGTAGAGAGAACTATTAAGATATTAAATGATATGATTTGGTCCTGTGTAATTGATTATGATGGAAATTAGGTTGAGCATATACCTTTGTTGGTGTTTGCTTAATACAATAGCTATCATTCTAGTATTGGTATGGGCCCTTTGAGGAATTGTATGGTAGAAGGTGTAGATCTTTTATAGGTTGGTTTGAGCTTGGTGAGGAGCACATGTTTGGTCCCTATTTGGGTTTCCAGGCTATGGAGAAGGTGAAGGTAATTTAGGATAGGCTTAAGGCTACCAAACTCGCCAAAAGTTCTATGCAAATGTGAGGGGTAGATACTTGGGAAATTGAGGCTGAGGTAAGTTTTTCCTTAAGGTATCTCCCATGAAAGGAGTAATATAATTTGGAAAGAAGAGGAATCTCAATCCCCGATATGTGGGTCCTTATAAGATTTTATGAAGAGTTGGTAATATTGCTTATAAGCTAGAGCTGCCTTCTAGCTTGATCTTGGTTCATCCGGTCTTTCATGTTTCCATGATGAAGAAGTGCATTGGTGATCCTTCTTTGGTTGTTCCTTTGGAAGAATTGAGTCTCACAGATTCTTTGTCTTATGAAGAAGATCCAATTGAGATCTTGGATAGGTAAGTTCATCAATTTCAGGCAAACAATATTCTTCGGTGAAGGTTCTATGGTGGAACCATAAGGTAGAAGAAGCTTCATGGGAAGAGGAGAAGGACATGAATTCCAAATATCCATATTTATTTTCTGCTCCTGGGATTCATGCGAAAAGTATGTGTCTTCAACACATCTTTATTGTCTGAGTTTGTTAAATGAAAGATTAATCTTTGCCTCTTTGTTCCCAATCTTCCTTGAGCTTTAATCTAGCAGGGGTTTGGATGAAGGGTATCGATCATATGCTGTCAATACGACTTAGTTGGATGAGTCGTATTATGAATAGTATTGGATCTAAGGGTTTAGGCCAAGATATGAGTGGAGGATACCAATCATTTTGTAGGGTATGACTCGTATGGGTCAGTCGTACCCCTGTGATAGGATATTGGTGCAACTTAAGTGGGGTTATTGTGGACATTTCCCCACTTATCCTAATATGGTCCCAGAACTTCTAACCTATTTGGAAGGTTAATTACTATATTATTCCATTCATTAACTCTTAGGAACTCTTCTAAAACACTCCATAAATTTCTCAAGAGCTTTTGGGTAAGGGAAGCTAGGGTTGAAACTAAAGGATCAATTTGGGGCTTGTCTTGGTGATTTCATTACATCATCATCTTGGTGTAATGCATGTTCTCTTCCCTCATTGTTAATTCTAACTAAAGACGTGATTTTTATGATTGTTTTCATGATTTTATTTATTGTATGATTTTGGTTTTCAATTATGATTCGGCAGTTTTGATATTAAATAATTGGTTATGGTGTCTCATAGTTTTAATTATGCTTTTATATGCATTATTGGTGGTTTTGGTTAATTGATTGCATGGAAATGGCTTAATGGTAATTGTTTTGGTCATATTATGCTCGCAATGTGTTTGACAGAATGCTTATAAAGATATGTTCATTGCATTGACTACTTTTAATTGAACTCTTGCTTATTTTAAAACATGGTAAAAGAATTATGAATTGTTCAAATGGTCAACGACTAATGGTTATGCTTGAGGGGCATATGGAATCCCCCAATTCGTTTATATGGTAAATGGAAGGACACTTGAAAGTCCCCTTAAATCGATATATGATTGGTATGGATAATACTTGCAAGTAAGGATAGGTATGACGATACCAATATTAATGGTCTTGGTTAATAAGTGGATAATGATTGGGTTATTTAGAAATTGATTTTAACTGGGCAATAATGGCGAGAGGTGTAGCTAAGCCATAGAAGGTGGAGGTTCGGGGGGGGGACCAAAACTGGAAACTCATATTTGTGGATATGAGGTTGGTCTTGGTAACATTGTGCATGATGTCACACTATATTTTTGGGGATGTACTATTCATCCTATGTTTTCTTCCTTGGTTGTGCATCTACACGCACTAGAGCCATTTTTTAGGGGAGCTGGACCTATATAGCCTATGTGTGGTTTAGAACAACAAAGCTACACAACCCAAGTAAATGTTTTAAAGGCATGCTAAACCCGATCCCTTTTCCCGACATAGTTATATATATGTGTGTGTATGTGTGTGTGTTTTTGTGGTTTTGTGTATATGGATGGTTTTACTTGGTTTTATAAATTGCATCATTTTATCCTTACCTTGAGATCATGCTAGCGGTCACTCGTTAACCCCGTCTACTGGCGGTTGTATACTAATGCTATACAGGAACCGACCATTCTACTCCTTCTACGTAGTGACTGACTCAGGATAAGAATTTGGACTGAAGTGGTAAGCTTTCATCCTTTTTTAAGTCTCCATTTCATGTTATGGATTTTTCTAGACACTTTAATTTTATTTTGGATATTGGTTTTGGCTATGGTTGGGTGCAAGTCCCAACTGGAATTCATTTTTCTTTTGGTTAAATACTTTGTGGTACTTCTATGGGTTGGAATGGGCTGGATCGGTATAAGTGTCATCCTTAGAATTGGTATTGGTATTGAGACTGGCATCATCGGACATAATTTCTCACTATTCCACTATATTTCATTTTGGGACTAATTGTATTAAATTTTAGACCATCCTTGGTTATGGCCCTTGTTTCAGTATGGTTTGGTATGGTTGGATTATTGGTATAGGATGGTTGGACTCGGTTGGGTCGGTACGGTTGTGATCATATCCTAGAGTTTTCTTGTGAGCTATTACACTATCTTGTTATATGCTTAAAATTCAGCCAATACAGGACATATGGTTGGAGGTTGGGTTGGGTAACAAGGGTGGTCTCAGGTTCTGGTCGGACTTGGTATGCCCATTATGGCAAGGCCCTAGGGCGAGTCGTGTCACATTATTGGACTTTAAATTGAACTATTGCATGGTATAACTTGGTAGTGGAATCAAAAATTATATAAATGGTTTAAATATTTTGGATTGGATAAATGGGAAGGTCTTGGTGGTTATGGTTGATCTAATTGAAAGCCTTGTGGGATACAAAGGAATCCCCCTAGCAAACATAATAATGATCAATTGTGGGGTACACGGGATTCCCCAAAGTCAATTTGATAATGTAATCTATGGGTACATAAGAATCCCTTCTCCCTAAAAAGGATTGCTAAGGACATTTCTTACAAACTATAGTAGGTATGACGATACCACTACTTATAGCCTTGGTTAATAATAAAAGAAATGGTGGTCTCGTTGTGTGATAAGGGTTTTAATTGGGCAATAATGGCTGGGTGTGATAGCTAACTGTAAAAGCGTGAGCCCAATGGACGGACAATGGAAATTCATGTTTGCCGATATGAGGATGTGTCATGGAGACCATATATGATACTTACAAGGTACATGAGAATCCCATTAGTACAATTGTACATATGTAAAATGGAGAGTGAAGGGTACTTGGGAATCCCTTACTCCTATGGTATCGCTGGTTTATACGGCTACACGTATCAGGGCCCGTTCAAGGGGTTACACTGGAACCATTTAGCCCATGGGTGGTTCTAGAATCGTTAAGATACACATACCCAGGTTAATGGTTTTTAAGGAATGCTAAACCCGATTCCCTTTCCCAGCATGTTTATATATATATATCTATGTATGTTTGTGAATGCATATGGTTAATTTACTTGGCTTTAAACATTGGTACTATTCTATCCTTATCTGGAGTGCATGCTAGCATTAACCCGCTAACCCATTTTCGAGTGGATGTATCCCCACGCGATGCAGGAATCGGCTATTCTATTCCTCCTTCTTAGTGATTTGATTCAGGATCAGCTCGATTGGATCGATGTGGTGAGCTTTAAAATTCCAGAAGGCTCCTTTTCATCTCATGGATATTTTTCTATACTTTGGTTATTTCATAGATATTGGTTTTGGCTATGGGCATGTCCCAACCAGATATTGTATCACTTTCAATTAGAGGATTTGTGGAACTACTATGGGTTGGTATAGGCTGTGTCGGTAATGGTGTTGGCCTTGGTATTGGTATTGCAATTATGGCTGATACTATTTGGCTGTATTTATATATGTTCCATCCTATTATGTTATGGACTCGTTCTTGGTTATTGTTTGGTTTATGTATGGTTATTGGTTTGGTATTGGATGGTTGGACTTTCTTGGGTTGGTCACGGCTTTGGACCAATCCCAAAGTCTGGTATTGTACAAAACCCTATCTTGTTATATGTTCAGAATCCATACGGATCAGGGTACGTGTTTGGAGGTTGGTTGGATAATGGGGGTGGTCCCCCATCCTGGTTGGTGTTGGGATGCCCATAACAAAAAAGCCTCAGTTTGGGTCGTGTCAGCGGCTTTCTTGTTTCAAGATGATCGGTTGAGGTAGGTTATAGTTTTATATATAGTAGTCTAGTTGCGTGTAATAACTATAGTTGATGGGAGATTTCATATCTAGACCTATGGGCATGGTGTTTCGATTGATAAAACATAGAATTAATGTAATAATAATATAATTATGAGATATTGTGTTTTCTATGGATTCCTTGAGGGGTGTTTGTATTTATATGACTTACTTAATGATTGATAGAGTTTAATATCCAAAGGTGTACAATAATAGATGAATTAGGTGACCTTCTAATCTACAGAGCTAGTCTTTACTATCTTAAAAAGGGTGAACCCGATATTATGTTTAGTTGGAGTATGAGATATACTTACAAGAAGATCTATCGGATGGTTTCTTGTGATAAGATGAGGTAATGATATAACTTAAAAACCTAAAGTTAAGGTTGGCTAAGTTCTAGGAAGTAAGATTTGTATAGGTGTATGATTCTATCTAGAATTGTAAGTTGAACCAAATGTATTGGTTGAATTATTTACTAAACAGAAAGAGTGCCTTAAACTTAGTGATGACTTGAGTGTAGGGATTACTACTTAATAACTAAACATACCTATTTTAAAATGAATGATAGAGAGTTAAATTAGTCTTAGAAATAATAGAACGATTTAGAGTGTAGATATCAATCATGGTAGAATGTAAACTCCTAAAATAGATGCTTGATTTATTTGTCTTTGGAGATGTTTGTGATTGATGATTGAGTTGGATAATCCTCATTTGAGCAAGTGGTCAATTGGACTTTAGAGATACCTATGAATTTCTTTACTAGTGGATATTTGGTGTACTTGGAATAATAAGCTTATGATTTTTGACTGCATTTACTTTATTGTCATTAATTTTGAGCTCTATTTCATTTGACTTAGTTGTTATTAATTGTAGGTTTTATTTCAATCATTATTGCTTGCATCTAATTCTTATTTTGTGTTTATAATTTTTAGGCACTTTTTATAATTATTGACTACATTTGACATTTACATTGGTGTTGATTATGGTGATATTGAGCTTATAATGTTCATGATATTGATTATGATGATGTTTCGGTTACCACACCGGTACAAATATAATATGATGTTGTAATAGATTGGGTACCATGCCAGTGCAGATATGGTATATTATGGTAAAGGGTCAGGTACTATACTAGGACATTATAATATTATTGTTGATGAGTTGAGAAGGGGAAGAGATGTTATTATCTTCCATACGTACAATAATCATATGCATTTGAATGCACATTTATATTTGTAAGCTATTGGTGGTTCCTAAATTGAACCGAGTTATGCTGATGGTGTATGATGGTTTCTTGTGTGGATTGATTGTTTGATGAGATAATATTATTCCTTGAGTGGATTGATTACATCAATAATTGTGATTTTTATTTCAGTAGAATGTGAATATGAGAAATGTTTTGGATTGTCAATAAATCTTATTCTCCCGTGTGTATAGTTATATACATGAGGCATATTATAATTCCTTTTCTTGTAGGGCTGTTGATATTATCTATTATCTTGTCTGTTTCAATATTAATCATTAAGGATAATATATTAAGGATCAGGGGTTGTCTAAAAAGAAGATTAATAAGAAGGATAAAAGTATATAGAGTTGTTGTAATAAGGTAATGTACAAGAATTCTGGAATTGATTAATTTCTAGAATATAGTTAGTTAATCACTCCGTAATAGCAAAGTAATATTGCTTAAATGAACAAAAGATAGTAGGTTTTTGAAGTTTGAAGTATGTTAAGTATGTTCAAATATTAACTTGTATGCTTGTCATGATTTTTCTTGTTTTCTATATGTTGTCCTATATTTGTAACCCTGGTTAGTTGATGATACTTACTTTTATGTATGGTTTAACTAATATTGTACTTACTTTATCTCTATTTGGCAATAAATCTATGTTCCCGGTTAGTTGGAGTTTCTATAGGTAAAATGGGTAATTATTCTTCAATAGCTCTTATCATTCCACTCATCTATGGATAATGTGACATTGGTCATCTATCTATTTGTTTAGTGCTCTTGTACCAATTTAGGCCAGGTTCTAAGGAGTCACTTGTAGTTGTTTTTTATTTTTCTTTTCATACCCAATATACTAAATACAAGTTATGGAACAATTAAATTTAATAAGCATTTTAACTATTTAATTGTATTAAAGATGATAGATATTATTGGTTAAGTGAGCTTTGTAATAACTTTCATTTTGCTTTAATGGCGGGATATTTAGGGTTTTCCCATTTGGAGTAGGTGCAGGTAGGTGTCTAGCACGTTTTGGTGGATTGGGTCGTGATAAAGATAGTATTAGAGCCTAGGTTATAAGACTCCCAGTGCAAGTTCAAATATTGAGTAGAGTTTTGCGGATTGGTATGTTGGTGTCAACATTAGATCTTTAGGAAGGTACAAGGCATCTAGGAACCTATTTAAATTTTTTCTTTCTAATGGCTCCATCTCACTATTGTATCCAAAGGTTGGGTTCAATTGGTATTTATCCAATTTCAATTAGTATCTCAATCGTCACAATTGGGACTAGTTGGTCCCAGTTAGTATTATTTAACATGTAAAGGTTGAGACAAGACGTTCAACCAATAGAGGTCAATAAAAAACAAATAAAGTGGATTTTTATGCTTCGTTTGATATGGGGTTAAGTACATGTGGTGAGTTAATGATGTGTTAAAAATGTTCTATGTGTATTATTTTTAATGAAAATGTATGGAAACTTCTTTTGTGATGCTTAAACTCTCAAATATGATTATTGATTGTGTGTGTGGTTGGATAGTGTATAGCCAAGCAAAGCGGTGGACGTAAGGAACGGGTGTGATCTTGAGAGCGTCTTTTATTTTAGGACTTGATCTATAGCTCATATTCAGTGATTAGGAGTACTGGTTGACTTCTATTCGAATCTTAATGAACTACCCAATTTCTTGGATTTTTGATTAGGAAAAGTGGCATGATAAAATGCTACTTAAATTACTTTTATGGTTGGTTATTGTTTTTATTGTGATATTACCAAGTTATTTGATGTTCAAACTTTTGAAGTACATATGGTCATTAGTGGTATGAGATAAGGTATTACAAAATAATATATGTGGATCTTAAAAACTAGATGTGATTGATGGTACATCTTGATTTGATTTGGTCCTTGATAATATGTTAGGATCTATTTATGGTCTAGAATTTTATGATCACGTTATGATACTTGTGTGGTACAAACTTTGATGATTATAATAGAGATCCACATATGATCTGAATGTTAGATGATTATATCTAGGCCAGAAGTACTCGGGTCATTATCAATGACATTGTCGAATTTCTTATTAGAGGCCATTTACTAGAAGCTTTGGTCTGAGACTAATTGTTTGATAGAGAAAGCTCTAAAGTAGGGAATTGAGCCTAAAGTACAAGTGAACTATCCAATAACATGTCAAGACCCACGAAAACCCCAGGGTCGTAATATGGTGATTAGAACCACAAGTGATCCCTAGCTAGCCCATGATATTGGATTAATGCTTGAGCAACTAATTCAATCATCTAAAAAAAGCTAAATTGACTAAGTCGAAGCATAATCATGAGATAAGTTATTTCAATATGTTACTGTTAAAAGCACACAACATAATAATCTGGAACAAAGAGGAACTTAAACTAGATACAATAACTTTATAATGCCCAAACTACCCCTCCTTAGAAGGATAAAGTAGTCGTTGTCAAATATAGTTGAGTTAGGTTTCGATCACTTATGTGACCTTATTTGTGGCTATGTATTTTAGTTTTCTTCTGGAGTATGTTTTGGACCCTTTTCTGTTTCTACCTCAGTAGGTGACTCTGTGATTGCTAGAAGAGTCTAGAGAGGGTGTATGGTATCTGTTGGTAGTAAAGAAACTTTGTTGGATCTGTTCGAATTGGATATGGGGAATTTTAATGTCATATTAGGGATAGATTAGTTGCCCTCATGTTATGCTTCTTTGGACTGTCGTACACATAGGGTTATCTTTAAGTTCCCTAATGAGCCGATTATTGAGTGGAAGGGTGGTTCCCTAGCTCCTAAGGGGAAGTTCATATCTTATCTTAGAGATCGAAGATTGATCTGCAAGGGGTGTCTATATCATCTAGTTTGGGTTAAAGATTCTAACTCGGATGGTCCTTCTTTGCATTCTGCTCCAATAGTAAATGAATTTCATGAGGTCTTTCCTGATGACCTTCCTGGTGTTCCACCTGATAGGGCGATTGAGTTTGGGATTGATCTTGTTTCGGACACTCGTACAATATCTATTCCCCGGTATAAAATTGATCTGACTGAGTTGAAGGAGCTTAAGGAGCAATTAAAGGATCTTTTGGATAAGGGTTTCATCCGTACTGGTGAGTCTCTGTGGGGCTCACCACTATAATTTGTGCGTAAGATGGATGGTTCCCTTTAGATGTGCATTGATTGCCAGCAGCTGAATAAGGTAACGGTAAAGAACAAGCACCCTCTTCCAAGGATAGACAATTTGTTTGATAAGTTACAGGGTGCTAAGTTTTTCTCCAAGATTGATCTTTGATCCATGTATCATCAGTTAAATATTAGGAAGGAGGACATCCTTAAGACTTCCTTCCATACATGGTATGAGCATTTTGAGTTTCTAGTTATGTCTTTTGGGTTGACCAATAAACCTGCGACATTACTAGATTAGATGAATAGGGTTTTTCATCAGTTTCTGGATTCGTTCGTTATTATGTACATAAATGATATTTTGGTGTATTCTAAGAGTGAGATGGATTATGTGAATCACCTCTGAATTGTGCTACAGACCTTTAAAGAGCAGCAGTTGTATGCCAAGTTTTCGAAATATGAATTTTTACTGAACACTGTCACTTTTCTGGGTCATATCATTTCTAGAGAGGGGATCATGGTGGATCCATAGAAGGTTGTAGTGGTTAAGAATTGGCCTAGACCCACAACTCTAACCTATATTCGGACCTTCTTGGGTTTAGCTTGTTATTATAGGAGGTTTGTGGATAGTTTTTTGACTATAGATGCCCCGTTGACTAAGTTGACTTAGAAGAAGGTAAAGTTTTTGTGGTCGGATGCTTGTGGGGATAGTTTCGAGAAGCTGTAGAATAAGTTCACTTTGGCTCTGATTTTAAATTTTCTTGAAGGAACTGATGGTTTTATGGTCTACTGTGATGTGTCCCGCATGGTACTTGGTTGTGTTCTGATGCAGCATTAGAAGGTTATAGCTTATGCATCTGGACAGTTGAAGGTTCATGTAGGGAATTATCCGACTCATGATTTGAAATTGTTAGATGTGGTGTTTGCATTAAAAATCTGGCGTCAACATTTGTATAGATTGCATATGGATATCTTCTCTGATCATAATAGCCTACAGTATGTATTTACTCAAAAAGATCTTATACTCAGCCAAAGGAGATGGATTAAACTTCTCAAGGATTATGACATGAGTCTTCACTACCATCCAGGTAAAGCTAATGTGGTTGCTGATGCTCTTAGTAGGTTGTCCATTGGGAGTTTATCTTATGTAAATAAGGAGAAGCGAGACTTGGTGAAGGATATTCACTGCTTGTGACCTGACCCGACCGGAGGTCTTGTCGTAATGGGCATCCCATAACCAACTAGGACTGGGGACCACCCCTTGTTACCTAACCCAACCACCATTAGTATATCTTGAGTCGTCTGAATCTCGAAAATATAACAAGATAGCATAACTAGACAAGGACTAACTTTGGAATAGGTCTATTCCTAGACCAAACCTATCAAGTCATCCCGTCACACAAAATCGTACCAACCAAACAACCAAGTCGTACCAATACCAAACCAAGGGACATAAACTAGGCCAAAACCAAATGACATTCAAAACATACTATAATTAATCCCAAAATTAAATACGATGGAACAATCAAAATTATTGTCAACCGATATTAGCCCCAATACAAATGCCAATGATAAGGATGACACACATATCGATCCAGCCCATTCCAACCCACAGCAGTATGACAAAGCCTCTAACTAAAAGAGTAAGAATATCTGATTGGGACATGCCCCCAACCATACCAAAAACCAATATCCAGAAATAAGCTAAAATTTCTAAAAATATCCTTAACATGAAATGGTACCTTCCAAAAATATGGAAGCTCACCACTTCAATCCAATAATTATCCCCAAGCTAATCAATATGTAGGAGGAGTAGAACAGTCGGTTCCTGCATAACGAGGGTATACAGCCGCCCGAAGATGGGTTAGCGAGTGATTGGTAGCATTAACTCAAGATAAGGATAAAATAATGTCGTATATAAAACCAAGTAAAACCATCCATACGCACACAATCATATATATATATATAACCATGCTGAGAAAGGTAACCGAGGTTTGCATGACATAACCTTTACCTGGGTTGTGTAGGTTTGACTTCCTAAACAAATCCACGGGCTATATAGGTTCAACTCCCCCTGCTGAAAGGTCCCCAGTTCATGAAGCCACACGACTAGGTAATAAAAATATGGAATGACTAGTACATCCCCCAAATATAAAGTGTGACATCAGGTACACGGTCACAAGGACCAAACCTCATATCATCAAATATGAGTTTCCAGTTTTGATACCCCAGGACCTCTACTTTCCACAACTTTGCGACACACCCCGCCATTATAGCCTAATTAAAACCATAACCAAGAAGCCAACCAATCCATTAACCATTGATTAACCAATGGCATTAATAGTGGTATCATTATACCAACAATAACTAGCAAGTTTCATCCATAGCCAACCATATATAAGTTTAAGGGATTCCATGTACCCTTCATGTTTTCCAATTAATTAAACCATAGCATCCAAGCCCTTTCCAATTAATTTAAAACCATTTAAACCATTCATATCATTCAGGGTTCCATTACCAAGTTTAAACCATGTATAAGTTCCATTAAAAAACCAATATTATAATAAAAACATTGTTAAGGCATTTTATCAAATACATTGGGGGCATAGTATTTCCAAAACCAAAGTCCATTACCGAAAAACCATTCCCATGCAACCAATTATCCAAAACCATCATTAATGCATACAAAAGCATAATTAAAATATGGGAAAACCATAACCAAGCATTTTACAAAGAAAAACCCCCAAATTATATTTGAAAACCCAAAATCATACGATATTCAAATCATGAAAGCATTGTATAAAATCATGCCTTTAGTTGGAACTAATAATAAGGGAAGATAACATGCCTTAATTGATAAAGTAGATAGAGTGAAACCACTAACAAGATCCCTAAATTAGTCCTCAAGTTGAAACCCTAGCTTTCTTTCTCAAAAGCTTTAAAGAGAATTATAGAGTGTTTAGGAAAAGTATCTAAGAGTTAATAAATAGAATAATAGGGTAAATAGCCTTCCAAGAGAGTTAGAAGTCGTGGGACCTTATTAGGATAAGTGGGAAAATGTCCACAATCCCCCCACTTAAGTTGCATAAAATCCCACCACAGGGGTATAACTGACCCTTACAAGTCATACCCTTCGATACAAGTGGTACCTACCACTCGTATCCTAAGCCTCAACCCTTGGACCCAACATTGTCCAGTGTATGACTCATCCTACCCAAGTTGTATTGACAATATATGATTTATACCCTTCACCCATATCCCTGGCTAGATAGAAAAATAGATAGTTTGAACACTATCCACCATACGAGTCTAGGGTATGCTCATACCCTGGATTATATCTCCTGGTGATCCACTCAGGCTCAGATCATACTTAAGTTTCCAAGTATAAAGATAAGAGAAGAAACTAAAAAATCCATATCCAACCATATGACTAGTACCACTAAGTCGTACCCATTCCAGTGACAAAAATCCATCTCACCAACTAACATAGGTCAACATACGACTGAACTATACTATCTATACCCAAACATATGGCTCATACCCTTGAGTCGTATTGAGTCCAGAGAACAGAATTATAGGAAATTTTATAAGGTCTAGAAACCAGGGTGTTTTAGTCTCCCCCACTCGGAACATTCGACCCCAAATGACGGACAAAGTAAAGGAAACCACATGCACGAGTCATTTGCATTATCTACTATATTTCTAATATTTACCAAAGTTCAAAAACAAAGAGGCAAAGATATTAATGTTTCCTTTAACAAGCTCAAAAAATAAAGATGTTTTGATGATGCATACCTTCCGCATGAATCCCAAGAGAAAAAACAGATGCAGCTACTTAGACTTCATGTCCTCCTCCACTTACTATGTAGCTTCTTCCATCTTATGGTTTTTCCATAGAACCTTAACCAAAGCCAAATCCTTGGTTCGCAACTGGAGAACCTGCCTATCTAAAATCTCAACCAGGACCTCTTCATAAGCTAGAGCGTTTGACATACCCAACCCCTCACCCCCAAAGGAACAATTGAAAAAGCATCACCAAGACTCTTTCTCAACATAGAGACATAAAATATCGAATGAACCAAACTCAATCTAGAAGGTAACTCCAACTCATAAGAAACATTACCAACCCTCCACAAAATCTCATAAGAACCAACATACTGGGGACTGAACTTTCTATTCTTACCAATCCACACTAATCCCTTTATGGGAGATACCTTGAGGAAAACCTTATCCCCCACCTCAAACTCCAAGTCTCTATGCCTAACATTCATATAGGACTTTTGGTGACTTTAGGCAGCCTTAATCCTATCCCAAATTGCCTTTACTTTTTCCATAGCATGATAAACCAAGTTAGGCCTAAACATATCTGCCTCCAAAAAACCAAAGAAACCAATAGGATATCTACACCTCCTACCATACAACGCCTCAAAAAGAGCCATACCAATACTAGAATGATAGTTATTGTTGTAAGAAAACTCTACCAAAGATAGATACTCAGCCAACTGCCACCATAATTAATCATACAAGCCCAAAGCATATCCTCTGATGTCTGAATAGCTCTATCTACTTGTATATTCATATACGGATGAAAAGCAACACTCAGACTCACCTTAGTACCCAACTTTTTCTTAAAAAAATGCTAGAAGTGAGATGTAAACTGCGTAGTACAATCAGAGATAACCAAAATAGTTATTTTGTGTAGCTTCAGAATATTTTAAAGATATAAATTCACATAATACACCATGAAAAAAGTAGTCTTCATTGGCAAGAAGTGAGCAGACTTCGCCATCCTATCCACAATGACCGAAATAAAATCAATTGATTCTAAGATAGTGGAAGACCAGTAATGAAATCCATATTGATTACCTCCCATTTCTATTCGAAAAATGTAATCTCTTGATACGAACCACAAGGTCTCATGTGCTCAACTTTAAATTTTTGACACACTAAGAACTTGGAAAGAAAATCAACCACGTTCTTTTTTATACATTCCACTAATACATCTCCTTGAGATCATAATACATCTTTGTCGAACCGAGATAGACAACATAGCACAATTAATGCGCCTCAGCCAAAATCCTTTGTCGCAACTCGTCGATATTAAGAATGCACAACCTCCCTTGGTACCATAAAGTATCGTCACCACTAATCTCAAACACCATCACCATTATGACCCAAACTAAGGCCTGACCATGATGGACATCCCGAACTATGAAGGCCCAAAATGCCCTTCTCTATCTGGTAATCATGCACAACACTTATATAATAAAGAAGATGAGGAAACATAATTATCTATGAAAACATGGTCAAATTCTAATATCAACATAAATAAAGAAAACTGTAGTGCAACTACAGCTAAATAACATCTGACTCAGTTTCCAAAATCTCTACTACATAAAAATCTGATAACTGTTGAAAAACTAGGACAAGGCCTCTAGTAGACCAAAATAATAATAAGGGTCATAATCTGAAAGATGGGCCTTCTGGAATAGAGCAGACTCACCAACTAAACACTATAAGCTTTGTATGATGAATCAACTGCCTTTTTGGACTCCTAGACTAAGCCTCAGAACCTGGAGGGAAGAGGGGCGGTCAATATAGATGTACTGATACACAAAGTATTCCAAAATAAAACTTTTATATAGATAAAATAGTTGGAGAGCAAATCTTCAGATACTATACATGAAATAGTTCTAAAACACATGGGAACTTTCTAAAAATCACAAATCATTCTTATCAATGCAATGTCTGATCTTTGTATAACTTCTGAGTTAGGTGGCTTCCCTTACAATTCTAATATTCCACGGGCTGTGTGGAATCCACCATTGACTCAGCGGGGAAGTCCCCAACCTGAGTGTGCCACAAGGGTTGGAGTTTTTGATTCTGATACGCCACACGGCACTAGACCAGTAAAATATAATATACCTAGATCAGTAAATCACAATTTTGGACAATGAGTTGTCTGACTCATGCCTTCTTCGGAGAACCACCTAAGCTCTCTTTATGCCCAATTTTATCCTGTTCTAAATCATGCATTATTCTAGTTTCGACATCTGAAAATTCTAACTTTAAACATGTATTCTATTCTGTTCTAAATTACAATGGCATAATCTGAGTTGCTGTAAGACCTCGGGAAATTTTTTGTTGAAATTTTATGCGTAAACATGTTGGATTCTATCTTCTAGAATGAATTATAAATTTTTCATGTGGAATGTCTTAGATTATGACCCACTATTACGTAGAGTATCGAATAAGCTTTCCAATGATATGTGGATCATCTAAAATGGACACCCGAGCAACGAATTATGAACATTTTGATTGAACTGTGAATAGTAGTGAACAGTAAAACGTGCAGGAAAAAGTACTAAGGTCTGGCATATTTTTGCTCCAACTTTAAAAGATCATAACTCCTTGTACACAATGATCTGGGTGATCTACTATATATCAA
>NC_061116.1:151377957-151397436 GCF_002878395.1 Capsicum annuum
GGGAATTCATTTACTACAGGGACAGACTGAAGGGAAAGACTTTCAGTGTTAGAATCTTTAACCCGAATAAGATGATACAAGCAAACCTTGGAGATAAGTTTTTGGGCTTTGAGGTAAGATATGAAGTGTCCTCTAGGTGCTAAAGAGTGCCCCTCCTACTCTATTGCTGGCTCACTCAGAAAAGAAAAGGTAACCTTTCGAGGTCTACAGTCTAGTGTGGCATAACACCAATGGAGCCAGTCCATCCCTAGGATTGCATCAAAAGCAAGCATATAAAGTTCTATGAGGTCTTCCACCGTATCCCTACTAAGAATAGACATGACACAATTTTTATACACCCTCTTTGCCACAACAGAATCACCCACCGGGGTGAAAATAGAGAAAGGTTCGGCAATCACTTTGGGCTCAAACCCAAAACTAACCATCATATACGAGGTCACATAGGATAAGGTAGACCCAAAATCAAGTAACACAAAAATATCATGAGAAAAGATTTGTAACGTACTGGTGACAACATCTAGTGAGGCTTTCGCCTCTTGTCGGTTGGTCAATGCATATAACCGATTGCAATCGCTCCCAGCAGCTGTAGTGGCTCCCTTTTGAGGCGATGGTGGTACGGAAGATTTTTCCTGAGACTTAGCTCCACCAACATTCCTCCTAGCGGAGGGACAATCTCTCTGGAAGTGGCCCGTCTGACCGCAAGAATAACACACAAATGCGCCTATCTGACACTTTCCCGGGTGATGCCTACCATAAGTCTCGCACCATGGAAAAGTATGGTGTTGTTGTGCCACACTACACTGCGACTGAGTATCCCAAGCTCTGGGTTCATGACTAGTCTAAAAACTCTGGGGGAGTCTATCAACTGGGGGTCTGGGCGTTGGGGCACTAGCTACAGACTGTGCCTTATCCCAAAACTTTTTCTTTTGCCACTTGTTACCCCAATTACCACCCTGCTGCTGACTAGGGTTCTGATCCACTGATCTGGCTCTCTTCGCCTACCTATCCTTCTCTCGGGACTCAGCTATCTTCTTCTTCTTCTCCTCAACCTGCTGCATGTGTATTATCAGCCTAGCAAAGTCCAATTCCCTAGTTAGCATCGCCCCTTGATATTCAAGCACCAGATCATCTGAAAGGCTAGAAGTAAACTTCATCATTCGAGCTCTCATACTACTCATCACCTCAGGAGCATAACGGGCCAGCTGATTAAACTTTAAAGTATACTCCTGAACACTCATCTTACCCTACTTAAGGTTCATGAACTCTTTTTTAGCTTCCCTTATCTCCAAAGGAAAGAATCGGTAAAGAAAATCTTCCATAAATTTGTCCCACACTGTGGGCTCAGCATTGTCACCCTTAGCCTCTTCCCACTCATCATACCACTGGTTTACTATATCCTTTACTTGATAAGCCGCTAGTTTGACACCTTCCACTTGATCCACATGCATCACTATGAAAATTTTCTCCATTTCGTCTATGAACTCTTGTGGATTCTCTTCTACTTTAGTTCCAGTAAACTTAGGCGGGTTCATTCTTATGAACTGACCCACCCTAGTATCTTTATATGTAACAGGTGCAGACCCAATATCTTCTGATCATTGGGCCTGATTAGCCACCAACTGTGTCAGCATATGAATAGATTGTCTAAATTCTACATTCGAAATATCCCTCTGAGTAGTCAAGGGACGGTTAACATTGGTCTGTTGAGCCCTAGGTGGACTGCTCGGGACTGGAAAGACTCTAGGAGTAGGGACAGGTTCTGGAGTGTGAGCTTTGTTACGTGTCCTCATACCATAAGTGGGACTGACTTTGTCCTCTTGAGTATTAACATTGGTGCGATAGGGAGGTATAGCTGGTTTTCTGAAAAGCAAGAGATCATTGATTAGGGAACAGAATAGACTCTGAAGCACGAGCTAAATCACAAAGAAGAGAAACATTCCTAAATGGCTAGTAGCCTCCTGCCTATAAGTATAGCATGCAACACGCCCATAAACAAGACTCTATCCGACATAATTTTGCAGACACCCTGGGACTATGAACCATGCTCTAATACCAAGCTTGTCACGACCCAAACTAGGCCTGGCCATGATGGACATCCTGAATGATGAAGGCCCAAAATGCCCTTTTCTATCTGGTAATCTTGCACAACACTCATATAATAAAGAAGATGCAAAAACATAGTCAGGTACGAAAAATGGTCAAATTTTAATATCAACATAAGTATGAAAAACTGTAGTGCAACTACAGCTAAATAATATTTGACTCAGTCTGTGAAATCTCTACTATATAAAAAACTGATAACTGTCTGAAAACTGGGACAAGGCCCCCAGTAAACCAAAACAATAATGAGGCTCATAATCTGAAAGACAGGCCTTCTGGAATAGAGTAGGCTCACCAACTGAACACTACAAACTCTGTCTGATGAATCTACTGCCTTTCTGGACCCCTAGACTGAGCCTCGAAACCTGGAGGGAGGAGGAGGGTCAATACAGATGTACTGGTATGCAAAGTATTCCAAAATAAAACTTTTATATAGATAAAATAATTGGAGAGAAAATCGTCAGATACTATACATGAAATAGTTCTAAAACACATGGGCACTTTTTGAAAATCACAAATCATTCTTATCAATGCAATGTCTAATCTTTGTATAACTTCTGAGTTAGGTGGCACTCCCCTACAATACTGATATTCTACGGGCTGTATGGAATCCGCCATTGACTCGGCGGGGAAGCCCCCAATCAGAGTGTGCTGCAAGGGTTGGAGTTTCTGATTCTAACACCACGTGGCACTAGGATAGCATAATATAATATACCCGAATCAGCAAATCACTATTTTGGGCAACGAGTTATCTGACCCATGCCTTCTTTGTGGAACCACCAAAGCTCTCTTTATGCCCAATTTTATCCTATTCTGAATCATGCATTATTCTAGTTTCAACATCTGAAAATTCTGACTTTAAACATGTATTCTATTCTATTCTAAATTACCATGGCATAATTTGAGTTTGTGTCGTCACACCAAGACTTGCAAGTCCTATTTCTGAGCCATAATGTACCATACATGATGCTTTCATGAAAAACCCAATTTAGACCACCCAAACATGCAATTAGTTTAAGAGATTTCATGTTCCGGAACACACATCAAACCTACGTAAAAACTTTTCAACAATATGGTGGTCATGTGCTTTTAGCAAAATCATGCACTCTTTCATTATAGGAATATTTTCAATATTTATCAACATAAACAAGCCTCTCTCTTTTGAAGTTGAAATCATAACTCAAATATAACATCATTCAAGACATTTCATAACATGTTTTTCAAGATACAGTTTAGAACAATTCATATCATACGGAAGATGAGAAAGATCATAACAAGAGAGGGGTTCATTATAAGTCATGCTCTCAATTGAAGGGAAGGCCTAAAGGTCAAAACAATAGCCTCAAAACTTCTAAAATATGATTATATTCATAAATCCAAAACCCTTTTTCTTAAAACATGATTTCTAAGCCCATGAGATTTTAGGAAAACCCCGGGTACCTCAAAATAGGGAAACAATGGGTGTTTCTTGAAGCCTATGATCTTGGGATTTCGAATCTTCAATCGATTTTGAAAACCCATGGTTGAATCTTGAGTTTCTTGAAGTTCTTGTTTGAAAATCTCGAGAGGATTCTTGATGATTTTGATGAAAATAGGGTTAAGTTGCTCAAACATATCCTAATTAAAAACCTGATTTTTGGTGCCACCGCAATGCACCACAATCATTGTGGTCTACTAAAATTCGATGAGTCAGAAATTGGGTGCCTCCGCGACACGCCACCATCGCGGAAACCCATTGGAATTTGACGATTGTCAATTTGACCCTCTCCGCGATGCGTTAGACACCAAAATGACAATGTGAACCTTAAATTATTCATAACTTCTTCACCGAGTGTCCATTTTGGATGAATCTTATAGCGTTGGAAAGATAATTCAGTCATCTACCTAATGAAAGGTTAAAATATAGGAAATTCCATATGAAAATTAATTTAGATCATTCTAGAAGCTAATGCTTAGACTTTCCATGGATGGAATTTAGCTAAGAAGACGTCAGGGTGTTATAATCACCTTTTTCCCACAAACATTACCTTTTATTTTCATCAAGACAGGATCCATTACTTGTTTTTATTTGATTTTTGCACCAAGAGATGACCAAACCACCTCCTATACCATTACCCCTCCTTTTTTGGAGTACAAGAGAAGAATTCAGAGATTAGCCAAGCATTGAATATCCTTCACCAATTCCCACTTTCCTTTCTCCACATGAGCCAAACTCTCCATGGACAACCTACTAAGAGAATCAGCAACCATATTAGCCTTACCTGGGTGATAGTAAAGACTCATGACATAGTCTTTGAGAAGCTTTACCCATCTCCTCTGCCTACAATTGAGCTCTTTCTTAGTGAACACATACTGTAGACTCTTATGATCAGAAAAGATGTCCGCATGTACACCATAAAAATAATGCCGCTAGATTTTTAAAGCAAAAAACACCACCAAAAACTCCAAGTCATGAGTAGGATAGTTCCTCTTATGTACCTTCAACTGCCTGGAATCATAGGCAATCACCTTCCTATGTTGCATCAAAACACAACCAAGACCTACCCAAGATGCATTCCAATAAACCACGAACCCATCATTTCCTTCCAGCAAAGCTAGAATTGGAACCAAAGTTAGCTTATATTTCAACTTCTCGAAACTTCCCTCATAACCATCCGACTAAGAAAATTTTGCCTTATTCTGAGTCCACTTAGTCAAAGGAGCAGCTATCGATGAAAAGCCTTCCACAAACTGCCTATAATACCCAGCTAAGCCTAAGAAGTTCTATATGTATGTTTGAGTCATGGGTATAGGACACCAATTAACCATAAACACCTTTTGTGGACCCACTATGATCCTCTTGCTAGAAATAATATGACCAAAAAATGTCACAGTGTTCAACCAAATCTTACACTTGGAGAACTTGGCATACAAATATTGTTCCTTCAAGGTGTTCAATACCACATGAAGGTGATTAGCATGATCCACCTTACTTTTGGAATAAACCACAATGTCATCAATAAACACAATGACGAAAAGATCCAAGAACTGCTTGAAAACCCCATTCAACAATTCTATAAATGCCACTGGGACATTAGTCAGCCTGTAGCTTCATGGAATCCACTAACCCCATACTCAAGTTCTATTTTTGGTGACACTAATGCAATGGCAAGACATACCTACACTCAACTAGATTTTTAACTTTTTCTTAGGCAGCAGTTAATGAGTTTGGTGTATGCTACAGTAGAACTATTCTGCTCAATGTTGAGCCTTTTTTTAACACCTTATTTACATCATGTATACAGTTTTTAGTTTAATCTTAAGCTGTGTTAATATGATATCCAGCTGTTTACACTTGTAATATAGTTCATTTTTATCAATACCTTTAGTAGTTACAAATAGGCTATATGTAATACCTTCAGTAACTGCATAACTAGACATAAAGTAGCCAATTTATAATGAGATTGTCATACAAAGTATGTCAATTCATTCAAACAACTACTACAAATTAACCAAAAAACTACTACAAACTAGGCCAAATACAAACTGAACAAACTACTACTACAAAATACTACTACAAACTACTACAAACAAATACTACAAACAAATACTACAAACTACTACAAACAACTACTACAAACAACTACTACAAACTACTACAAACAACTACTACAAACTACTACTAATATAAACTATCAAAACAACTACTACAAACTAACCATTACAATATCCAATTGCCTATTTGATATGGGAATAATCACGGATATCGACTTAGGAGAGTGCATATTGGACCCGAGCCTTGGTAGGTGCAATTGAAGTGAAAATAAGGCCCAAAATGCACCCAAATCAGCCCATAAATTACATTAGATGGTGCCCACTCGCCTTTTGGTCATTTTAACTTATATTTTGTTATAGCTATAAAAGGAACATTATAGGGTTTTTAGTTTAGGTTTCTGGATGATATTTGGGAGTTTTGTAAGACTTGTAACAAGCTCTCTCTCTAGTGAGAAGAGTGATCACCGAAACTAGTATACAACAATAGGGTGAATTCTCTTTTGTTGTTGCTTGTTTGGAAACATTGATGCTAGAGAGGTGGAATCCGATCTTGTGTTACATAAGAGATAGGTTTATTATTATGTGTAGTGTTAATGGTCCAAGAGTGTCCATTCTTGGGTTCTTAAGATTATACCTTTATGTGGTCTATCTATCTATCATTTTACCTTCTTGTATCTTGTTTAGTGTCTGTGTTGTAATCTTGTGTTCCTGTTGTTATTGCTAAATCTGAATCTTTTGTATTCTTGTTTGTCATCTTATGTTGTTAATCTAGTATGTTGTCCACTGATTTGGTGTAATAAACACCTTTTTATCTTCTTGTTATTATGTTCTTAGGAAGCCAAGACTTGGTCTCCAAAGGGTTCACGGATTTCTTCCATTTTTGTGGACTATTTTTTTAGACTAATTTTGGTGTTTTCTTGTTTGTCCCGTATCACTTGGTATCAGAGCCATCTTTGGTTTTGTTGTTACAATACCAATATTGGGTTTTCTTGCTAAAAATAAAAAATAAAAAAATAAAAGTAAGACGTGTTCTTGAGCTTGAGATCTTGGCCGAGAAGTTGAACTTGTTGTTGTTGTATCTTGGCCGAATGTTGTGTGCCTAGGTATAGGATTTATTTTTCTTGTGTTTTATTTCAAGTGTTAGTATTCTTTTCCATTAACACTTTGAGTCGATTTAGATTTGAGCTTTAAAAAAATTGATGTTGTTGTTGTGAACAAGACCATGGCCGTGTGTTGAAGTTGTTATTCTTGGATGTGTGGTCTTGTTGTTATAGTCTTGGTTGGATGTTTTTGGTGTTTTTGTTTCTCTTGATAAAGTTGTTGTTGAGTTCTTGACATTCATCACAACCTTCACCCTTGCTAAAACCGAAATACAACACCATAAAGAACCTTGGTTGTGTGTTGACACTAAAATTGGCCGTGATGTGTGTTGATGTTTGTTGTGGGGTGGAAATTGTTGTTGTGTTGTTGATTTGTTCTTGAAGTTTGTTGTGGTGTTCATCTTGTTCTTCATCTCACCTTACAACTTAAGACAACCAAAGTGTAACATAGATTCAAAAAGGTGAACCTACAAGTTGTAAAGTTGTTTGTGAGAAGACTTGAGCCATCACTTTCTTGACTTAACATCTACTTTTCAACAACTTTTCTTATTTCAAGGGATGTTGTTTTGTGGGAATTGTACAAATTCAAGTCTTACCTTTTGAAGATTAGACTTAGAGGATATTTAAGATATATACTTTCCCTCCAAAACCAATTGTTTCCATTACATAGTAACTAGAGTTTGTAAACTTCAACTAGTGACTAATTGTGGGGCCGTGACCAATAGTATGCTGCTATGTCACCCAAGTTACTGTTCACACAAAAATTTTAAGCTCAAGATTTGATTTCTAGTTTCATTGTGTTGTTTCTTTAGTTTCGTTTGTTGATTCCATTACTAACTTACAAGCTAGTTTTAGATTGTAAGTTAGTTTTGAAACCGTCCTTCGTATATACGTTCATTTGTGTGTCTTATCCTTTTGAGTCTTTTTAATACTTGGTCCATCTCTCACTGCCTCACAGAGTACAATCAAGGTTACGACACTTGTGAGATCTAAGTGAGAAAAAAATCCGAGAGCTAAAACAATAGAGAGGGAGTGTGAGGACCATTCTTGTACAACTAACTTATTTGTTGTTTTGTAGGTAACTCTTGGCCATAATGGAAACCATTTTTGGCCCTCCTTGATGCTTTGTCCAGAGACCTTGCTAGGGTAAATGCGGGTCTTAAAAAAATTGACTCAGGTGTGGTAACTATGCGTGAGAGGTTGGATCGAATGCAGAGTCGAAGGAACTCTCATGCTTTTACTCCCGAAACTTTACTTCCAATGACCAATCCTCCAAGACAACCACATAATACCACAAGCCAAGCTCCAAATAGCCGTCAAAATCGAGAACAAGATAGACCACTTCCCCCACAAGTTAATCAAGTCCAACAAGGAGGACTTAGAATCCAATTTTCTCCCATCCAAGCTCTACAACCAAAGCTCCACGTTACCAAATCGAGACTCTCAACCAAAACTTCCCTTTCCAAAAACTGATACATCCAAGAAGAGGAACATGGTAAAGAGAGACATGAAGGATATGAAGTCTACGATGATTCTTATATGATAGAAGGAGACTTGAGTCGGATGAGATTGAAGGCCAATCTCAAGAGGGAGAGGAAGCCGAGGGTCAAAATGAAGATGTTAGATCCGAAACTTATTGTCATTATGCTTTCGGGTTTGGCTAGATTGTGGACTTTTTTGTGTATTTCTTGGGGACTATTTTTAGCTTGTTTTTTGATACATCCCTTGGTATTATTGAGCTCTCGGGCTCTTCATGTTTTACGGAATGTTTTTGAGTAGGTTTCCTTTGAAGTGATCAATTGAATGAGGTGAAGTTGTGAATTTGTGGACAAAATCCTCTCAAGATAGAGAGGATGATACGTGAATAATCACGGATATGGACTTAGGAGAGTGTGTGTTGGACCCGAGCCTTGGCAGGTGAAATTGAAGTGTAAAAGACGCCCAAAATTAGTCCAAAAAAATAGTCCACAAAATGGAAGAAATCCGTGAACCCTTTTGGATACTAAGTCTCGGTTTCCTAAGAACACAATAACAAGAAGATAACAAGGTGTTTATTACACCAAATCAGAGGACAATAAACTAGATTAACAACATAAGATGATGAACAAGAAGACACAAGATTCAGATTTAACAATAACAACAGGAACACAAGATTACAACACAAACACTAAACAAGATTACAAAAAGGTAAAATGATAGATAGATAGACCACATGAAGGTATAATCTTAAGAACCTAAGAATGGACATTCTTGGACCCTTAACACTACAAACAACAATAAACCTATCTCTTACGTGAAACAAGATGAGATTCCACCTCTCTAGCATCAACGTTTCCAAGCAAGCAACAACAAAAGAGAATTTACCCTATTGTTGTATCCTAGTTTTGGTGGTCACTCTTCTCACTAGAGAGAGAGCTTGTTACAAATCTTACAAGACTCCCAAAGATCTTCCAAAAAACTAAACTAAAAACCCTACAATGTTCCTTTTATAGCTATAACAAAATATAAGTTAAAAATGACCAAAAGGCCCTTCAAAGAGTGAGCACCCATCTAGGATAATTTATGGGCTGATTTGGGTGCATTTTGGGCCTCTTTTACACTTCAATTGCACCTATCAAGGCTCGGGTCCAACACGCACTCTCCTAAGTCCATATTCGTGATTATTCCTGTATCACTATTCAATAGAAAAACTTAACTACTACACCTTACATCTTATTAAAGAACCACTTTACAGTAAGAACAATGAAAAGAAGTAGAACAAGTCCATTCAATTGAAGCTTAGCATATTCCCTTTCAAGTTTAACGTTTTTGAGTTTTTGCCTCAGTGCAATCAACTTCTCTTCAGTATCTTTCAATTTCTCACACAAAGTTTCCCTCTCTTATTCAACGTCTTTGAGTTTTTGCTTCAATCGATCACACGAATTTTCACCATCTTTGCACCTAATCATAAAGCTCGATACCTCAGGATATTGATGCAAAGAAATTGAAGGTTTTGGATCAATCCATCTAAAGTACCCACATCCACCATTTTCCTAAAATGAAAAAACAATATAATAAAAAAAATCAACAAAAAAAAATAAAATCTGTGAAAATGATACAAACCTTTGGAATTTCACATCCAAAAAATCTGCGACCCGAATTTGAAGGAGTCCTTGAAGTTCTTAAAGGACAAAATTCGAAACAATAACACAAATCGGGAACCTTAATATTAACGGAATTTTTTGACATTCTCATCAAAAATGAGAGAAAAAAATAATTTAACAGAAATTATGAAATAACTTTGATTGTGAGATGAAAGAAACTGATCGAGAAGTTAGCTATGGAGGAGAGAATGAAGAAAGAAGAAGAGAAAATTAGATTAAAAAGAGGGAAAGTGAAGGAGGATGGCAAAAGTAACGTTATTTAACGTTAACTTTTGCCACATGGACAACATTTTTAGGTGTCACGCACCTCAGGCGGTTGCATAACGCGCGCAGTGCCATGTGGGCAAAAAATGCCCAATTGGAACCAAATTTGGGGGGTTTAGAGGTTTAATATGTACAGGCCTTAGTTTAGGGACCTAAGTGAATTTTAGGGACAACTTTGAGGAGCTGTCGATGGGTTTGGCCTTCTTCAAAATATCTTTTTCACTCTCAAGCTCTCTTTTCTTTAAATAGAGTTAACAATGGTGATTTCTAGATTCTAACAATCCTTATGGTAAAACTTTTTTCCGAATTTTGTGCATATCAAAAATTTTAGTGCACCGAACTATCTTTTATTTTTTACATTTAAACTAGTGAATCTTCAACTCTTCATGCATCTGTTTGCTGCTAAGATAATTCGCGAGACAAGTAATAATTGGGGAATCAATTAATTTAGTAGCCTCCATCGTAATGTGTCGTCATCCAAATTTGTCTATTGTCCTCATTTTACATGACATTGACATATTGATAGTAACTTGGTCAATTTACCATGCTAACAAAAATTACTCCCGCACATATTTTAATTGAATCAACAACAACAACAACAACAACAAATTCTCAACAAGTGGGGTCTGAGGAGGGTAAAATGTATGCAGTTCATACCGTTACTTTCGAAAAAGTAGAGAGGTTGTTTCCGATAGATCCCCGGCTCAAAATAAAAAATAGTTAACCAGGTCATAGTAATATCTGAAGTAGAATGGATGGTATAATCGAAATAAGAAATGAGAAATAATACAAATAAAGCTAAGAGAGCGATGAAAATAAGAGCAATACGAAAGTAAAAAATAATAATAAATATCTTATAAGGCACTTTTTTAAGTGAGTGCTTTTAAATTTTTTAAAAAATAGTACTAGAAATGTGCCACTAAACGAAAGGATGGTAAACGATGAGTAAAGGGATCATAAGTACAAATAATTTTCTTTGCTCCACTGTATTTTCTTATTTGGGTAGGCATAAGTTGGTGGAGATTTGGTAAGAGGGGCCAATTTCTGCTAACTATTTGACCCCAAAGCCAAATGAATGGAGATTGTTTTTTTTTGAAAAAAAAAAGGGGAGCAGACTTAAAGAAAAAGTAGGGTCTTGTATTGGTCACAACTGGTTGACAGATTGTTCATCTTCACACTCGTCTGTCCATTATTTGATTATGGTCACCAAAGGGAGCAAAACATTTTGGTCTACCAAGAAATTTAACTGCTGCAAAACTCGTACCATCAGTTGATAAGCCCACCACTTGTCCGGTACTCTAGTAATACCTAACAGCTTTATTATTGAAAAAACGCAGAATATTATATTTCGTTGGCCATGGGTCAATACTTGACTTACTTTATAGGAGACAACACAAAATCCGCTTATGATATTTAACTACTATCCTAAAGAGATGCACGACAGATGGAAAGTAAATCAGTGAATAGCAGAGAAAAAAGGTTAAAGAAGCAAGCAACAACAGAAATATAAAAGAAATCAGATTTCCCATTGTAAAGCAAGATAGGTTGAACCAGCCTACTTATTTCAATGTTTAAGCTCGGTTACTAAAATAATAAATGCGTAAATTTAACTTTAATCTCAAGCAGGGTAAGCAGACTTCATTTGAACAAAAAATGCTTTTGAAGTATCTCTTTTCCCGTCCATATAAGCGTTTAGTACAGAATGACAAATGAAAAAATGAGAAGAAAAAATATGAAAATGCTCGTGTCAAATTAGGAAAAAGTTAAGATTGGCAACTATCTAATGGGATTCTAATACCTAATTCCTTTGACAATCTCAAAGTGAGCAACATTTCCTCGGATGTGCCCACTTTATTGTCATTGTTAGAACATGTACAACGAAAGTAATTAACAAGGATCAATAATTTACATACAATTTAGATAATATAAACTAAAACATAATTCAGAATGCACTTACCTCTTGAAGCTTTCACAAAATTTACTTTCTACAACGGAATTCAGGTTGGTAGCCTTCTGCTATTTCCTGATTAACTTTATAATCAACACTTGTGCGGGAAAATGATTTTTGTTTTCTAAAAAAGGATGACTAGTTTTCTCAAAAACCAACCTCTATTTCTTTTCAATTTCAATTGAAGAAGGAAAAGGAAAGAGGCAAAACGTTTTGGCCCTATATTACAACCTTAGTGCCAAAAACCTTTTAAGCCTTAATACCACCTTAAAGTCAAAAGACATTTTCAGCCTTGCTACTGCCATAATGCCAAAATTTGGTTTTTTATTCACTATTTTATTCCTTATTTATATAAGATAGTAAATAAAATAGAATTACTTTTTTACAAAAATTGACTAGTTAATCATTCATGGTAGGGACCACAGATTTATTAACTGACGCTTTCAATTATGTTATTACTTCGGTAATGAATGAATTATCATATCATAATAAATTATAAATTATTTCACTAAAAATTTATAAGTGCACACCTCAATTTAATTTCGAATTCTATCATTACATCTTATTTAATTTCCCGTGTTAGAATTATCGACACCAATCAATTAAATTAAATTCTCAGAAAAATTTAACTTATTGATTAATTTAATTCTTTTTTTATAATACTTAACTTATTTCACATGTTGGATATAAAATCCTCCTATAGAATTTTCACGCGAAATCTTATAAGCAACCATAAAGGTGTGTCTTCTATCTCATGACCGAGACATGGTTCTATCAACTAATTATTGTTTCACTAAGTGATTTGTCATCATTCAATCTATTAGGAATATATTGACTCATAAAATAGTTCACTTTTAATAGATAAAATAATAAATCAAACCATATAGATCATAATAATTATATCAAGACTAAGAGTATAAGAGTATAAGTATATGTAATGGACTAGAGAAGTTATTTGTTAATATTCAAAAATAAATAATCATCTCTAATTGGTCCATTCAATACATATGAAATGTACTAGCACAAGAAGTTTGAATATTACCACTTCTATGATTAAGATCAAATTATATTTAATTTTGTGCTACAGTCATCAAGATATTTGTCCTACCACAAACTATATAAGCAAAGGATACGCATGTTAAGACAATGATCCATTCAAATAAAGACATTACTAAATTAAGTAAATAAAATAAAATGTCTTTACATGGGATGAAAATATAATACTACAACATAAACCACATGGTTAATAATATACCCTAATAATCTCCCACTTAAACTCATAATCATGCATATACAATTTTAACACTCATTTCTTCCATATGCTTATCAAAAACTTTCTGGATTACGCCCTTTATAAATGGGTCTACCAAATTATTCTTCGACTCAATCTTCAAAACTCTCACATTACCCTGTTGAGTTATATCTCGAATAAAGTAATATTTTCTCTTAATATGCTTACTTATTTTATGACTTTATGGTTCTTTTGAATTTGCTACTACACCGCTATTGGCACAATAAAGTGATTGTGGTGTTTGAACCAAAGGAACCACTCCAAGCTCTTTCATAAAGTTACCGAGCCAAACAACCTCCTTAAGTGCCTCAAAGGCAGCTACATATTCGGCTTTCATGGTGGAATCAGCAATACATGATTACTTGATACTCCTCCAAACAATGGCCCCACCTCCTAAAGTTAATACATATCCTGATGTAGATTTTCTAGAATCTTTATCTGACTAAATATCTGAATCTGTATACCCAATAGGTATAAGATCCCCAGAGTGAAAAATAAGCATGTAATCCCTAGTCTTTTTCAGGTACTTAATTATATGCTTAACTGTAGTCCAATGTTCTTACCCAGAATTAGACTAAAATCTGCTAATCATGCCAACAGCAAAGCAAATATCTGGTCTAGTACACAACATAACATATATGAGACTCCCTACAGTAGAAACAAAAGAGACCACCTTCATTCTCTCTATCTCATCGATCGTTTTGGGGGACTATCTTTTGAAAAAGTAAATTCATGCCTAAAAGGACAAAATCCTTTTTTGAAATTTTCCATGCCAAACCTTGCAAGAATAGTAATAATATAAAGTGCTTGAGATAAACTTAATATTCTCTATTTGCAATCTCGCATGAGCTTGATCCCAGGGATATGAGTCTTTTCTCCAAATTCTTTTATATCAAAATGAGAAGACAACCACTCCTCGGCAGAATGCATTAATTATGAAACAATATGCAACAACCATCCAAATAGGGTGTTAGTTTCTGTTGTTTTTGACCTTTTTTAAGGGGGTAGGGGTAGAGGGCGTTGGTATTTTTTTTTTATAAGCTGGTGGAGGCTTTCAGCACAGGGACCTTAACTTTGTCCACAAAGAATTCTAAAGATGGGAAGAAATTACCTTAGTGCTTTTGTATCGGCCGTGCTGGGGTTTTTCCTTCTGTGATGTTCAATTCTTTTATAATTTAGTGATCTCTCTTGTGTTTTTCTTTCTGCAGTTCGATTTTGATAGTATTGCACAACCATCTCAAGCTTGGAGAAGGAAGCTAAATAACCACGCTAGCAAGTTAAAAGAATTTAGTGTCACATTCAGAGAGGCAATAAAAATGGTATGAAAGTTTCTTTTAGGCTTTTAGCACTGTTGGCGGATAGGAAATTCTCCTGGATTTTGACTTGTACCTTTGTCATGTAATTGTTGTTTGCTTTTTCATTATTAGGCTCGGCTTGGTATACGTCTATGGTCATATGTAAGGGAAGAAGCATCCTATGGAAGGGTAACTTTCTCAATCTCATATGTTTTATGGCAATCACAAGATAATTTCATAGTTCAAACGAGTGTCGTAATGTTAAGGGCTTTCAGTAAGGTCTGACCATTCTCTTACATATGCAGAGAGCTCTAATTGATCTCTTTACACAAAAACGCTGCAAACCATCAGCATTTCAGGGTGTTCCACTGGGAGGGATAGGGTAAGTGTACAGAGTGTAAACTCTGACAGCTGTTGTTCTACCATATTGGATTTCTTTTACTGATCCAGTGAGATATCAAACTTGTAACATCATGGGAGTGGCAGCATATCCAGAGGCTTTAGAGGCGAATTCAAGCACTTCCAAATTCTTCCTGGAACATGGAGACTTCTCCAATCATGGCCAATCAGTTCTCAGTAATGCGCTTTCCTTCAACTCTATATTCTTTCAATAAAGTCTTTATTTGGATAGTTTGATGTTTTGTGCTTTGATGCTTGAGAAACACTCAGTGTGAGCTCAATATATACGAGCAAGAGCCATGTCACTTTTACCTTTTCATAGTGAACAATCAAAAAATCTGGATAAAAAATTAAGCATACCAATCTTGCTAACATTAAATGTCGTTCCTTCATAGGTTCTATACATATTTGTATGCATATTTTTATCATGTTTTAGCCTAGGACAGTTGCTCAATAGCCAGGTCATAAACATGGGATGTATGGTAGGCATACTTCACGAGTTCAAATGCTGATAGAAACAAATGTATTATTGAAGTGGAGAAGAGTAGTGGAATGGAGCCATCATACACCATGTCTTCGTGTTTAAAACAATAGATTTTTCTGTTACATGAAACTATATATAATGTTTTATGATCATTCTTTTAATGAGAAGGAATGTTTTATTGATCTTTCTTTTGAAAGGAATTGTTAGCTCTTTTTATAGATAGTCTTGAAAGTTGGTGTTAAATACTTTCCATGAGTAAATAATTTACTTTATTAGAAAAATCAGGCAAGAGAAGAGAATACATGAACTTTCTGATGATAATCAAACGGAAGAGTTAGAAATGCCCTTAGATCTTAGAACATCCTTCCACCTGTTGTATCCCACTTGCCAATTGTCATTAACTTTAGTTTTGCAGATGACTCGTGGAAAAAGGTTCATGTTGTCTCAAAATCATTTTTCTTACTTCCTATAGAAAAGTTGGTCTTATTCGTATATTTCATCAACAGATGAATCATTCATCAATTAAAGGGATGCAAATAAAATCTGCAAATGCAAAAGGTGTAATTTCCTTACAGCACACAAAACCTGATGCAGAGGTTATATCTCTATTTGCTGAATCCACAACTTTCTCTGATCTGTTTATTACGACCGGCTCTTTATTCTGCTTGCAGGAAATTGATGAGGATAGCGATACAGATAGTGGAGGAGAAATGGTTCATGGGATTTTAACTTCTGGGACCAAGTCCCACATATGAAATCCCATCTCAACAAGAACTTATTTGGCGTGCTTTTGCTGATGATGACATTGGAGAAAAATTTGAGAGAGAATACAAGATGCTTTGAATTAGGAACATCCAGTTATGAGAATCAGGAACTGGGAGATAATATTGTTTTAGTATCGATTGTAATTTGTAATTAACAAATTGCAATTTAGAAAAGCTACAACTGATGGGTTTCGAGAAATTCAACTGAATTGAAACTGAACATTTTCTTAGCTTGAGTTTTTCCAAACAGAGGTTATATAACTAGATTACTACTGTTGGGCCCGTGCTAGCGCGGGCTTCTACATCTAGTATACTTGGAAGAAGTCACAATATTGCATGCAACTGAGTTACATGGATCGTAATTCCACTGCCACTGCTGGTAGATATCTGTTTGAATTAAACAGCTCGATCACACGAACAGACAAAAACCCCAAAAGAAAAAAAAGGAATAAAAATAGAGAAAAAGAAGACAAGGATTTCTAAGTTTCGAGATTTTCCCCATCTACCAGCTGTATTTATCTAAAGAATGAATGAAGGTAAGGACGGGAAGACCTACAGATTCTAACACTACAAGGGCATTTACAAATAGGGAAAGGAGGTTGACTGTTGTACCGAACTGGTTCAGAAAATGGTGTCAATTGTAAGCTTCCTTCTGCGCGGTGCCTTTTCCGCTATTTTCTTCTCTAGGTCCATAAAATTGGAGCCTTTATGTGCAAATAATCTCCTGAGATTTATCACAGAAAGCTCACTGAAGCTACCTACAGCAAGGTCAGCTTGCCCTAAATCATACCTGCAAGTTTCAAAGTCCTAAATAAAAATTTGCAAGCAGAAGTAGTGACATACTGCATTTGAAGAAATTTAAAATAGCAAGGACATCCAGAACATGTATTACTATATCAATGCTTAATCAGACATTGAAGTAAGCGCTTAGTCCTAAACCCACTCCCCCAACCTTAGAGGAAGGGTCTGGGACTCCTTTTTGGCAGCAAAGAACATTTTGTGTCCAAACATAACACAATTAGACAGCTTAAAAAAAAAAAAGACAGAATCGAGAGCTTCAACAATAAGGGGGAAAATCAGAGAACAGTAATACATACGCTGGGTGAGCACCAATAAGTGCCACAGCCATCATTGTACAGTTGTGAGCAGCAGTTATGCCCCTAGGATCGTCCTCAAACACCACACACTTTGATGGCTTCCTGTCCAGCTGCAGAAGATTTATTTTTTTCAATAGGTAAGCTCCAATAAAACCAAGAAAGTCGAAAGGAAGGTTTATGCTTTGGTCTGTGCTTAAAACACAGAGGAAAGAGTAATGTATAGTTAATCTATCATTTAAGTGGTGTGGCATATTGCTAGGATTTAGTATCAACGCAGATGTAAGCATAAACCAAAAATTGCAATTGAAACACCTTATTAAAAGTGAAAACTAAGCATTTTTAGTTCACACCACAATTCTCGATATTCTTCCCCCTCATATGCTAGTAAGAAATAAAATGGGCTAAAAGCAGCCCCATCCCCAAAGAATCCAAATGAGACAGCAAGCTTAATATGTAGTATTCTTAAAGTGGTAGAATTGCACCAGTACAACACTCAAATACACTTCAGCCTACCTTCACAGCTGCAGAAAGAAATCTATGTGCTATAGACTCCATTCCATCCTCCTCCGTCACAATTGCCTGCATCAACAGCATGACGGTCCACAACATGCATATGTTAATAGTCGACCACATTGTATACATACATCATCTCTAACAGAATGTAATTAACTACCCGGAAGTACTTCATGAGCCCCATGCGTTCTAGGGTTTCAACCATATTTCTGCGATCAAGACTTGACACAACAGCACACGGGATACGAGCAGTTGATAGAGCATCCAACCATTCTTTCAACCCATCAATTGGTTCTGAAATCTAAAAAGAAGGGAATTGTAATGATGTTTTTAAGTACATTGAAAAACAAAGCATCTCATTCTGCAAAAATGCTGTACTTTGAGAAGATTGTCATAATAGAGTTGGGAAAGCCTCATCTTCAAACGATCCCGATCATCTTCATTGTTCTCCCTTGGCAGCACCTATAGTTGCATAGGATCCCTCAGAAATAGAAAAAGCTTTGAATATATAGGAAAGGATTTCTACAAAACTAGAAAACAATCTCCCAAAGTAAGCTTGTACATTTAAACCTATACGTTTGTGCCCCCCTCCCCTAATACGAGTATGATCACATAGATGGACTTATGAGGGCGTATGCTAAACCCGAGACATGGTGTGTGTGAATGAAGTGCAAAGGAGCACCTAAATGGAAACCAAAACCGTCCATACATAGCACTTCAAGGGTGCCTATTGAAGCATTTGACTAGGGGGTCATTTTGGACATTTCACACTTTATTTTGTAACCTACTATAAATAGAATAATGTAGGGTTTTAGTCATTAGTTTTTGTTGAATGTTGAATGTTGTAACACTTGAAACACTTGTGAGAAAGCCCCCCTATGGCCGAAATCTTGTAACTAGGCAACATTGAGTGTGGATTCACTCGTGTTGGATTCAAGCTTGGAAACGTTAGAGGCTTGAGAGATCGAGGTCCCTCTTGTGCCAACGTAAGAGATAGGTGAATTATTGTGAGTAGTGTTAAGGGTCCAAGAGTGAAATATGTTCATGGGTTCTTAAGATTATTCCTTCATGTAGTCTATCTATATATCCTTTTGTTCATTGTAATCTTGTAACCGTTGTGTGTCTTGTTTGTGGAACCCATGAGTTGTTATAATATTGTTATTGTTCTTCATGTTCTTCATCTTGTGTTGATAATATTAGTTTGTGGTGGCTGTTTTGGAGTTGAAACACACCCTTATATCTCGTTCTTGTTGTCGTTGTACTGAATCCGAGTGTGGTCTCCAATCGGTCCTCGGATCCTTAAGATTAGTGGACTATTTTGGGGTGTGTTTTGTGTTCCCGTAGTTTGTCTTGTATCATTTAGTATCAAAGCATGGCTTGATCTTGTTCCTACAAGATCAATCTTGGGCTTGCTTGTTAGAAAAAAAAAAAGTGTTAGAAAACTAAAAAATCAAAAAGAAGCAAATCTGTCCATGTTTGTGTTCTTGGCCGAAATTGTGTTATTGTTGTGTCTTGGCCGAGATTTTTACTTGTCTTGTTGCTTCTAG
>NC_061116.1:151400436-151443956 GCF_002878395.1 Capsicum annuum
TAACACTCTTGAGTCTAAATCTAAGTTTGAGCTTACATTGTTGGTGTAGTTGTTATGAACATAACGCTTGACCGAATTGTTGTTGAAACATTGTTGTGGTGGACTGTTTTGGCCTTATGTCTTCATCTTGTTGTTGTTCTAAGCTTGGCCACATGATATTGTTGTTCATTGGTGGCCTAAGAACCATTTTGTTGAAATTGTAGTTGTCTAGGCCAAGTGTTGAAGATATTGTGTTGTGAAAATTGGAAGTTGGCCGTGTGAAAATTGTTGGTGTTCTTAGAGATTGTTGTTGGTTGTTCTTGGTGATTATTGATGTTGTTCTTGAAGTTCTTCACAACCTTCATAGCTTGTTAAATAGAGTGAACATTAGATCTATAAAGGTGGACGAAAAAAGGAGAAGTTTTGTTAGCCTTGAAAGACTTAACATCACTCATCAACTAGTCAATCACATCTCAATCACTTTCCAACAACTTTCCATGATTCAGGACCCATGTTTTAAGGAGAAGTACAAGTGAAGTCAAGGTCTTGAAACTTGCAATTGAAAAGGACTCCAAGACTTGTTTGAATTTCCCTCCTTAAAACAAATTCCACCAAAGTCCAGATTGAAAAATTGTCCAAGACTTGAAATTGGACAACAAAATTGTGTGGGACCGTGACCAATTACGTGGCTGCCACGTCATCACGTTTTTATTGTTCACGCACCATAATTAAGCTCAAAATTTAGAATTCTTAGTTTCATTTTATTGTTTCTTAGTTTCGTTTGTCGGTTCAAATACTAAGTGACAAGCTAGTAAACTCCTACTAGATTTTAAATTAGTTTTGTGTCCGTTTGTTCGTGTTAACGTTCTTTGTGTACTTTTCTCTATTGTGAATTTGTTGTTAGTTCTTGACTCAAGTCCTACAAGATTTCGTTTGAGTTTCAAACAAAAATCTATTCTGGACAAGAGTAGACTCGACCCTCAATCACTCACAAAGTACAAGCCTGCTTTCAACACTTGTGAAACCAAGTGTGAGGTAAAAACCGAGAGTGGGAATGTGGTGAGGCCTTTTTGATCTAACAAGTTTGTTTGTTTTCTTTTGTTTGTTGTGTCTTTTTCTTTTAGGTACCATGGCTGCCCATAATCTCAATGCCATGTTTAATTGCATCAATGACAATATTGAAGACATGAAATGGCACGTTGAAAGACAACGCCAATTGCTACCTAAACTTCTCCCACCAAATCCAATTCCTCGTGTCCAAACACCTTGTGATGAGAGCATCCCAAAGGAAGAAGTGGGCTGCCAAGACCCGCACCAAGGTGACGACCGTAGCTCATGTACGCTACGAGGTAAAAACGCTATCCCTTACACTCCTCTAAGCTTAGAATGTTGTGATGTGGCTAGTAGTGGCCAATTGGATGTAGTTGAGGATTTACCTAGAGTGGAGGTGTTTGAGTCTCCCTATTGTGATACTCTTAGTGAAGTTAGGTCACGTGAGGACCAAGCTCTTGTTGTAAGCAAGCAAGCATTAGTTGATCCTTTAGATGACGAAATTGATTCTTCTTGTAAGAATGATTCATGTCCATCTAGTGCTAGCCCTTATAACTTAAACAAGGTTCCATTACCAGTGGACAAGAGTACTCGCACACTAGTGGACCCTTATGAAAACCAAGGCGAGTCTACATTGGTATACGAGTTGCCAACAACTAGTGAAGGAGTGCAAAATGATCAATCGGGTGAAGATGACCTTGATTTGTTTGAAAGTATAGAAAACCCAAATTGTGCTTGTGCTTGTGAAAGTGGTTTTGGTCGTAACCCCTTGGCTGCCCGTGATGGTATGAAGCTAAGCGCGGGTTACCCTTTTGAAATGGAGTATAACCGAAATCCATGCCCATGGCTACTTCTCCCATTTGACCCCGGTGCCATCTTAGAGTATGGTAGTAGTAGTCTCGGCCCTTTTCTTTAATTCTTGAGCGTGATCCCTTTACTACCCATGATAGTTTATGTCTATGTAGGGACTACACTCTTGAAAGAAAAAGTGTTGCATGCCTAGAAATGGTATCTACTCCTTCTTTGTGTGTTTCCTATGTTGAGCATACTAATGGCGGTGAACTTGAAACTAGTAAGTACTTGCATGGGGACACAATAGTTGGAGTTGACTTGTGCGACACCTTTCTCTACCCTCTTTGTGCTCATGATATTCCCCTAGTGATATAGAGGGCATACCTAATTTTGAGGACGGTGCCTTCGGGGAAAGTGAGCTTGGCCGAGACCTAAGCCCTTGGTTACGACTACCATTTGATCCCGGTGCCAACTTGGGATGGAAAAGGGTTATTTTCAGCTTAGGCTCATTTTGTTTTGGTGTTTATCTGAGCCACTTCCTTTGTCACATTTGTACTAATCTTTTCATGTTTAATACAAAGGACCCGTGGATATACTTCAAATTTGTTCCCCTCGACATGGCATATTGATGTGTTTAGTTTTGCTAACCCTAACCCTCGTGTCATGAGGATGTGTGCTTGTTTGTCTTCTCTTGATTTTGCAAGGTACAGATTCGAGGTCGAATCCTTTTCAAGCAGGGAAGGATGATACGAGTACGATCACGTAGATGGACTTATGAGGGAGTATGCGAGAACCGAGACTTGGTGTGTGTGAATGAAGTGCAAAGGAGCACCTAAATGGACACCAAAACCATCCATACATAGCACTCCAAGGGCGCTTATTGAAGCATTTGACTAAGGTGGAATTTTGGACATTTCACACTTTATTTTGTAACCTACTATAAATAGAATAATGTAGGGTTTTAGTCATTAGTTTTTGTGGAATATTGAATGTTGTAACACTTGAAACACTCCCTCTTGTGAGAAAGGCCCTTATGGCCAAAACCTTGTAACTAGGCAACATTGAGTGTGGATTCACTCGTGTTGGATTCAAGCTTGGAAACGTTAGAGGCTTGGGAGATCGAGGTCCCTCTTGTGCCAACGTAAGAGATAGGTGAATTGTTGTGAGTAGTGTTAAGGGTCCAAGAGTGGAATATGTTCTTGGGTTCTTAAGATTATTCCTTCATGTAGTCTATCTATCTATCCTTTTGTTCATTGTAATCTTGTAACCGTTGTGTATCTTGTTTGTGGAACCCGTGAGTCGCTGTTATAATATTGTTATTGTTCTTCATCTTGTGTTGATAATATTAGTTTGTGGTGGCTATTTTGGGGTTGAAACACACCCTTATATCTCGTTCTTGTTGTTGTTGTAGTGAATCCGAGTGTGGTCTCCAATCAGTCCTTGAATCCTTAAGATTAGTAGACTGTTTTGGGGTGAGTTTTGTGTTCCCATGGTTTGTCTTGTATCATCCCCCTCCCCCCCCCCCCCCCCACACCGGCAACCTTTTTATTTCCACCGTCCTAATTTATATGACAATTTTCCTTTTTAGTCAGTCCTAGAAAGAATGACACATTTCTACATTTAGTAACAATTTGACTTTAAAATATCCATTTTACCCTTAATGAAATGATTTATAGCCACACAAATATCTATGATTTGTTTTGGACCGCAAGTTTCAAAAGTCTTTCTTTCTTTCTTAAACTCCATGCCGAGTCAAACTATATCACATAATTGGGACGGAAAAACTCAAAAGTCAAACCTGATAGTCCACTATTTCTCCAATCAAAAAGACATGTACATAGACTCACATGCATATAGAGTCATATGTCTCAGAGGATTTAACAATCATTTATCTAACAAAAGAGTAAAATAGATTGATGGGCCATAGACTTAAACAAAAACAAGGAAGCACACTATCCACACTCATTGTTCAAATAATAATAGGCTATCATGACTTGATCATTAACTCCAAACCTTATGCAGAACATGATCAGCAGCTGCATAAAGTAAAAACCGCTGCACACTAGCATCTTCAGGAATCTCTAGTCCTGCGCATAACCAAAAGAGAAATAACTAATATTATTTAACAAAATAATGCCAAAACTAAAAGCATCAGTAATGTGCATCTACTAACTGTGGAAAGTTGACATTGTCTTCTATAGGTCATGATCATTCTTTAGCTGTTTCTTACCTCCGATAAACTGCAGAGATCAGTTTACATCATAACCTTCCCAATTATTTGAAATTGCAAACCTACAGGTCTTTAAGATTGTGCTTCTTGTATGAATGGAGACCATAAGTTTCTTACACAGACTCATTTTCTACGGGATGAAGATTGAGAGAGGGAGTGGCGGTAGATTAAACACTCTTTAGCCCCTATATACCCCCTTCCCTTCTCCCAAGATCAAGGCTTCCATTCAGCCTGTGATAGGAGATAAACTCATTTCTAAAAGCCAATATAACCCTGATATCTGATATATGTGAATTTGAATTGATAAGTCGGAATGAATCTGACCTATATCTTTATGAATCTCACTAAAAACTGAAAGGATTAAAAAATATTACCACTCTCACTGTCTCAAATATATATATATGGAGATACTATAAATGCCAATAAGATCCAGAACTCCAGATTATGTACAGATGACATGTCATTGGCACTCCAGCTATCATGTGTATTGGCAGCAGACAGCTAAATCCTATCACGTTCCCCATTTTCTTCTCTTTTCGGGGCCCAACAACACTTCAGAAATTTAATAAAAAACCTATTTCCCACTCAAAGGATGTTTCTTTTTATGAACGAAGGGCAAATAATCTCACTGTACGACCAATAAGAAACAAATGTATGATTCTAAAAATGTTGTCACACCCATGTCGGATCCTCCAAAAACGCACTACTTTTGGATGATCCGACACACACCCATCGACATTTTAGAAGAGTCCGAGCAGCATGTGTAATTCCAATCCCACTCGGATTGGCTAATGCTATATAGCTGAAATAATATTGATATTCGCATGCAACCCAAGTGAAGAAGTTTGATTCCACAAGCCAGAAAAATCGGCTAGCCACTCACCTTCTTCAGAGGCAAGTTGTTTCCAGGCATCCAACTTCAGAGCTCGAGAATCTGCCTGAAAAGTATGAGGTGGAAGTCATATTTTTTAGAAGGATGAGGTGGAAGTCATTGTCAACAACGAATCGTGTGTTCCTACTTCCACTCATGTACAAGAAAGAACTCAGCAAGCAATTTTTGCGAGCTTCATTATTGGCACATTAATAGTTTACCACATCTTTGGTATACAGTTATCTTCGGCAACATGTCTAGAAGAAATCAATCCAAACATCATCTTATATCTCTCTATCCCCATGCATATCAATAACCAGATATTTAGATATGTGATTAAGATATAAATTGTACATATCCATAGAATTCTCTTATCCCTTCTATCAAATTCTTCTTTCTTAACATTAACCAAAGTTCTTGTTTCCTTTTTTCTGAGTTCCAGTCATGCAACTAATACTTTCTCTGATACAAAACAACCCACCTCTCCTCTTTAGGAGTCAATCATGAGAAATCAACCAGTTTGGAACTGAGACGTTGTTGTTTTCATTTTAAAGAATCGATTCCTAGGGTGAGTGTCGAAACATCATAATTTGGGGATCTTGTACTTCTATTGTAGCTTATTCCAATTCATTTTTGTATTTAAAGCAAAGTTCCTTGACAAATATATGCATACCCACACACATACAGAGAGACAGAGAGAGAGACATATAGGGAGAGAAAGAGGAAGTGAACTTCTTTAATCTGTCTTCCACACCTAATTCTTAAAAAAGGTCTCCTATATAAGAACCAAATTAGAGTGCAGGAAAAAAGATGAACAAAAGAAGACTTCAAATTTGTAAGGCAAGGTCATCAAAGATTCAGACGTAGGATCTGAATGTAACAAAATCAGCACCCTTCAAGAATTCCTTATTAGCATGCAATTTTAAAGTGGGAACAAGAAGCACAAACATAGGGCAAACCAACAACAGAAGATTACTTCCTTTTATATGGACATAATAATTTGCCAGCCAGGCTTCAGAGACCACGTTCATTTATCCAGTTGATCACAGAACAGGCAACAGTTCACAAATCAGGTAACCTCCCTTAAATTAGACCAGATGGTCAAAGATTGAGGTCTTACCACCACATTATCCCAAGAGAAAATGAGACCATAAGCTTCATCAGGCTTCATCGCATAACGGATTCTTCGCAGGAAACCCTCTTGCAGTCTATCATTTAAAAAATCCTAAATGCAAAAAAGGGACTCCTTGAGTACAGATGTGTTTCCTAGTAGCACCAAAAGGTGTAAAAATGGATAAACCCTGTTACAAAGTCTAAACTTCTGGTCTTACCACATCAACTTTGAGCAGACCATTGGGTCTAAATGTCTCAAAACCTTCTCCGTATTCGGCACCAATTGCCTACAAAATCCAATAAAAACAAACAAATACCCCATCAGTCCCATTATGAACACCAAAATAACTATTTGGAAGTCTAAGTGTTATTTCAAACATTTTTCTAAATATTTTATAAATAGAGTAACTTAGTGTTTTTTTTTTTGAATTATGATGGTACTTGGCCACCTGCATATATCTCAGAGTACTCAATGGGCAACATGTCACATCCAATGAGCAAAACTACCAAGTAGCTCTAACCAACGAGGCTAAAGCACATGGCTAACATCAAGGGGTCGTTTGGCAGGATGTATTAGAAAATCTAATACATGTATTGGTCATGGTATTATTTAATCCTATGTTTGGTCAGATTTTTAGCCTATGTATAACTAATACAGGTATTAGTTATACACCCTATTCAGAATTCAGTATTATTAATTATACACCCTATTCAGTGTTATAGGGTGTATAACTAGTACATAGCAAATCAAGTACAATACAATGGCTATTAATACATGAATAAGCATGAGTAAAGACTAAATTTTTCTTAATACACCAAATCAAACAGTGGATAGGAGATAGTCCCAGCATTACTACATCATATTCAGTATTATTCTTGCACACTCTACCAAACTACCCCTAAGTCATATAAATACGACCCAAACTTGAGACCTGGGGTCTTTTACTCCTATCCTCAACCATTCACCAATCCTCTTGAGAACAATATTTTGTGTAGTCTCTAGATATGTAAATTTTAGCTTGAAATAAATCATTTGCCTCTAGTATTTTGAAACCGTAATTTAATTTTCGGACAGAGAAATGAATGGAAAAACAGAAATATAACATAACTACAAAAGAAAATAACATAATATTATTCTTTAGCAATCAGCACCAACCTCGGAGTTAGAAAGTTAAGAGATAAGCTAAAATATATACCTACCTCTTCCATAAAAATCTTGTTAGGTGTAGCTGGAAAATCTCCAAAGTGCTCATTATCGCCCGTCCCCAGCGCCTTCGCAACCCCCAAGCGGTGATAACACCGCGCTGAGTTCAAATGCTTCGATTTCTGCAAAGAAACTCAAAAACATAAACACAGAAATAAAAAGGAAGAAGATAAACGAATGAATAAAATTAAGAGGCAAGTAGAAAAAACGAACGAAGAATTGAAACTTTTTGGGCAATTGAGGAGGGAAAGACGTGGGTTGAAAAGGGAGCTGAGCCTGAGAGCAACTCCGAAAGCTAAGAGTGCCCTCCATTTTTAGTATGCTGATTTTTTTAATTTGAGAAAAACTTCATTATTTTAAAACCAAAGGGGCGAAGATGGTTGTTGCTCCGCAATTCAAGGTTGGGCCTACCTTCACTTATCCATTAGAGATTTTCTTCATTTTCAAGGTAAAAATTGGTAAGCTAGCCCTTCTTGAACCAATTTTCAAAGTTTAGCTACCATTTAAAATGCAAAAGAAAAAAGAAAAGTCACTATAAAAATTAAATTTTGGATAACAATAATCCTAGTTAAAACACGAAAAAAAATCTAGCAAAATATGCTGGATTCCGAAAGTTTTACATGTGAAATTTCAGTGCCCAAAAAACTCTTCATAATTTTTTGGAGTTGGAGTTGGAGTTGAAGTTGTGTTTGGTCATGAATATGAATTAAAGTTGTATTTGAAATTTTCCAAATGCAATTTCAGAACTGTATTTGTAATTCTCATGGCCAAACACATACTGTTTACACTTTTTTCACTAAAGTGAAATAATTTTCCAAAAATAAGTAGAAATTTTTCATGGCCAAATGGCTACTTTATATGTGAAACCCAAACGCACAAAAAACTCCTTTATATGTGAAACTCAAGCATACAAAGAAACTCCCTATTTACCAAAAAAAGAAAAACTTTATATATTGTAATAACTTTACGGGTCATTTTCTGCATTTTAACACTATTTTGACGTTTAGAGCTTTCCCAAAAGTGAGGTTTTAACCGTTTTCTTGACTCTATTTCCATAAGTTTTCGTTTAATTTCTTAATTTAATCTCCGGTTTAACATTAAATGCTTAGTTATTTTTCAGGTTGATTAGGGTTCGATTTTGCTCGAATTAAGGGACAAATGATCCTTGAGCTTAGAGGGATGTTTTGACGATTTCAAGGTTGTGATTCCGCAAGCAAGCCTAACATGAAATTTTTAGTTCGATTTTGAACCTGGAGAATTTATATGCAATATGGGTATCGTTATTTTCGTGTTAACGTATAGATTATTATTAGTGTTTCATTGTGCAAATACTTCTCTAAAAGGAAAAGCTCTGATCTAGTAAACTTTATCAAGCTTTCGATGAAGTCCAGATAGACTAGACTTCTCTATTTGATTGAGATTTATTGTGATATTGGTATGGTATTATGCTTGCGATGGGTAGGATTTTACGATTAGGTTGTACGTTTAGTGACTTTCGAATTATCTAGCAGCTTAGATACCCGCTTCCGGTAAAATTTGGGCTTATTTTTCCTCCTTGGTGTTACGTTGTTATCTTAATCCTAGTTTCAACTTATTTAATGTTTAGTAGTAGGGCCTTGGAGACTTAGACTAGTTTTGGGTAGAAACTTGCCTTAACACGAATTTTTGAAAATAGTAGTAGGCGCCTCCGGCCCTCATTTTGGTCAAAATCTAAATTAGTCCCTCTTAGGCATGAGAAGTCTTTGCTAGTCACTCTAGAATGATTCTTGACCCTTATAATGATTTAGATACCTTTTCAACCTTTGACTATACTTGTAACCTTGTACTTACTTACTAGTTCCAGTTCAAGTTTGGCAATTGAGAATCATACGTGATACTTGGATAGGATGGTACGATACTCTAGCTATGATTCAAGTCTAGCATGTATGATCTGTTTATGACATTATTATGTTGATATCGCTCTCCAATTCTGGTTCAAGTACGACATTATGGTTTGAAGGGAACCACAGGTATGGTTTAACGGTTGTTCACTTTAAGTTTTAATTATTGGTGCTCTCTTTATTGTTTACATCTACTGGACTTATGGAGGCTCGACAAGGTTTTTTCTCATTTGCTTGCACCTTTTGGCTTATTGGAGTCCTGTTAGGTTATAGTTAGACTATATTTAGTTTGACTTATTCATTATGCATAATCATCATTCATTCTCAAATTTGGTGTAGTAAAGTAGATATCATTTTATTCCATACTTTTCGTTACTTTCTCACATTTTTGTTATACTTTTATTATGATTTAGCTTAGTCTGTTGATAATGACTACTGAGTATCCATTATTTTGGTACTCATGCTACATTTCTGCATCTTTTTTTAATGCAGATTCAAGTACGAGTCACCGCCACTTAGGTAAGATCCAATTTGCTCTTGGGATTTAGAAATAGTGTGTAATGACCCTATGGGTCATTTTCTAGATTTGCATGTATTTTTCACATTTTGATACTTTCTACGGTGGCAACAAGTCATTTATGACTTACCAGAACTGTTAGTTTAGTTATCGAATAGTTCATTTGGGTTTTAGGCTCATTTCCCTATTTTGGAGCTTTCGTTATTTAGGATATGGTCTCAGACCAAACCTCTTAGTAGATGACCTCATATGAGAATTTTAATAGTGTCATTAGCTCTGGAACGTTGATTTTAGGCTAGGAGGATCCTTTGTTCAGGTCTCTAAGCTTCCAGACTCGTTTTGGCTATTGGATGGATTATATAAAAAATGAAACTATAGGTGTGGATTCCACATTTAATCGAAAGGGTCTTGGATGAAATTTTTGGTGGTTTCATTGAGTTTGAAATGTTGAATTTGGTATGGTAGCATGGTTTGTTTTCACGCACGGGGTTTCGAATGAATCTCAAGCACACGATTGAAGTCCGTTTGGACTTGGTAAAAATCTGTGCCTAGCACCTGATAGGTATGTTTAAGCGCCTATTGGGCCGCTTTAAGGCTCGACGCTTTAGCACCCATGGTTTACTTTAGTAGCCCTGGCCTAATGAATGGGGTTCACTTAAGCAGTCAATTGCCGCTAAAGCGAGCAATGCTTTAGCAATATTGTGTATGCTTTAGCGGTACCTAAGCAAGTTGCTAGACCACTTTAGTGATTATGATACCGCTTTAGTGGTAGATGCTTTAGCGTACAGATATCCATTTTAGTTGCACCTTGTGGCTTTTATTTGCCTTTTTCCCACCCGATTTTTGACCATTTTCACAGCAAATTGAAAGCCCAAAGAGAGAAAAAAGTGAGAGATCATCCGTTGAAACTAAGGTAAGCTACCCTAATACTCCTTGGTCATTTCCCAATAATTTTTCCTTCAATTTCCATCCTAATTCATAGTGAATTCTTAGATATTAGGTCTTATATTCCTAAACTTTAAGGGCTGATTTGAGACCCGATTTGTGCTCTGTTTGTGCTCAATTTGTTAGCACATAGTTTTTGTCCTTCAAGGGACCTCGTGACAGATTCAATTTCTTGATTTCATTTGCGCGCCCCGCGAGCTTAATCTTGACTCAAATATCAACCTAATCAATAATATAGCAATATGGGTCTCATTTTACTCCTAACGATGTGTATACTATTATTTTGACAGAACAATCATAAATTAAATGTAGTCCACTGATATTAGCCATAATACCAATACCAATTCCAAGGTTGACACCAATATCAACATCACCCATACTAACCCATAGTAGGCCTACAAAGCCTGTATTCAAAAGTAAAACAATACTCGGCCAGGATATGCCCCTGGCCATTGCCAAAACCATAATCTATAAAAATGACTAAATTATGTAAAGACATCCATGACAATAGAGCTTTTCGGACATGCCAATTCATAATTGTCAAAATTTCTGTCAAATTTCAGCGTCTCGTCGTGATTTCAACGCGTCACAGAGCCTTCTTAAACCCAATTATCGGCTACACGCGCCAAATATTCAATAATTTGGTCCTCTTTCGAATCCAGTGGTGTTTTAATCTCCTCCATTAGCCACTCCTACAAGTCAAACACACCCCGTACATTTTAGGGGTCTAAATTACGTTAATTTTTTATTGTACTTTTGTTGAGCCATTCTGAGCCTTCTCGAGTTGTTTCCACTTTATTTGAAGATTGAATATACTTATTATTTCAGAATAATCCATTCACCAAGAATCCTATAGCATTAAACACAACAATTTAGAGATCAAAATAATACAACATCTTCAATGATGAACTAAAAACATGAGTTAAGCATAGGCTAAATTCTCATTGAGCATAAGTTTATTGCTTTGACTCATGTCTTGACCCAATTGATCCTTGAAAATTATAACTAAGTTGTTTCACATATTAACACATACCAAAAACCTTTGTAACTCATTAAAACACATTAGAACCCAACACAATAGACTAGAAAAACACCTAGATCAAGCTAGTTACACTAGTTTTCTCGTTTGACTTTTGAATGATCAATTTCAATCAAAACTAATTTGAAACCACCATTAAACATAGTAAACACATATTTGGACACATAGATGCTCATTTATATCATTATCAAACACATATAGCATAAGAATCATCCACAATACAAGGCTAAAAAGGCTAGAATAGTAAAGCTAGAATGCATAGATACACCTAACATCACCACCCCACACTTAAAGCCTTGTTCGTCCTCAAACAACTCCTAAATATAAACACCATGAGATAAAAAGACTCCACACTTCTAATAAATGCAAGAAATTTAAGCTAGCACTACAAAGACTACACGGAATGCAGGTTCACAAAACTAAGCATATTATACACAATTGAAAGCTAAAGAATCCTACTTCCAAAACATCCTAGCCTCAATAAGGGACTTCACAAGTAGAAAAATCATGCATATTGTTCAATCAAGGACATCATGCAAATCACCCACATTCCTCAAACATGTGCCCCTCACAACAAGAGAGTTACCCATAATCACTCAAAATTACATCATTCATAACATGATGGGTATAGGAATCAAGTTACACTCACTCTCACAAAGAATTCACAAGTTACACAGAATGAACCATAGGCTTTTCCTTAGTGTAGTGCTCCACTAATATCAGAATGATGAAATTAGGATCAATTAGGACTTTTCCGTGTTGTAATGTAGGCTAAGGGACGGGTAGGAACTATTTGGGAATAGTGACTAACCTCTCTAAGTGCTTTAATACACTTCATTAAACATTTAAAACAAATCTCTAATAACCAAATTAAACTTTTTCATTCACCCATACCTTTTGTTTTTCGCACATCTCTTTTAAGCATTTTCACAAACACTTGGTGGACACATAATTTACTACCATGAGAATTATTTTTTTTTCTTTTTTCACAACCATATTTTTAGCATAAATTATATCACAACCATCCGCAACACATCGATTATACACCAATAACTATTACCTTTCGCCTTTTCCCTCTTATTTCTCAACTCTTTACTTAATCAATTTTTCATTGAAGTACTTAAGAGATTTTTTGGATCAAATTATGGTCTATCAAAAAAGGGATTAGGCTATGTATGAGGTTACCAAAGAAAATAAGCTAAAGGCTCAATGGGAGTTAACTAGGATTAAGCACAAAGCGTAGGACAAATAGAAGGTATAAAACAAGGATATCAAAGAAATGCTTATATAATCTCCTAAACTCACACTCTTTATTTCACTTCACACACAAATCGGGAAAGTTCCCGACATCACTTGCAACAAGGAATATACAAAATACCTCACACGCATATGGGACAGGCTCAACTCAATAGGATCATCATAGACTCCCGACCAATAATAGTATGAATTCAAATTTAGGCCACAAAACTAGAGTAAAAAACTTGAGCCTAAGAGTTTCAAAAATAGTAATTCACATCACTCAACATGATTTTAGAAACAAACCTACATGCATCATGTAATAAAAAATAGCACTAACAAGAATATCTCACTTATTCCTAACCTAAATTTTTTTAAATTGAGTTATAATTTGAGAATTAGACCCCTTAATTATGCAACTAAGAGCTGAGTCGAGTTTAAAATCCATTGGGGTATTATAATAATGCACGAATAACAACAGCACACCCTACTGGAACATACTAGGATGGATGAAACCCTTATCCAAAAGATCCTTAAGTTTCTCCATGAGCTCTTTTACCTCAGCCGGAGCCATTCTATAAGGGGTAATAAAAATTGGATGAGTATTCAAATCAAGATCAATCCCAAACTCAATCTCCTTATTAGGAGAAACACTAGGAAGGTAATCAGGGAAGACCTCATGAAATTTATTTACCACCAAAATAGAATACAAAGAAGGACCATTCGAGTTAGAATCTTTAACCCAGAATAAATGATAGAGACACCCCTTGGAGATTAATCTCCGAGCTCTAAGATATGATTTAAACTTTTCTCTAGGAGCTAGGGAACCACCCTCCCACTCAATAACTAGTTCACTAGGGAACCTAAAGATAACCTTATGGGTTCGATAATCTAAGGACACATAGCACAAGTACAACAAATCCATCCCTAGGATAACATCAAAATCCACCACATCTAGTTCGTATAAATCCGCCAAAGCCTCCTTACTACTAACAGATTCCACATACCTCTTATAGACACTTTAAGAAATCATAAAGTCACCTACTAGGGTAGAAATAGAAAAAGGGTTTGAAATAACCTTGGGACCAAAAAAAATACAAAACCACAAATAGGGTCACATAAGAGAGAGTGGACCCCAAATCAAGTAAATAATACACGTCATGAGAAATGAGTTTCAACGTACCAGTCATGAAATCAATTGATGTCTCAGACTCCTATTTTGACTCAAGAGAATATAGTCAATTTTGACCTGTGCTGGTACTAGAAACAGAAATAGATACAGAAGCAGTATCATTTAGTATAGGAGTAGATGAAAGAGCTGTAACCTTATTCGCGCTCGAAGAAACTTTACCAACCAAATAGTTTCTAAAAATATGGCTTGGCTGACTATATTTGAAACACTTGTCCCTCCTCTCATCATAAAAATCCCAAAGAAACTAACCATAGAAGCTACAAAGAGGACACAAAGAAGCTGACTGTGCCCAACTATCTTGAGATTGGGCACCTTATGCCCTAAAGTTGTCACCACCCTACTAAGGCCCGTCATCCAATGACTTTGGAAAATGAGCACTAGTTGTGGAGAAAGAACCAGAACTCCTCCACTTTTTTTTGGCCATTTACCTCCATCCCTACCACATTGTTATTGGCCACAACCCAGTTCAGGAAACCTAAATATCATATCCTTCCTTTCCCTTACTTCAGCCTACTTTCTCTTTTCCTCCTCCACCTGTTGTATATGAACAACCAACCTAAAAATATTCATATCATTAATTAGTGAGGTAGTCTTACTTTTAAGGATCAACTCATGAGATAGTCCTGAAGCAAACTTTCTTATCCTACCCCTTATATCAGACACTATCTCTGGAGCATACCGAGACACTTGGTGAAACTTCAAGGTAATCTCCTTGACCGATTTTTCCCTTGTTTTAAATTAACAAAATCCTTCTCTTTTTGTTCCCTCAACTCTTGAGGAAAGAAGTGATCCAAAAATAAATTATAGGAGGTCTCCTATAAAGATGACTTATCTACATCACCCTTTGACCCATCCCATTCCTCATACCATTTGTGTGCCATATCTTTTAGCTGGTAGGTAGCAAACTCCACCCCTTGTACATTCGTGGCATGCATAACCTTGAAGATCTTTTCCATATTTATCTCAAAAACCTTGAGGATCCTTCTCTACCTTAACACTAATAAATGTTTGAGGACTCAACTACATGAACTGGCCAACCCTTGTGGTAATAGAAGATTGAGTAGTCGATGCACCACGCTCAACCTGAGAAGCTACCAACTGAGTAATCATATGAATCAACTGAAAAAATTCTGCATTTATCATATTGGCCTGAGGATCTTGAGTATGACTGGGAGAACCTAGTGGAACTCCAGAAAAATAAAAAATGGAACCCTTAACCGTGTATGGATCTTATGAGTAGAGTCTGTCCCATCAACATCATTCCAAGTTAGGATAGAGGAATTTCCATGCATAACAGATCATCGAGGCATGATCTAAAAAGAAAACAAAGAAGGATAGAAAGGATTTTAGGGCCTTAAACTTTACAGCTTAAAATTATAACACAAAAAAGAGAAACATTCCTAAATTTTTTATAGCCTCTCTCTTATGAGTGTGGCGCGCTACACACCCTTAAAAGAGACTCTACTCAACGCGACTTTGTGGACTCCCAAGTGACCATGAAGCTAAAGCTCTAATCCTAAATTTACATAACCTGAATCAGGGCCTTATCATAATGGGCATCCCAAGTCCAATCAGGACCGGGGACCACCCCCAATATCCAACCTAACCTCCACACACATACCCTGAGTTGGATAAATTCTTAACATATAACAAGATAGTGTATTTAAAGATATAATGACTTTGGGATAAGTCTACTTCCAAGACCAACCCAACCAAGTCAATCCATCCAAAATCCAACCAAACCAAGACAGTAACATATTATATTTATATATACATTCTAAAACAAAATAAAACAATCATAAATCAAACATAGTCCATCTGTATCAACCATATTATCAATACCAATGCCTAGGCTAACACTAATACCGATACCGACCATACCAACCCATGGAGTCCTATAAAGACTCTATTTAACAGTAAAATAATAAAAACAATATCCAATTGGGATATGCCCCCGACCATAGCCAAAACCATAGTCTATAAAATGCTCAAAGTATGTGAAGACGTCCATGACATGAAATGGATCCTTCTGGAATACAGAAGCTTACTACTTCAATTCAACACAAGATGATCTTGAATCCTTTCCCTAAAAAGGATGAGTAGAATAGTTGGTTCTTGTATTGCATGGGGATACAACATTTGAAGATGGGTTTGTAGATGAACGCTATCATATACTCAGGATAAGGATAAAACAATGACAACCTTTGAAACCAAGTAAACCACTAAATACATTCACAACCATACATATATATCTATATAATCCATGCTTAGAAAAGGAACCAGGTTTAGAATTCCTTCAAAACCATTAACCTTGATATGTGTAGCTTAACTGTACTAGAACTACCTACGGGCTATATGGGTCTAGTTTTACACCCCTGAAGGAGCACCAGTGAGTGTAGTCACACGAACCAGAGATACCATAGGAGTAGGGGATTCTCATGTATCATTCTCTCTCAATGATACATATATACAATTGTAAATTAGGGGATTCTCGCGTAACCCATAAGTATCATATATGGATATTATGACCAAACTTTATGTCAGCAAACATAGGTTTCCATGGTCCATCCATTGGACTCATACCTTCATGGTTAGATATTACAACCTGCCATTATTGCCTTATTAAAATCATTAATACACAAACAAACTACTATTCCATTTATTTTTAATCAAAGCTATAAGTAGTGGTACCGTCATACCAACTATAGCTTGCAAACAATATCCTTAGCCAACCTTTTCAAAGAAAAGGGATTCCTATGTACACATAGATTACATTGTTAAGTTTACTTGAGGGATTCCTATGTACCCCACAAGTAGTTCATTATTATGTTGTCTTGGGGAATTCCCTTGTACTTCACAAGGCTTTCAATTGAACAAAATCATGACCACCAAAACCTTACCATTTCGCCATTTAAAATGATCAAATTCAGTTTAATTTCCATTACCTATTTATACCATGCAATAGTATCATTAAAAGTCCAACTATGTAATAAAAGCATTCTATAGTCATTTTAACAAATAATTTGGTGGTATATAGTTTCCAAAACTAAAACCAAGTACCAATTACCTATTCCCATGTAACCACATGTTCAAATAACCATTAAAATATAAAAACCATATGTAAAAGACATGGGAAAACCGTAACCAACTATTATAACCAAAACCCCCAATATTTATTTAAAAATCCAAAACCATACAACAATTATACCATAAAAGCAAGACATTAAATCATGCCTTTAGTTGAACTAACAATGAGGAAGGGGTAACATTCCTTATATTACAAAGAAGACACAGAGAAACCACTCTTTGCAAGCCCCAATCTGATCCTATGGATAAAACCCTAGCCTTTATTGGCCTAAGAGCCTTGAAAGAATTTGAGAGAGTGTTTTTAGTGTTTAAGATTAGAATAATAAGGTAAGTGATGTCCCAATAGTGTTATAAGTGATGGGGCCTTAAGAGGTTAAGAGGGGAAATATTCAGATTACTCCCAACTTAAACTGTATAAAATTTTTATATGAAGGTAAGACTACCCTCCCACACACCATATCCTAGGGTACAAGTGGTACCCTTATCTCATACCCTAGGCCTCTCCCTGGACCTCAACGCTGTCCGACATATGACCACTATGGCCAAACCGTACCCAACCATAGGTCTAGTACCCTAAAACTGTACCTTAGAAAGAATAGAATCCTCAAGGTTAAACATAAGGCAACATACAATTGGCAACATAAAACTAGTACCCTAAGATATGACTAGTATAACCCAACCGTACCTTGGAAAAAAACCAACCAACCCACACTGGTTACCATATGACCAAGATCAACCAAACCATACCACATCATGCGAGAAGTACCTCAAGTCTATGATGTCCAGAAGCCAAAAATTGAGAAATTTTCTAAGGTTAAAAAACCAGGGTGTTTCAAGAACCTAGAAGAATTAATTGATAGTTAAACTCCAAATTATTGTTTTCTTTATGTTTTCCTAGTCACTATTCCTCTTTTGGAGTAAGTAGCAATATCTAGGCGGGATCCTAATGTGTGCACCTAATAAGAAATCAATAATAATAAATATAAAGAAATACATGCCATTGGTATTGGTTTAGATCAACAATCACACTTCCCCTACTTCGTCAATTAGCCAGGGTTTCCATAACCCTAGCTATGTGTTTTAGCTGCTCATGATTGTGAAGAAATCAATAACATTCAAAATAGAAATCATAGATGAAATCATAGTTGTAAGATGAATAAAAACCCACAACCATAACTTAGTGAATCAATCAAAGTCAATACAAGAGATTCCCAAGATCAAAGGCAGAACTTGGAATCAAAATACATTTTTGAGTGTCAAAAGTACGTCACTCCTACTAAAAAGTATATAAGAGTTATTTATAGTACATGGAAAAACCCTAGAAACAAAGCCGAAATGAAATAGGAGAAAATAGGGTCTATGGCCACCTACTCTCTGTTCTTGCGGTGTGGCACAGGCATAGGTAGTACCTGCAGTCCTGTACTGGGAACAGGTGCAGACCACAGGTGGCGGATGGATACAGTTCTGCAAGTTAGCTTTTGGGTTTTTGGATTTTTGGCACCTGCTTGGTCTATATGCAGTCCATAAGTCGACTTAGTAGGTGTTGGGAGTTTGTTTTTCAGCCTTTTTTCAACTCTCGAACATGAATTGAGAACACTCAAGCCTAAAAATATCTTAAATATCCATAATTGCTGCAAAAGTAGCCAAAACACCTTTTTTCACCTTTTTTATGAACTTAGCATCCAAAACATTATTTTCTCCAAAACAGATCATATGTAACAAAAACGACTCTGAAACTTGCATATATTTCTTGTTTTAAGAGTCGAAAGTGCTATATTTCTATAGCACATCATATATAATATATTTTTAATGTATATCCTTGTATACAACCTTGACCTTCATGATTTTTAGTCTATTTTTGTACTTGGAGAAGGCTTGACTAACAGATTGGGCCTTTGTGGCCCATCATAAATTCACAAGGGAAATAGAGTCCAATGGACTAGGACTATTCATACAAAACATAGGAATGAGAATAAGTTTAACATATATGGGATTACAAAAAACATAAATGATTATTAAAAGCAGCCAAATTGGTTTCCATTTAAATCAAAATGACACTAAAAACACTAGCAAGAGTCACAATTTTTGATTAAAGGATAAGCATGTGACCAAAACTAATATTATAATATCAAGGCAGGATATGTACATTTCTCTAAATCAATCTCAATGAACAATAAACCATATGAAAGAAAATCAAGAATAACATGATTCACATTGAATGGTATGGTTAGAAATAATAAATACACCTTGAAGAAGAAGAAAAACAAAACATATATGACGATTTTAAAGATGTAAGGGCATCAGCTTAAACGTGACACTAAGTTATGCTATCATACCTAAATTGTTCAGATTTTATCAAAAGAAATGATGACCCATCACATAGCCTAGACAAATTCGAGCAAATTAAATTTAAATACAAGTAAAGAAAAGAAATTATGACTCTTGAATCACACTACACAAGTCGTGAATGAGACAATCAACATTTAAATTTTAAAAATTCTAAACATACAAAAATGAAAGACTCAATCACCTTTAAATAGGAAGACGATAGTTGAAACTTTAAACAAGTAAAAGTTGCATCTTTGTATTCCTAACCCGCTAAGTTTGGCATAAAAATAAATTTCAAACAACATACAACCAGTCGCATCTACTGACTAGTTCTTAAATCAAAAATTCATCCTTTTTCTACCCGACATTTGGTCAAGTAATCCTTCAGGATTTAGTAACTTAGAAATCAATTCAAAATATTATACTAACAACATAGTAAGTTATTCTCCACTACTACTAACATGTGCAGATTCAAATCTCAACTCTATCTCATAATAAGAAAACAAGGTGAGTATTTGAGGTTTCAAAGTTGACATTTGTCAAAATATCAATTAATTTATGCAATTAATCTCCTTTCAATCAAGCACCAATAAATCATAAGAAAAAGGATCACTATTTTCCCCTACTTTTTTGTTGTTACAAATAAAAAAATAACATTTTATCAGATTAAATGATTGTTGAGGAAATTTATATAAATCAAAGAATTAACCTCAAATGAGTAACGAGTATAAAGAGATAAATACGGTCAAATACTATCAAATACATTTTAACAAGTCCACATTTTCTTTACAATGAATTATAAAATTACTCCATTACTATTACTTTTTAAATTTCAACAACTACGCAAGTAGTAAAAAATGCATCATTTTTAGGAAAAAGGTTAAGGAGTGAATCCTAAAGAACACCAATAATGATAGTCATATAAGACGATAAATAGCTTACATTTTTACAATATTATGCACTAATCGACACGCTAAAACATGACTAAGATAGTAATGGAAGGAAAGGGAATCACATAAATTATGTAAGGAACAATTAAAGTGAAAGTATTATAAATTTTTATTGCATATAGATCCGATATCCTTTGAGGCCTTCTACAACAAATAATCCTAGTATTTTCACCTGCTGTGAAATTCCAACAACAGCAATAGACTACAACTACGTCTAATCGACAAACAAAAATCATTAGGCCTACAAACATGAAGTAGAAGAAAGTGTAAAAATGGCAAAGTTTTTACCTGTTTCGGAGTTGGAACTGAGACAAATGAGCTCCTTAAACAGACTTTAACACTAAAATTCAAATTTAACCTTGACAGAATTTAGATGACTTCATTGTAATTTATATTTTTCGAATGTATATTCTAGAACTCTTTCTTGAATTTTTGGTTACATAGTATTAAAGGAATGCTCCTCCAAAATCTTCAAAATTTTAACCAAAAAATTTAATCCCCCAATCCTTAACTTTAACTCTTTATTTATAGAAAAAATTGGGGCTAGTTTTGGAGGGAAATATGAGGGGTATTTTTGGAATAACAAATTATATTTTTTGAATTTTAAAAAATGAGATGAAATTTTGAACTTTTCAGCATATAATCAATGAATTTAGACCAACTTTTTAGGAAATTCATAGTTAATTCTTTGGTATTTATTTTGGGGGGGGGGGGTGAATGAATTTCCCCTCAATAATAAAAAAAATTCATAATAGTGTACCATGATACTATGAATTTGCAAAAAATTAGTCGAATTTTGCAAAATCAGGCATTGGTAGGCGATAAGGTATTGTTTTGGTGTTCATTTAGATTAGTAGTTCTTGATGCTACATTATTATTTAGGTTAGTATCATTTTGGGGTTCGTTTGATGTTGAATAGGTGTCGGGTTAAAACTGTTGGTTCAAGTTGTTGAAGGGCTTTGTCATTTTTGATGGTTTTTTCTGTGTGATACTATTTTTGTCGTTGTTTTTAGGGAAGAAAAGGGGTAACAGGGAGATAGGTTGGGTCAGCTTTTGGGCTAGATCAGGCCAGTTGTTATTATTTGTTGGGCCTGGATCGGCTGTTGTTTTTTGTTGGGCCTGGGCGACTGAGTAATTAGTGGAGTAGGCTACTTTAGTTTATTGGTCCTAGGGTGGATGAATCTAATTAATTAAAGGGGGAGGGTAGAAATTAGGAGTTAGAAAATGTGATTAGGTTATTTATTAAATAGCCAATAGATTAGGATTTAGTCAAATGTACCTAAATTTCAGACTAATTGAAAATAATTTGGTCAATTGCAATGCAATTGTGGCCAAATTGATTTCAATTCAGATCCAATTTAATAAATTGGCTAAACAAAATCAAAGTTTGAAATGAATTAAAAACCAATTCAATCCCGAGTTTCTTAATTTCATGAAATCAACAAAATGTTATACTAATAAACTAAATTTTAAGAATAAAAAATTTATATCAAGATTTACCCCCTTTGTTTAATTAATTTTTTCATGATAGTTCTCGATTAAAATTTTATTTTCAGTAAAACAAATATTTAAGTAACAAAATTATATGATCGCATATATACTAATACGAAAATATAAAATTGCTACTAAAATGACAAAACTATCTAGATAAATATTTTAATTTTTTTTTATCTAGATAACATAAAAGTTATAATTTTATTTAAAATAAAAAAACACAAAAATTAAATGTCACGACCCAAATATTCAAGGGTCATAATGGAACTTGTTGCGGTAAACCTTGATGAGCTATGAATTTATAACACTCACGATGGTTAAACATAGAGAATATGCATGTATTTAAGACTATTTTATTGGATTTGATGTATTTTTGGAGTGATTTTGCAAGAAACTAGGTTTGAATGCTAAATGGGGAAAAAGATGATTTTGATGATAAATCGAACAAAAAATATGAAAATTAAAGATTTTGTCTACTTACCAATGTAATCTTGGGCATATGAGCCACTTACCGAGCATAAGTGAAAACTTGAATTTCAGAGGCTTAGGAGCAGGAAAAAAAAGACTTTGTTGCATACTAAGGGAACATAATGTCTTTATATAGAATACACAGTCCGTATGTGACCAAGGTATATGGAGAGATCAAAAGTCTAGAGATTTGCAGGATCTACACAAATGTTTTGAAACTTACCGAGGTCCACATACAGTCTGTATGTAGTACATATGGTTCGTATGTTTCCTAAGCAAGTGGCCATTGACTTCAACTTTTCCAGATCATTTTGAAATCATTTCCTAGGTTTTCTATGTAACCTACATACACTATGGTGATGTTTTTATTCCATATTTTGTATGTTTAATCAAGGTTTTCCAATTTTATTTAGGATTTGATTTCTAGGGTTTTTTGTAATCTATAAATACCCTTTAGACTTTATTTAGCGAAGAGATAGTTAGAGAGGCAAGAAATTCAGAAATAGGTCCTTGGAGACTAGTTTATACCCTTTGGGGTTACGTTACCAAACATATATTCTTGTGTTGTTGTTTTTGGTTTGTTATTCAATTTAAGACTTTGAGATTTCTTCTTTCCTTATTATGATATTGATTCTATAATTTGTTTACAGAATCAATGATTGATCTTATAACTGAGCAAATAATTCCCTTAGCTAGGGTTGTGGGAACCCTAGCGGATTAACAAAGTAGAGGAAGTGACAAATCTTTCTAGATAAGGATTTTGCTTGTATTGAGTTTTGTTCATTCTTTTTGATTTCTTAGTGGTGACCAATGTTAAGATCTGCCTATATTCACTACTTTCTTGACAAAAGAGGTAGAGAGAAGGAAAATAAGATCACATTAATAATTTTGAGATTAATTATAGATCCAGGCTAATAAACATCATCCACGTAAGATAATTACCTTTTATCTAATAAATTGAGACTTAGAAGGTGATAGTTAACTAGGATCTAGGATAAGGGTTTGTAAAGAGACACCCTAAATCTTAAAAGGTAAAGGGAGAAATTTGTCAATGAGTCCACAAGACAGTTGATGGTACATAACTTATCAAATTTTGCATGCAAGGTATGTGAATAGTTTGACAGTGCATGATAAATCTGTGGAGTTAGAAGCCAGGGGGAATACTAGCCTAGTGTTTATCGTAGATTATTACAACCAAAAGCAACAATTTTTGTTTCTTCTTTATAGTTACTACAAATACCCTCTTTTTACTTTTTTCGCACAGCCTGGTGATTTTGACAAGTTCAAGAAAGATATTTGAGTATTTCCTGTGGGATTGACTCTAACCTTGTTGGGTTACTATATTTTGACAGCGGCTGCTTTATTCATCTAAGAAGGGTAGTTTGGGTGTTATATAATTTTGGCGCCATTGCCGAGGAATTTGATTGTAGGTTAACTGATTAGAATTATTCATGTTATTAGGTTATTATTTTCAATTTTTCTTTGGGCATACGCTAGTATATGTCTACTCTTCTTAATATGAGAACTTGTCCAAAGGAAGTATGGAGTGATGAAGACTTCTGGATTATTTATCCTTATCCTTTTGATAGGTGCGTTATTATAGGAGTGTGTAAAATATAGTATGTTAATACAAGGATAGCTTATTGGAAACATTGATAAGACTTTTCCAAAACAATCATGAGCTTATTCAAAAGGTTGATAGTTTTGGCTTGGATATTCACCAATTACATGTAGAGTTGGATACAAACAACATTGCGTGTAACATCCAACAACTTACTTATAGGTGGTGAGAGACTAAAAATTTTCTGAGAAGCCAACTTGAGGAGCTAAAATTTGAGGAGTCAAAAACTTCTCATACACTTATGTAATGTGACACTTAAGGAGGGCGTACTAGAGCTATGCAAGGATGTAGATAAGAAAGTAATTCCTGAGTTAGGGCGTGTTAGACCTCATTCTAAGCATTATTCCACATTGTATTTGTATAGTCAGATCTTGATCGAGCCATCCATATCGTAAGAGGAGTGAGAGAAATGGGAAACATATGTCTATATTCTTGAATTTGATAAGCCAAAAGAAAAGAATCACATTCCTCATGGAAGGGCCAATAACTACAATTGGAAACATCTATTTCTTGGATTTATTTTTATACCACCACCTCATAAGCATAACAATAAATCATAAAAGCAATTAACGAAGAAATTCATAAGTTCAAAGTGGAAAGAGAAAATTGGAAGCCAACTTTTGGGCTACCTTGATGAACTCTGAGTAATCAAGGTACCCATGGGCTTGTTGGTGAAGTTTGAGTAACCAACCTAGACTCATCGAGCCGTGAAGTAGAACCAAGAATTTCTTGAGAGGCAACCCAAGTTTAGGGTGGGGTTTATTTTGGGTCTTGATGTTATCTTGGGTTTTTTTTTATCGTGCCTTTTTTCCCTAGAGTCCTATTTCTAGTAGAGCCGACATATTTTGGAATATTGTGTTTTGGTTCATAATGTTTTATGTTTAACTAGGAGAAAAATGAGTATCTAGGGTAGTTAACATACTTTTGTTGATGTTTAAGAAAATGATACACTTCAATATCTTATTTTTAAACTGTGTGATACACATATATTTATGTCACAGTCCGAGACTATCCCCTATTCATAAAATGGTGCTTAAGGACACAAGTAATCCCAAGCTAACCCATGATCTGGTACTTGCTGTGAGTACTAAATAAAATAATACTAGAACATCACATGTGGAATTTAAACTTATCAAATATTGTTAATATGGACTTCCAAACAATACTTAACTTGTCTGAAACTGCTGATAAAACTAAAAACAAGTTTGACTGTCTAAATATTTGAATATCTAAAAACCTCTAAGACATGAGGAGTTGATGGGATAAGCCCCCAACTAACTCTGGTTGACTGAAATGAAGAAATACTAAAAATAACTTTAAATACTTGTCCTTGATGGATGAGGACTCACTACAATTGTTGCTTAGTGGTACTGAGATAACTAAAGGCAATCAGGGAACTGAGCGTTCAAACCTATGTTATCTGACAACATTGCACAAAAAAGAATATACAGTTAGTACATTGAATGTACTTATGTGTGAGATAGGTACTAGATTGAATACACATAGGTAATGAGAATGAGTGCATAAATATGTAAAATGAATACAATTCCAAGAATAAACATGTACTAAAATTATTTGAATAATTAAATAGCTGAGATCTGAATAGCTGAATAACAAATAAACTGAATAAGTGATATATGTACACTTGGTCATTGCAAACCTGAGATGACATACTCTGAATACCGTATTTAGACTATGGGAGCTATCATGTAACCGACATGCCCCAATCTAAGCTAATTGGGGTCCAACCTATAACCCTAGTTAGAAGGGTATGAATACATTGCCATGTGTACTAACACATATATGATGCTGTGGATCCACAAGGATGATGTCCTAAAGGACTAGGGTGTCAGTCCTCTACTACCGAGTGATATCTTATAACCTATGCTGGCTACATAGTTCTGGAACTTAAGGACTGTCACTAAAGGTCTCAGTCATCTACTGGTGGTTAAGCTTTCATCTCTAGGTTCGCTCGGTGACAAATCCTACTCCCAACTGAACTGACACTGGTACTGATTTAAGTTAAATTGACTCATAACTGATAATTGCTCAACATGAATATGATAATCTAAATATGATGATAAAATCATGATCTGACCGACTTGAAACTTGAAAATCTAAAATATGTGTAAGCATATAGGTATAGGTGTTCATAACCCTCTAACACTAAATAGTACTTTAAATACAATAAAATTATTTGAAACACTGTAATTGAATTCATGATTCATAAACCGCAAAATATAGTATATTTCACTAAACGAATAAAATGCATGATTAGTAGTACGAGAATATGTTAAACATAGGAGAACAACATGATCATATGGTTTATTTCATAACTTGAGAAATTTACATGTTATCAACTGAACATGATGTCGATGACTGATATTATAAAGCAAGTAAGAGTATAATTCAGATAGGGAAAGACAAAGTCATGGTTTTTATTCAAAACTATTAAGAAATAATTTCATAGTTAACATTGAAATTTCATGAAATAGGGAAAGAATTTATACTTGAAAAAAGGGTTCTTGTGACTCAATGGGTGGAAAGAATCCTATTAATGAATTTCCCACATAGTTAAGTTGCTTGAATTCTTGAAGAAAACATGGTATTGGGACTTTGAATGGTTGAATTCTTTGAAGAAACTTTCAATTTTTGTGTTCTCGGAATGGGGATGATTTTTACATTGCTAACTAATGAGGAATGGGGCAAATAATGCTCTTCTTGGGATTTAAATCATTATTTATAACATTAGGAGAGGGGGGAAAGACTAAAATACCCCTTCAACCTTTAAATGATTTTGTTGGATTTCATAGCCTCCATGACACGACATGTATCGCAGAGACTAACCTCGATGACATGTCGTGTATCACGGAGGGGCAGCCTCTGTGACACACCTAAATTGTGGAGGCATTCTACCTCCATGGTCCGAAAACACCCTGAAAACCTTCCGAAAATTTTGAAACTCTCCCGAAAGACCTTTTAATATCCCCAAATATATTTCAACTCATAAATCAATATTTTGAACTCAGGAAGGCCAAAAATAAAATCTTTAAAATCTTGGGGTCTTATAATGGCCATGTAACTTGGACTTAGTGTAATTTAAATGGCGTTGGAACTTCTAAACATGAGACGAATAGCTGAAAAATCCTCTAGAATCTTGCGGGTATTACATTATTTCTCCCTTAGGATTATTCGTCCTTGAATGTAACTGTCTGAGTTGAAATACTAAAAAGATTGTGATCATGCACTGAATACTTATGAGTTGAATTATGATTAAGTAACAAAATGGAAAACATAATGCACTGACTGAACCGAATTCATGAATGCATGCTATGTAATAAGGACGGTTGGATAGCTGAGATAGAAAATGATAGAATAAATTTAAGAGAAACCATTACCTTAAACTGAATCTGAATTCGTAGAGAAAAGATTGGGATAATTGGTTCACATATCTGTTTCTACTTCCGAAGTATATCCCTCAATAGATTGATTTCTCTATAGAACCTCCACCAAGGGAACTTCTATATTCCTTATCCTACAAATATGACGATAAAGGATCTCAACTGGGACTTTTTCATAGGATAGGCTATATTTTACACCCAAATTCTCTAAAGGCATGTCTAAAGTTGGATTTCTAAGGCATATTTTAAGAAAAGAAACGTGAAACACTGGATGCACCAATGCCTAATCTGCAAGCAACTCTAACTCATAAGCTACCTTTCCAAAATGACTCAAAATCCTATATGGGTAACATAGTGGGGGCTGAGCTTCTCTTTATTTCCAAATCTCTTCACAACTTTCATGGGTGAAATCTTTAAATAAATAAATCACCAAAATCAAACTTAAGATCTCTTCTTCACACATCAGCATAGGATTTTTGTCGGCTCTGGGTTGTCTTCAATCTTTGTAGAATCAATTAAAATTTCTCTATCCCCACATATACTAAAGCCTCACCTTCTTCAAACCAACCAATAAGAGATTTACTCCTCATTCCATAGAGAGCCTCAAATGAATCCATTTGAATACTAGAGTGATTTTTGTTGTTGTAGGTAATACGCCCAAATTACAACTTTCTTACAAAAGTGTAAGCGGTCGTTGTCAAATATATAACCCAACAAGGTTGGGGTCGAATCCCATAGGGAATATGGTGCTAATTAAGTTGTATGCAGATTAGTTGACTTTTAATCATTCGTTTCCATAAAACAAAAAAGGAGAATTTGATTCAGTTCACATATTAATGGTTTCAGTTTAACAAGATGAGATATGTGTAGTACTATTCGAATTCTGAGAAATAGCAAGCTAGGGTTATGTCCACCTTGTAATTTTCAATACTTTCTAACTATGGGCTTTACGAATTCATACATGCATCATGCTTACAGAGAATTGTATTGTATTTAATAACATAATCCTAGTGTTTCTCAACCATCCAGGACTAATTTACTTCAGTTCTCTCGAATCAAAAGTGTTTACAAAAACATTATGAAATATCCTAGTTAATCATATTAAGGCATTAACATATGAAATAGGGGTTAGAATTCCTATTTTCTTGTGACTACTCTTTTTTTCGAACCTCAACCTTTCTATCGAACAAGTTGAGTTTTAAGTAACATCCTCTATGTTTGCAACCATGGGAATTCAAGATATTAGAAGAGAGTATGATATAAGTAGATCAATACATGATGAATTCAAAAACTAAAAGTAATAAATTGTATGTTATAAGGCTTCCATAACCCTAACTAATAAACTTAGCTACTCATGAATAAAATGGGAATCACAATAGAAATATTCATCATACCAAAAACTAGAAGATGATCTTGGTGTCCGAATAGTGAAAACAAGAGAAAAAAATATTTTTCTCTCTCACCCAAGCGAAGCCGCCCTTCTCCTTTTCAAAAAATAATACCGAATAATGAATAATGAATAAAAATTCAGCATCAAGTCATTTAATAATCTCTTCTTTCATAATTTTCTTCTAAGTGCCTAAACTAATTATAAATGACAAATTAGTCTTGGACATAGTTTCTAGGCGCCACATTCGATCCAGACTGCTACTCTCTCTTGTGTCTTGCGCCATCCACATTCCATAGTTCCATTATGTCTCCATCTACATCATTATACCTTAAATCATGCTAATCACATCGGTTAGCTCAATCACATAGAAGTAGAGTAAAAACATAAGAAACTAGTCACTTTTTTCTCCAAACTTAGCTAAAATATGGGTAAGTTATAGTGCTTAGGCGTATAAATACACCTAAGATCACCACCCCACACTTAAAACTTTGTTCGTCCTCGAATAACTTATTCATTTATGCATACTTCACAAGTTTTAACAACCACAAAGGAAAAATAAGATGCTTAAATATGCTCACACAACAATTATGAACAAGAACTAGAATCATTACTAGAGACAACCTACCCTCAAGAATAGACTCATTAAGTTGGCAAATTCATGCATACCATTTAAGCAAAGAAATCATATAAATTACCTAACCTTCATCGACCATGTGCCCTCACAACAAGAAAGTTACCCCTAATCACTCACAATCATGCAATTTCTAAGAAAATGGGTACAAGAATCAAGTTACGCTTACTCTCTGATAACGCTCAATCTACAGCTCTCGTGGGAGTGTAAAGCGGTCGTTAGCAAATATAGAACCCAACCTGGGTTGGGTATCGATCCCACAGAGAATAGCTTGGCCAACAAGCAAGAGAAATTACTAGACTTTTAGTGCAAGTCTCGTAGAAAAGGGGGGATTGTAGTATGTAACCAAAACAAGAATGTAAGAACTGAAAATAGCAAAATAAAGAGAGATTGTCACGTGTGTTGTAAACAATGAGAATTGAGGCGTTGGGGTTATGTCCACCTTCTGAGGTATACGTCTCTATTGGCTATGAGTGTGTAGAGTCTTGACATGTAATTGCTTATAGAGAATTGTAGTCGATGGTAAATCCAAGCGTCTCTCGACCTAAACAAGGACTATTTCACTTTAACTCTCTCGAGCTTAAAGCGTGACTAACGGTACGAATTCTCCAAGAAGTTAGTCCAGGTACGGCACTAGCTTTTTAATAGGAAAGGGTGTCCTACTACCTTGACATTATCTCTTTTCCAGACAAATAACTTTTCTCTCGAACAAGTCAGATGTTAGACTGGCGTTGGTCTATGCGTCTTCTTTTCTAGACAAATAACCTTTCTCTCGAACAGGTTAGATGTTAGAATGGCGTGTTCTTGTGTTTGAACCGCAAAGAATGTAGATTTAAGATGAAGAGAATAATGATATAAGCAATATACTTGTCTTGAACTCACAAACTCATAGCTATAGATAGTAACTCATTCGGCTTCCATAACCCCAACTAAGAGATTTAGTTACCCATGAATGCGAAGGATATCACGTTTTGCATGGTGGATGGCGTGAATAGTAGGTGTTTGGCGTGTGGTTTTAGTGATTCCGTAGCAAGTAACGATTCTCTTGTTGTGGAATTTAAGAGTAGAAGAATGAAGAATTGAGAATGGGTTGTAGGAAGATGTCTTAATTGTAAGGAGATGAATGAATTGTCAGAATGTCTCCTCTCCTCTCTAAAATCTCTAACATGATAGGGTATTTATAATACTCCTATCCTACTCCTACTAAACTAATAAAATAAATAACCAAATCCTAATATACTAATGAAATCCTTGACCCAATTGTACTAGGGTAAGGTTACAAAATTATAATCCAAATAGAATGATGAAACACATAACCTAATTGCACTAGGTTAATGTATTATGGCAAAAATCCAGCTTTGTGTCTGTAAGTCCCAAAGTCTTCAGAAATGCTGTTTTAGCCCGGGACAGATTTTCCATGCAGCAGATTTAGTCCTTTATGCGTCCAGCTCCTTTCCATCTCGTTTGTGAGCTTTCTTTTGCGTCAAGTAAGCCATAAATTGCTGTATTTTGCATCATTTATACCTGAAACTTTCCTAATCACATTTGTTAGCTCATTTACAGGAAAAAGGACTAAAAGTGTACGAAATAGATAATTAGTTCTCGAAACTAGGCTAAAATATGGGCAAAATATATTGATATAGGCGCGTAATTTCGCCTATCATCACTCTCACAAAGAATTCTCAAATTACAATAGTTGACCTTCTCAAATTACAACAATTCACCATATGCTTTCCCTTAGTGTAATGCTCTACTAATATCAGAATGCTAAGATTAGGATCAAATAGGCCATTTACGGGGTGTAATGTAGGCTAAAGGATAGGTAGGAACTATTTTGGCCAGAAATAGTGACTATATTCCCTAATCGCTTTAATACACTACATTATGAAACTAAGACCAATTTCTAACAACCAATTTACACCACTTTCATCTATCTGTATCTTTTGTTTTCACCCCATCCCATTAAACTCAATTAATAACACTATGGCGAGAGTATGCAACCTTTATAAATATATATTTTTTTGCATCCATTTCACATTATGCACCCCTATGATAGCCACCCTTAACTTAAGCGATTTGCCTTAGTTGAGATGCACAATGTCTAAGAAGGACCAGGGCCAAAATAGATTCATTGTAACATATCCGTAATAGAATTTAGAACTTTTTTTCAACAATTTTTGCTACTCCAAACCACATCAATAGCACACGCCAATAACTAGATTTTAGGGCATCAATTTCACCTTTTTTCTTTTATTGTTAAACTCCTAACTCAAATTGATTTTACATTAAAGTGCTTAAGAGATTTTGGATCAAATCACAGTCTATTAAAGAATGAGTTAGGCTACATATGCGGCTAACAAAAGAACAAGCTAAAGGCTCAATGAGGCTAGCTAAGATAATGTGCAAACGTAGGTCAAAAGAAGGCATGAACAATGGCTATCTAATAAATGCCTAAATTATCTCCTAAACTCACAATCTTTATTTCGCTTTGCACACACACCAGGCAAGTTCTAGCATCAATTGCAATAAGGAATATACAACAGTCTTACATACGCATGGCACATGGTTAACTCAATTAGGAGCATTATAGATTGTAGACCCAACAATGAAATGAATTCAAATAAAACCAACAAACATAACAAGAGTCACAACTAGAGCCTAGGTGTTTCAATTGTAATGATCCATCATATACTTATGTTATAATGTCATGTGATACACAAGAACAGTTACATGTAAGTAAATGACTAATTTTCTCTTAAGAAGGTCGTCATCCATCCATCATCGATAAAAAACACCTAATGATGACTAAATCAAACAAACAAATATCTAACAAGAAACTAAATAAACAAAATAACTAATCCTATCACAGAAGTATACTAAAGAGAAGGTACTATTTTCTTACAAAACAAGTAGTAAAGTAATAAGCCACCCCACACTTAAGCTGTGCAAATAACAAGATAAAGAACCTGGCTAGTAGTACTCCTCATCCACATGAGGAGTCATGCCACCTGTATGGAGATCATCATCGGAGCTATTTTACCTGTAATGTTCCCATTACTCCTAACTTACCACCATTGATATGGCTCAATTCCAAACCAAATTTGGAACCAATCACTTTCTTAGTACTTCATGCACCTACACTTAATCAAAAACACTTAAAAATGATTAAAAGAATGGGTTGCTTCCCACCATGCGCCGTAGTTTCAACCGTGGCTCAACTCTTATTTTTGTATTTTTATTTAATATGATAAAATGAAAATAAAATCATGGTTGCCTCCCATGCAGTGCCTGATTTAATGTCGCAATAAGAATAGATCATCTTGACTACTCAGACTTCATCAAGATACATCGATGATGCCATTTGTACCTCATCTTTATAGAATGCATCAACGATCGAGAAAACACTTCTCTTTTTTTGTTGTTTCATGGATTTACACATTTCAAAAATAACCTCTTTCCCATTGAACCTAAATTTTAGCTCATTCGATGCCAGGTCAACTAACACTCTCCCAGTTGATAAGAACGACTTGCCCAAAATTATGGGTACTTCAAAGTCCACTTCGCAATCAAGAATTACAAAGTCAGCATGAAATATAAAATTGGCTATCTTTATAAGTACATCATATAGAATCCCAACTGAACTTTTCACTTATCTATCCACCATTACAAGTCGCATGTTTGTGGGTGTGGGGTCTCCCAAACCCAACTTCTTATAAAAAGCTAGCGGTATCAGATTAATGCTAGCTCCTAGATCACATAAGGCCTTAGAAAAATCCAGAGACCCAATCATACAAGGGATGATGAATACTCCTGGGTCTGCCTTCTTCTACACCAGTGACCTTGTAGAAATAACACTACAATAGTGAAGATTATCCACCGGTTCATAGCTTACCACTCTTTTCTTCTTCACAAGATCTTTCATAAATTTAGCATATCCTGGCATCTGCTCAAGTGCTTTTACTAAAGGTACATTCACTTTTAATTGCTTTAACATAGCCATGAAATTGTTAAACTTGCCTTCATCTTCTTTCTTCTTTAATCATTGTAGAAATAGGGGTGGTTGCCTTAGGATATCAATTGAAGCAACTTTTACCTCCTTTCTTAGGCCTTGCTCCATATTACTAACATACTTTTTCTTAGGTGGTTGTTCCACTTCCACACTCTTCAATTCTGAACCTCCCAACTTCACAAGCACCGCTGAAGATTCATCAACTATCTCCCAATCTATTACAACTGCATCAGTATTAGAGAATGTTCCCAATCTCGGACTAGATAACATCTTATTGCTCCTAGTTATAATAGCTATACAGGATCCATCAGTCCTTGGATTCATAACTATAGAACTTAGTAGAGTCCTATGGTGTCTTTGCTTGAATGCTGTGGATAATTGGCTCATCTGCTGCTCCAGTTATTTAATAGCAGTTGAGTACGGATTTACTAGTTGACTCATGGAAGATATGTCACTCTTTATCATAGTCACCCCAGAATTGGTCGCCTTAACTCCCTTTAATAGTTTCTCCATCATGTCCTCCATAGACATTTTGCCTGAACTGGTGGCAGCATTATCATGGCTTCCAGGAGGTACATAATGTCCACTCCTGTAACTTTTATTCTTCCAATCTCCATAATGGTTCCAACCTTGGTTTCCTTGACCATCGGTCTGGAAACTCCCCTAGTTATATAAGTAGTTAGCGTCTTCCTTGGTGTTTGATTTAGCTACCTTACCGTGGGACCCCATAACTTTTTACCTTTTCTGCATTCCCTGATAGAAAATATTTCATGTGCAGATCCATCTGGGTTTTCATGTGAGCCATATCCTAATCACGCTCCTTTTCTCTCCTACACTGCTCTACTAATATTACACTACACCTAATATTTCTTTCGACCATAGAATCTTTGGTATGCCAAGATCTACTTGTCTTAGTCATTCTTTATAGCATATCTGTAGCCTCGGTAAAGGTGAGCTCCATAAAAACTCCTCCTGCAACATTATCCACTATTTGCTTTGTAAGTGAGTTCAAAGCTCTAGAGAATGTTTCCATCAAGTGTTTATCAGTCATCTTATAGTTTGGGTATTAAGTCAACTTCTTTTTAAACGTCGCCCAAGTCTTATGCAAAACTTCATTAGCCAATTGCCTAAAGTTACTGATCTCATCCCTCAACTGTAACATTCTGGAGGGTGGAAAGAACCTTTCTAGGAAAGCTCCTTTCGATTGCCTCTAGTTAGTTATAGAATCAGGAGTCAGCTTATTCAACTACATAGTTGCCTCTCTAGACAGAGACAGTGGGAACAATCTCAAACGAATAGTATTTTCTCTCACTCCAGTATTATCAAATGACTTACAAATATTGATAAAATTCACCAAATGTAGATTTGGATCATCACTAAGTAATCCACCAAAGAGTCTTTAAAATTCAGTAGCTGGATCATAGAACTGGTGATGTTGAATTTTACCCCAGGAGCTAGTGGTGGTCGAATGTTTGCCCCTATAGCTCCAACTCCATCTAAATCATCCTCATAATTTTCAATATCAAATTGTATAGCTTGGCGGTGTAGTCTTCCTCTGAATGGATGATTTCATTTTACAGGTGCAACTACTCCCGCTGCATGCCTCCTATTAGTTGGGTCAATTAAATCATAATCTCCCAGGTCCTCTTCATATATATTAGGTACCCAACCTAGGTTATCTGCATTATGCTAATTTAATTGAGCAATAGCCAAAGTGGCTAATATTTCAGCTTCCTATTGGTTAACCATTCTTTCAATGAGATGAGGTTCAGGATTGAAGGGTAATAATGGTTTTCTTGAACTTCTGGTTCGTGGCATAAACAACAATGAGTCTGTAACAAACAAAAACAATGAATCAATGTAAAAGAAGAAAACTTGACTAACAGTCAATTAACACACATAAACTCAATCCACAACCATATTCCCCGGCAATGACACCGAAATTTGATATGCCTAAATTAGAACTTTCTTACGAAAGTGTAAGCGGTGTTGTTTGATATATAACCGAACTAGGTTGATGTCAAATCCAATAGGGAATATAGTGCTAATTAAGTTGTATGCAGATTAGTTGACTTTTAATCATTCGTTTCCGTAAAACAAAAAGGGGGAATTTGATTTAGTTCACAAATTAATGGTTTCAGTTTAACAAGATGAGATATGTGTAGTAGTATTCGAATTCATAGAAATAGCAAGCTAGGGTTATGTCCATCTTGTAGTTTTCAATACTTTCTAACTATGGGCTTTACGAATTCATACATGCATCATGCTTACAAAGAAGCATATTGCATTTAATAATATAATCCTAGTGTTTCTCAATCATCCAGGACTAATTCACTTTAGTTCTCTCGAATCAAAAGTGTTTACAAAAATAATACGAAATCTCCAAGTAGTTAATCCTGTTACAACATTAATATATGAAATAGGGGTTGGAAATCCTATTTTCTTATCAGTACTCTCTTATCTGAACCCCAACTTTTCTATCGAACAAGTTGAGTTTTAAGGCACATACTCTATGTTTGCAACCACGAGAATTCAAGATAAATGAAGAGAGTATGATATAAGAAGATCAATACATGATGAATTCAAAAACCCAAAATAATAGATTATATGTTACAAGTCTTCCATAACCCTACCTAATAAACTTAGATACTCATGAATAAAATGGGAATCACAATAGAAATATTCATCATACCAAAAACTATAAGATCATCTTAATGTGCGAACAGTGAAAACAATAGAATAAAAATATTTTTCTCTCTCTTCTAAGTAAAGTCGCCCTTCTCCTCTTCAAAAACTAATATGGAATAATGAATAATGAATAAAAATTCAGCAACAAGTCTTTTAATAGTCTCTTCTTTCATAATTTCCTTCTAAGTCCCTAAACCAATTATAAATGACAAATTAGTCTTGAACATAGTTTTTAGGAGCCACATTTGATCCAGACTGCTACCCTTTCTTGTGTCATATGCCATTTGTATTCCATAGTTACATTATGTCTCCATCTACCTCATTAATACCTTAAATCATGCTAATCACATCGGTTAGCTGAATCACATAGAAGTAGAATAAAAATATAAAAAACTAGTCACTTTTTTCTCCAAACTTAGCTAAATTATGGGTATGTTATGGAGCTTAGGCGTATAAATACACCCAAGATCAGTAGGTAAACTAAATCAAAGGTAAGTGGTTATCCCAACTAATCTTCAAGTCAATAACACAAGCCATCAACATATCTTGTTACGTCTGAATAGTTTGCTCTGCCCCACCATTTGTCTAAGGATAAAAAGCCTTATTGAGATGAACTTGGGTACCAAGATACTTCTAAAAAAATTCCAAAAATGGAAGGTAAACTGAGTATCTCCATCTAAATAATAGTCAATGTAACCCCATGCAACTTTACCTATTCCCTAAGATAGAGTCTAGCATAATCTTTAACTAGATACGAAGTATAAACTGGTAAAAAATGAGATGGCATGGTCATTCTATCTACAATGACCCAAATCAAATCATGCTGATGACACATACAAAATAATCCTATCACAAAAATCCATGTTCAATACTTCCTACTTCTAAGTGGGGAAGCTAAAAACCTGAATCATACCATTAGGCCTTGGTGTTCAACCTTAACCTACTAATAATTCACACACTTAGCCATAAATTCCACAATATATTTCTTCATACCATTCTACTAATAGATTTCTCACAAATTATAATACTGATCTTGGGCATATTTATATGCTCAAAGCACCAATATGCACCCAGATTTGGGCTTAGTTCAAGAACTTTTGTATGAATTCTTAAGTATAATTCAGCTTTTATTCCATTTTATGCCTAATCGATATAAATAGTACTTTAGGTTTAAAATCATGAAGAATTATGCATAATTGTATACAACGAGGATATAGAAGTAGTGAAGGAATGCAAGGGACTGAAATTAACCTAAAAAAAGGAAGCTGGAAAATAAGAATCCTCATTTAAAGACATTCCACATCCCGAGGATCAACAAAATAGCAATGGTAAAATTCCACTGAAGGTTCGAGAAACCACCGCGTGTGGAGAAGTTTTGTTTATCAGATTTGGTGACTCGAAGGTTTAGCGCATCGCGGAGGATAATTATTTCACAATTGTCCCAATCCAGTGGCTCACCGCGATAGTGGTGTGTCACGGTGCCACTATCGCGGTGACGGTGCATTTTACAATTATTAGGGACTACTTGAGCTCTGCGATTTCCTAGATTTTAATGAAAAATAGCAATCGAAGTCATGGCACGACACGCTGGGTGGACAAATTGGGAATATTTTAAGTATTTTGTCCCAGCTATAAAAGGAAAAATCCAAGATAATATGAGGGGCTTTTTCAAGCAGAGCAGCGGCGAAAAAGAAGTAATTTCTCTCTTTTAGGGTTCTTAAACATTCTTCTAAATTTCTTTATTTAAAGGATTGATTTGGGTATGATTAGTTACTTATTTTGGATGATGAATTCAAACATGAGTAGCTAAACACCCTATTTCTGGGGTTGAGGCTAAGAACATGAGTACTCTTTAATATTCTTATTCATAAATTCTTTTTGGATTATCAGATGGGTTGTTCTTGAATTTTTGAGCTTACTATTTTAATGATTGGCCACCATTAGAATAAATTTACATTTCTATGTGAATTCGAGAGGAGAATCATAGGATATAATGAAGAAATTAGGGAGCAAGGTTCTTATTATTTTATAAAATAAGGGATTTGAATTAGCAAGAAGACAACTTCATGAATCTAGAAGATTTGTTGTAACTCTGTGGGAGTTGTGGTTATAACATTCAATAGATAGAAGATTTGAGGTCAGGAGACTAAGATCGTGGCATAACCCTTGCGAACCATCAACCCGATAACCTATAAGATTGTGAAAAATATTGAGAATTGTATGATTGTTCAAAATACCTCAACCCTGGAATCATTCTCATTATTGATTACAACCGTTACTTACTTTGCTCTAGTCATTATTAATTATTTCTTTTTTAGTAATCTATATTTTATTTACAGATTCATCTTAACATTGATACAATCAAACACTTAATACTCAATTGTCTTGAACAAAAGATTGAATAAATTTCTAGTTTATTGATCTTCGAGGGAACGATATCTAACTGTCCAAGTTATTATAGTACTTGCATGGTCACATACAATTGCGTGTGCATAGAGACGCAATAAGTTTTTGGCGCCGTTGCTGGGGATCAAATAGAATTAGTAAATTGCTTTAATTTTTGTTTTTTTTGATCATAATTCTAAGTGTTAACAACTTGATCTTAGCAACTGAATTTTCGCAGGTTTAGCTGAACATTGGACTGGCTAGGGATAAAGACTTAGTAGAGCGCTTTGCAGAACCAGAAGTGATTTTTCATCAGAGACGAAGAGCTCAATACTACACTCAATAGGGATCGATGGTGGAAATACGCAATCCTATAGTTGTTGATCCAAATATTGGAAATGTCCCAGCTCCTGCTGTTCTAGCTATTCCTGTTGAATCAGTCGTAAGACCTATCGGGAAGTGGCAATCCCACTTATGCATGTTGTGACTAATAGTATTCTGAAGCCTGAACCAGGAGGTCGATGTGAATTGAAATAAAATATGCTGCAATTGTTGAGATCTGCGGGAGAATTTCAGGGAATTTCACATGAGGACCCACATCAGCACTTACAAACCTTCCTGTAGATAAGTGACACATATATTCCTGAAGATATGAATGCTGATTATGTCAGATTAGCACTCTTTCCATTTTCTCTACTTGGGGAAACAAAGAGATGGCTAATTGCTTAACCACACCAATCTATCACTACATGGGAAGATTGTGCGTGAAGATTTCTCATTTGATTTTTTCCATCTCAGAAAAGTACATGATTAAGGAGTGAGATATTGAGTTTCAGACAGAAAGATGGAGAAAATCTCTACCAATCTTTGAAAAAAATTCAAGGGCATGCTTAGAAGTTATCCTCATCACCATTAATTGAATGATGTTTTGGTGCATACATTTGTAGAAGGCCTTGATTCTAATACAAAGATTCTCTTAGATTCAGCAACAGGGGGTCAAGCTTTAGAGAAAACATATGAAGAATTGTATACCTTGCTAAATCAAATTGCACAAGGAAATCCTGATTTGATGCAGACTAAAGAAATGCTCCCAAGAAGGTTGCAGGGGTTTTGGAGGTTGATAAGTTTACTATATTACAAGCACATATTGCAGTGCACAGAACCATATGACTATCACCTTAACAACTTAAAGTTGGGTAAGACACAACCAGCAGCCACAATAAATATAGTTCAACAGTTATATTCATGGTGTGAAGTTTGCGGAAGTGGTGAGCATAAAGCAGATGCATGTTCTATTAATCCAGATTCAGTAAACTACGTAGGGAATGCAAATTGTCAGGGTCAATAGAATTTTAGCAATATGTATAATCCAAATTGGAGGAACCACCCTATTTTTTCATGTGGTGGAAATCAGGCAAAAAATACAAATCAGTATAAGGGATCAGTGCAACCAAATCCACAGTCGATTCAGAACAATCAGATGACTACTTTGAATAGTAATATGGAGGAGATGCTTAAGCATTTTATGGCTCAACAAGCATAAATTGTAGTGGACATGAAGGCTCAACAGGCATAGTTTACAGCTGAGTTGAAGAGTCAACAATTACTGACAAAAAATCTAGAGTTGCAGTTAGGTCGAATCGCAGGATCGTATAATACAAGGCCACAAGGAGCATTGCCTAGCGACACTGAAGCTAATCCTAACTAAGTGAATGCGGTTACAACAAGGAGTGGGCTACAAATGAAGGAGATGGTTCAGGAGCTGAATAATCTCGTGGTAACTAATGATAGTTTGCAAGAGTATACAAAATTAGAAGTAAAAGAAAAAGAGGCTAGTGAAGAGATTTGTGTAGAGAAGAAGACTAATCCCCTACCTTTTCCTCAAAGGGCAAGAAAGCATCAAGAGAAAGCTAGTTTTAAGAAGTTTCTAGATCTTCTGAAATAAGTCCAAGCAAATCATTCTCTTGTTGAAATTCTGCAGAGTATGCCAAAATATGCTAAATACTTAAAGGATATTATTGCCAATAAGAATCGGTTGACTGAATATGATACAGTTGCATTTACTCTAGAGTGCATTTCTAAAATTCAGAATAAAATGCCCACGAAATTAAAGGATCCTGGGAGTTTTACCTTGTAGATTACCCTTGGTTAAACTATTTTTGCATGTGGATTATGTGACTTGGGGGCAAGCAAAAATCTTATGCCCATGTCATAGTACCAGAAGATGGGTCTTGTAAGCCCCAAACCCATAACTATTGTGTTGCAGTTGGTAGACAGGTCACTTGCTAGACCAGATGGTATTATTGAAGATCTACTGGTGTAAATGGGATCTTTAATCTTTTCTGTGGATTTTGTGATTCTTGACTTTGAGGCTGATCTAGTTGTTCCATTTATTTTGGGATGACCCTTTTTAGCAACAGGGCAGTCACTCATTAATATGGCAGCTGGAAAAATAACAATGCAAGAACATAATAAAGTAGAGGTTTTTAATGTGTACAGAGCATTGAAATTGCCAGCCATATATGAGGAGTTGTCCTCAATATCGGTTATTGATCTTACTTCAGATTGGCAGTTGCTTTTATCTAATGATCCATTAGAGCAAACTTTGATGGATTATGATTTGCATGGGGATTTGGAAGCATTTAAATTGGTCCAGGATATGAATTTGGCTGTAATTGAGACAAATAAAGTGATGATCGATCCTTTGAATAGACCAATTGGTCCACCACCCAGGCCTTTAGTTGAAGAAGATCCTAACTTGGAGATTAAGGTTCTCTTTCCTCACTTACAATATGTTTTTCTTGCTGATCAAGATACTTTTCTTGTTATTTTGTCTATAGGATTATTTGATATACAGTTAAAGAAGCTATAGCAGTTCTCTAAAGGAGAAGAAAAGTGATTGACTGGCAGATGTCTGATATTTTAGGAATTAATCCAGTATTTTGCATGCATAATATTTACATAAAAGAGGGGTACATACCTAGAATACAGCAACAAAGGAGGTTGAATCCTGTGACAAAGGAGGTGGTCCAGAAAGAGATGGTCAAGTGGTTAGACAGTGGTATTGTTAACCCAATTTCTGATAGCAAATGGGTGAGTCCGGTGTACTGTGTACCAAAGAAGGAAGGAATGATATTAGTGATGAATGATGATAACAAGTTGGTTCCCACTCGTACAGTTACCGGATGGAGAATATGTATAGATTATCGGATGTTTAATGAAGCAACTCATAAAGATCACTATCCAATTCCCTTTATTAACCAAATGCTGGATAGATTGGTAGGGAAAGAGAATTATTGTTTTCTTAATGGGTACTCTGGCCACAATCAAATAAGCATAGCACCGGAAGACCAATAAAAGACCACATTTACTTATCCATACGGTACGTATGATTTCAGATGCATGCCCTTCGACTTATGCAATGCACCTGCTACATTTCAAAGGTGTATGATGGAGATATTCTCAAACATAGTGGATGAATTTATGGAGGTATTCAAGGATGATTTCTCTGTGTATGGGAATTCATTTGAAAAATGTTTGCAAAATCTCGACAAAGTTCTAGCTAGGTGCGAAGAAACAAACTTGGTGTTAAATTGGGAAAAATGCCATTTTATGGTTAAGGAAGGAATTGTCTTAGGCCATAAAGTGTCATGTAAAGGGCTGGAAGTTGACAAAGCAAAGGTTGAAGTAATTGAAAAGTTGCCTCATCCAGTTACAGTTAAAGGCGTGCGAAGTTTTTTAGGATATGCGGGGTTCTATAGACGATTAATTCAAGATTTCTTAAAGATCGCAAGTCTCATGTGCAAATTGTTAGAGAAACAAGCCAATTTTGAGTTTGAAGCTGATTGCCATGAAGCTTTTGAAAAGCATATGAAGAAGTTGATGGAAGAAGCTATTTTGATCGCACCAGATTGGGAGTGACCTTTTGAGCTAATATGTGATGCTAGTGATATTATAGTGGGACCAGTGTTGGGTCAGAGAAAAAAGAAGGTATTTCGATCGATCTACTATGCTAGCAAGGTATTCAATAATACTCAAGTTAACTACATAGTTATAGAGAAAGAGATATTAGCTGTGGTATATGCATTCGATAAGTTTCAATCCTACTTAATTGGTACCAAGGTCATTGTTTATACAGACCATGCTTCCATTAAGTATCTTGTGAAAAAAAAGGATGCAAAGCTATGACTAATTAGGTGGATTCTGCTATATCAAGAATTTGATCTTGAGGTTCGTGATAGAAAGGGAGCTGAAATCAAGTTGTTGATCACTTGTCACGACTGGAAAATCAAGACCATATTGTGGATGACTTTCATAGTATCAAGGAAGACTTTCCTGAGGAAAAGTTGTTGTTATTAGAAGCAGTTGAGTTCCCATGGTATGCTGACATTGTAAACCCAATAGTTTGTGGGGTGTATGCTTCTAAAACAACCTCACAACAGAGAAAGAAATTACTCCACGATTCTCGTTCTTACATTTGGGATGAACCGTACCTTTTCAAGTATGATCTAGATGGAGTGATTCATAGGTGTATCCTAGAGGCTGAATTTTTAAAGGTGTTATGAGATTGCCACTCATCTGTATATGGTGGACATCATGGGGGTGAAAGGATTACAAGAAAAATGTTGAAATCAAGTTTTTTCTGTCCGACTCTATTTACAGATGCAGTGGTGTTTGTAAAGAGTTATGATCAATGCCAAAGGTTAGGTACTATAACCAGATGTCATGAGATGCCCCTGAATTATATTTTAGAACTAGAAGTCTTTGATGTTTGGGGGATTGATTTCGTGGGGCCCTTCCCACCTTCGAAAGGTAATTTGTACGTTCTTGTTGCAGTTGACTATGTCTCTAAATGGGTGAAAGCTATGGCGAGTCTGACTAATGATGCAAGAGTGGTGATTAAGTTTGTGAAGAAGAATATATTTTCCAGATTTGGTATGCCAAGAGCAATAATTAGTGATCGAGGTACGCATTTTATCAATAATTGGTTCAAGAATTTTCTTGTTAAATATGGTGTTCG
>NC_061116.1:151446956-151477046 GCF_002878395.1 Capsicum annuum
TTTATCAATAATTGGTTCAAGAATTTTCTTGTTAAATATGGTGTTCGGTAAAAGGTGTCCACTGCATACCATCCTCAAATGAGTGGACAAGTAGAGCTATCCAATCAGGAGACTAAGCAAATACTTCAGAAGACCATGAATGGGCAGAGAAAAGATTGGGCGAAGAATTTAGATGATACACTTTGGGCATATCCAACAGCATACAAAACGCCCGTTGGCACATCTCTATATCGCTTAGTGTATCGTAAGGAGTATCATATTCCTATACGGTTGGAACAACAAGCATATTGGGCTGTGAAGAAATTGAATTTTGAGATGACTGCTGCGGAAGAAAGAAGGTTATTGCAATTTAATGAGATTGATGAGTTTAGACTCCACGCCTATGAAAACACCAAGCTTTACAAGGAGAAGACTATACGATGGCATGACAAGCACATTCAAGTTAGGGAATTTAAACTCGGATAACTTGTGTTGTTTAATTCCCGGCTTAAGCTATTTTTGGGTAAATTATGATCAAAATGGTTTGGACCTTTTGAGGTGGTGGGCATGACACCCCATGGAGCTTTGTTGTTGTGGAATAAAGAAAAGACGGAGAAGTTCCTTGTGAATGGACAGAATGTAAAGCATTATTGGGTGGATCATCCGGACAAGCACAAGGAATTTATCACTTTCACTGATGAGTGATGCTGAGCTGAGTCGTGCCATGATGTAAAATAAGGCGCTATGTGGGAGGAAACCGACACATGTATTGTAATAGGTAGCTTAATTTTTTGGCTTGTAAAATAAAAAAAGAAAAGAAAAATACAAAAAAATGAGTCATGCCACGACCAAAACTAAGGTTCTGAGTGGGAGGCAACCCACTTTTACTTACAATTTTTGTTGTTTTTGTTTGAGATTGCAGGGAATTTCAAAGTGAAATGAGGAGATTACCACATTTGAGAAAATCAATCAGGTTTGCAAAAATAATTTGTGTAAGGGGATTTACTCAGGTAAGAAAAGAGTGAGAATTACATAAGGAATCTGAGTTTGAAGAATGGTGCGATGCGGAACTGGGTATTTTGACAATTGTCAAATTCTAGTAAGGATACGCGATTTCCACCGCGACGCGAAGAAGTGTAAATTGAGAATTTTCAAGTTCTAGTGGATTGTCACGATTTTCAGTGCGAAGCAAATCTTGGACAATTGACAATTGTCAATTTACAGTGAGTGGACGTGAATCTTAGTGCATCGCGGTGGGCAGTTAAATGGTAATTGGCCTTATCCATTAGGTCTACGCGATCCTACCGCATCGTGGAGTAGGCTAAAATTGGACTAAAATATTTCATTAACCCTAACCCGACCCGCCCTTCTATAAATATAACCTCACAAACCCTAAACCCTTTTATTTCAACCTCAGCGCAGCCCTCTCACTCCCTCCCCAATAAAATTCTACACTTTTTCACTTTCTTTTATCCTTCTCTTAATTGTTGAAGTATGTTCTCTAATATTTATTTATTTCTTACCTTTTTTGTTATATCTTGTGATGATTCATAGTGATTTAAGGCATAATATTGGTTCCCTCTCATAATAGTTGTAAAATTTAGCATTGCCTATGCTATTTTGTCAAATTTATGACATCTTAAACTACTTGTCATTTTTTTAAAATCGATGAGAGCCAAATTGAATGGGCATCTATATTCGGTATTAGTGGGTAAATGTTCTTCACATGTTAGCTAGAGGTGTAAAGCTAAACTGTTTAGAAAGTTAGGGGGTAACTTCATTCCACTGTGAATATACCCTTATTGTTTGATATTAGTTGAGTTAGTAGAATTCTAGAATGCAAGATGCTATAGTAATATGATTTTATTTATAGTCTCGTATTGTGTTATTAGCTGGGAGTCGATGACATGATGTTTTGTGTTGAGGAAATGACAAGGGATGATGTGTCCCAAAGAGTAATATGATGTCTTTGAATATGATAGTAAGGCCTACACAAAGGGAAATCTGAGTACCTTGGTTGTTGACGTAGGTGTTTGGCTTATAATGACGTGTGGGGTACAAAAGCACCCGTAATGCACACTCAGTTTAGCTAATCCTCAGTTTAATATTCTTGCATGTTTGTTGCATTTTCTTAATTGGAAGCATAATGGAATCACAATCAAGCAAGGGATAGGCACAGGCAGGACCTTGTACTCCTGCTAAGAAGAGATACAGACCATCTGAAGGGCAATTAACTAAAGTGCCTAGGGCCCCCCACTTCAGCGGGGGCAGGTTCGAAAATTTGGTTTCAAGGCTATATGAAAGGATAGGAAGTAGTAGTATACTAAGCATACTGATGCTAAGTATATTCGGGAGGTCTATATCGATCGGGCTAGCATGATGAGAGAGTGTCCATCTATGGTACAGAGAATCAAAGCACTTAATATGAATTTTATTTTCCATCAGCCGACTGACTGCAATTTACATCTTATTAGAGATTTTTATGCCAATTGGGACCCAACCATCCGGAACATTTGTTGAAGGTTCGTGGGAATGTGATTCAGTTCATATCTGCTGATTTTAACAAGTTGTTGGTTATCGTAGAAATGAACCCAAATTTCTTATGACAGTTTATTGTTTCTCCTCCTTATCCACACATCCGGAATTTGTCTTGTGGCCAGCTATCATCAGCCCGTTGGATGAGGCATCGAGTCACAGGTTTGCATTCTTCTTTCCCCTACGCTCAGATAAATAAGAAAGCCAGAATATGGGATCGTATTGTGTATGCATGCTTGATTCAGGGCAAATATATGACTGAGGTGACTAGGGATAGGGTATGGTTGATTTTTGCCCTAATGTATTCTGATGTGGAGATTAATATGGGGAGTGTAATTTTTTCTACGATGAAGAAGGCGCGTACCCTGGTGGGTCAAAGCTTTGGACTTAAAGTTTTAGTGACTAGATTTTTAATAAGGCATAAGGTGGATGAAGAGGAGCTTGACTATAAACATGAGGTAGTCACTCGCCCTATGGATATAACTACTACAAGAAGCATATCTGGGGCATCTGGCCTAATTTTGATTATGATGGAGTGACAGACAAGGACCGATAAAGTGTTGGGTAGGTTGTATGGTCTCATGATGATGATGTCAAGAACAGGAGGTAGACCCACTACCCCAGAGGAGCTCCATGCTATTAAGATCAACTATCCACTTAGCCATCATGCTAGGACGATGTTAAGGATTGGACAAGATTTTGTAGAGCCTGTTGATGATGATGTTCCCATAGATGAAGAATATAGGTATAGGGATTCCGATGTGGAGTCTGATGAAGAGAAAAAATCTAATGATGATGGAGCTGGCGATGATGGTGATGATGTGGATGGGGCTCCTGAGGACATGGCTTCTATAGTCCCATTTAAGTGATCAGGAAGTATATTGCCACCCTACTATAAGCTTAATTAAAATCACTGGGACAGTGCTTTATTTTAAGTGTGGGGTGGTGGGTTTGTATTCTCTTGCATCTTCGTTTGTTATTCGACTGAACAATTTTATTTTTCTGTTTTGATGTATTTGCAAGTACTAACTATGCTAAACACTGGTCTGTAATATTAGTAACTTTGACTTTATGGATTACAATTTGGCCTCTTTGGCATTTATCGCATATTGCTTTAGTTTAAAGTATTATGTTATTGTTATTTTTGCCCTTATTGGCAAGATCAGTTTCAAGTAGTTATCCATCCCCTATTATAGATGGATGACAACCATCTTAAGGGGAGTGGTTTTGCGAAGTAAAGAAATTTAGGAGAACCTAATCACTATCTTAAAGGAGTGGGTGAAATGGGCCATCTTTGCAATAATTGAAACTTATTCTAGTATCAATAAGCATAAGAGTATTTTTTATTTTAAGTACTAAGGATTTAATCTCAGTAAATAAAATTTGATATATTGGCTGAATTTTGAATTCAATAAAGAACATGATTGGGAACCTTTGGCTGATTCCGTACATGCACTGTGAGTGTGAGGATTAGTATATATTCTACAAGTATAGAAATGACTAGAACTTGCTCGGTGTGTCTACAAAGCGAAATAAAGGGTGTTGAGTGCAGAAAGTGATATAGGTATTTCTTTGACAACCTTGTTTTTAACTTTAATAGACCTCCCTTGGTGTATAGTCTTAGTCATCCCCGTTGATTCTTTAGCCTCTTTCTTTGGTATCCTGTTATGAACCTTATCCCTTCTTTGTTGAATCATAATTTGATCCAAATAAGCTCCTGAGTGTTTTTAATATAAGACTAAGAGAAGATTAAGAGCAAAAATGAGGAAAGAAGGTAATCATTTGATGCCCCCAAGGAAGTTGTTATTGATGTTTGATGATGCTGGGTTAATTGGGAGTGAGTAAATATAAATGTTATAATGAATCTATTTTGACCCTGGTCCAGTGAGAGAATGTGCACCTTAATAAAGGTCTTTTCTCTTAAGTTAAGAGTGGCTATAATAGGGGTGCGTAACATGAATATGGAAGGAATGAATAATACTCCCAACCTAGTTTGAGAAAATAAGCTAATTGAAAAAGGTCTTGACAAATGAAAGTATGGGGAGAAATAGAAGGATAAATTGGTGTTGGAAAATAGAGTTAATTGATAGTTCTTGTATTAAAACGCTTAGGATCAATAGTCACTATTTCTATAACTAGTACCTACCTATCCATAAGCCTTTATTACAACCCGAAAAAGACCAGTTGATCCTTCACCCAAACATTCGACTATTAGTGGAGTAGGACACTAAGGGCAATTTTATGGGTCGTTCTCTAGCATGTATGAATTGTTTGTTGAGAGCGAGTGATTTGATGTTGATACTCCCTTATTTTTGCATAGATATAGTTGTGATTTAATATGGGGAAATTTTATTGAGTGAGGATGCAGACGTATAAAAGCCAGATTACTTATAGTGTTTCTTTGATTAAGTTTGCCAACATGTTAGAAATTCATTTTTGAGATAGAAAAATTTGTACTAAATTGTCTCATGTGCTAAAAACTATTTTGACAAGATGATGTAAGAATTCGTTATTGCAAAGTGTAAGTGCCCATGGCCACATTACTTTGAGATTGTGATGAAAAGAGGAAGTAATTATGTTTTAAAATTCATGTGTTCGAGGACGAACAAGGTTTTAAGTGTGGGGTGGTGATCTTGGGCATATTTATATGCTCAAAGCACCAATATGCACCCAGATTTGGGCTTAGTTCAAGAACTTTTGTATGAATTCTTAAGTATAATTCAGCTTTTATTCTGTTTTGTGCCTAATGGATATGATTAGTGCTTTTAGGCTCAAAATCATGAAGAATTGTGCATAATTGGATACAACAAGGATATGGAAGTAGTGAAGGACTGCAAGGGACTAAAATTAAGATGAAAAAGAGAATCTGGAAAGTAGGAATCCTCATTTGAAGACACTCCGCATCGCGAGGATCTACAAAATAATAATGCTCAAATTCCAGTGAAGGTTCACGAAACCACCGTGTCATGGAGAAGTTTTGTTTATAAGATTTGGTGACCTGAAGGTTTAGCACGTCGCGGAGGATGATTATTTTGCAATTGTCCCAATCCAGTGGCTCATCGCGATAGTGGTGCATCACAGTGAAGGTGCATTTTACAATTATCAGGGACTACTTGAGCTCCACAATTTCTTAGATTTTAATTAAAAATAGCAATCGAAGTCATGGAGCGACGCGCTGGGTGGACAAATTGGGAATATTGTAAGTGTTTTGTCCCAGCTATAAAGGAAAAATCCAAGACAATGTGAGGGATTTTTTCAAGCAGAGCAGCGGCGAAAAAGCAAAAATTCTCTCTTTTAGGGATCTTAAACATTCTTCTGAATTTCTTTATTCAAAGTATTGATTTGGGTATGATTTGTTACTTATATTGGATGATGAATTCAAACATGAGTATCTAAACACCCTATTTCTGGGGTTGAGTCTAAGAACATGAGTACTCTTTAATATTCTTATTCATTGTTTCTTTTTAGATTATCATATGGGTTGTTCTTTATTTCTTGATCTTACTATTTTAATGATTCGCCACCATTAGGATAATTTTATATTTCTATGTGAAATCGGGAGGAGAATCATAGGATAGAATGAAGAAATTAGGGAGCAAAGTTCTTATTCTTTTATAAAATAAGGGATTTGAATTAGCATCTAGGATAGGGATATATCTAGAAGCCTTGCTTGGTTTACTTGCAAAAAGATAACTTAATAAATCTAGAAGATTTATTGTAACTCTGCGGGAGTTATAGTATAACATTCAAAAGGTAGAAGATTTAAGGTTGGGGGACCAAGATCGTGGCATAAACCTTCAGAACCATCAACCCAATAACCAATTAGATTGTGAAAATAATAAATAATTGTATTATTGTTCAAAATACCTCATCCCTAGAATCGTTCTCATTATTGATTACAACCGTTGCTTACTTTGCTTTAGTCATTATTAATTATTTCTTGTTTTGTAATCTAAATTTTATTTATAGATTCTAGGGTTGTAATCCCCTATGTCCAGATTGACTCGGAAGAAAGTCAAGTTTCCGTGGTAAGATCCTTACGAGAAGAGGTTTCAAGAGTTGAAGACTCGACTCACCTCAACTCCAATTTTGTCTCTTCCAAATGGTTTCAATGGGTTTATAGTGTATTCTGATGCATCCAGAGTAGGTTTGGGTTCTGTCATAATATAGCATGGTAAGGTCATAGCCTATGCCTCTAGACAACTTAAACCCCATGAGAAGAATTATCCTACTCATGATATTGAGTTAGCAGCCGTAGTTTTTTCCTTGAAGATTTGAAGGCATTATCAATATGGAGTTCATGTAGATGTGTTCACAGATCATAAGAGCCTTCTGTATGTCTTTGCTCAGAAAGATCTCAATCTTCGTCAGAGAAGATGGTTAGAGCTCCTGAAAGATTATGACATGAGTGTCCTTTATCATCCGGGCAAGGCCAATGTAGTGGCCGATGCTCTTAGTAAACTTTCTATGGGTATTGTTGCTCATGTTGAGGAGGGTGATATATGGGTTCAGAGTAGTTCAGAATCATCTCTAGTTTTTTAGGTGAAATAAAAGAAAGATAGAGATTCCAGTCTAGTCAAGTTGAAAGAGTCAGTCAAGGATAAAAAAGTAGAGGTTTTCTACCAAGGGGGAGATAGTGTTCTGCGTTGTTCGGGTCATCTGTGTGTTCCAGGTGCAGACAACTTAAGGCAGCTAATTCTTACAGAAGCGTATGGTGAGTGCTACTCTATTCATACATGGTCCGCAAAGATGTATCGCGACTCACGAGAAATCTATTGGAGGAGCAGGATAAAGGGAGATGTTGCAGAGTTTGTGGCTAAGTGCTCTACATGTCAGGAGGTTAAGACAGAGCATCAGAAACCTAGTAGGTCTATACAGGAATTCAGTATTCCTAATTAGAAGTGGGAATAAGTGAACATGGACTTTGTGATGGGTTTTTCTCGTACTCGTCGCCAGCATGATTCAGTTTGGGTCAATGTAGATAGGATGAACAAATCAGCTCATTTCCTTCCAGTCCATACCTCTTATTCAGCCGAGGATTATGCCAAACTCTACATCAGAGAGTTGGTCATATTTTACGGTGTTCCGTTATATATTATCTCAGACATAGGTACCTAGTTCACTTCTCATTTCTAGAAATTGTTCTAAAAGGGTCTTGGTACCCAAGTTTATCTCAGTACAGCCTTTCATCCTCAGATAGATAGTCAAGCAGAAAGGAACATTCAGGATTTAGAAGATATGCTTAGGGCGTGTGCAGTTGATTTCAAGGGTAGTTGGGATGATCACTTGCCTTTGATTGAGTTTGCATACAACAACAACTATCATTCTAGTATTCGGATGGCTCCATTTGAAGCTCTCTATGGTAGAAGATGCAGATCTCCAATCTAGTTGTTCGAAGTTAGTGAGGCCTCAGTTATAGGGCCTGATTTAGTATTCGATGCTTTAGAGAAAGTCCAGTTTATCAGAGAAAGACTCCGTGCTGCTCAGAGCCGATAGAAGTCTTATGTCGATGTCTGCAGAAAGGATCTCGAGTTTGAGATTAGTGATTATGTCTATCTAAGGATCTCTCCCATGAAGTGAGCGAAGAGATTTGTCAAGAATGGATAGCTCATCCCCCATATGCCGGTCCCTTCAAAATTCTCAGTCGCTTTCGCAAGGTAGCTTATCAACTTGAATTGCCTTCAGATCTAGCCTTAGTTCATCCAGTCTTCCATGTATCTTTGATCATGAAGTTTATAGGTGACCCAAAAGTTGTAGTCCCTATTCAGAGTATAGATGTTCTGAACAGCCTCTCTTATGAAGAGATTCTAGTTGAAATTCTTGACTACCAGACTCATAGACTGAGGAACAAAGAAGTCCCTCTAGTCAAAGTTCTTTGGAGAACTCAGTCCATTGAGGGAGCTACTTGGAAAGAAGAAGCATACATACGTACCAAGTATCCTCACCTTTTCTTCGCCAACTCAGTTCTATCTAAAGGTAACAATTGTCCTTAAGCTTTTCAGTAATATGTTCATATTTCAGTGACAAGCTTGGTATACAGTTCATGTTTAGAATCCCATTATAAACTTGGTATTAAGTACCATTGCATCGTCAGTCATGCATTCATGTGTCTGTTCATTCATGTATTCATGCATCAAATATGTATGTTCAGTTTGATGAAAAACTCATCTTATCAGTAATTCAATCATGCAATCAAAAATTAGTTACTTATGCATCAGATATGCATGTTCAATATGATATATATCCAGTTATCAGTCATGTCAGTCATGAGATCATGTTCTAGTTATTAATGTTCAGTATGTAAGTTAGTTATTCTTCTCCCCCCTCACTTAGTCTCATTCAAGGAAGAATGTTCTCAAGGGGGAGATATTGTAATACCCCGTACTTCTACCTTTCTTGAAATCATCCCAAGTATGTTAAAAACTTACTTTTAAAGAGGAATCCACTTTTATATACGTGGAATTTTTAAGATTTTAACTTTTTTTCAAAGGTAAAATTGAATTAGCTTTCCAACGATACCAATTTTGTTCAAATCTGGTATCGGGGTAGAAAGTTATAGTCGTTTTATAAACAACAATCAAAACTGCCCAGGTGCAATGATAAGGGCCAACGGACCATAGAGCTAGCCACGAACTATCACCTAAACCATAGAAGCATAGGTAGTAAGACCACCTTCTTCCTAAGGGCGATGGCTCAGGCTAACAGAATGTCAAGCTAGCGACAGACCGTCGCCTAAGCCATCACAACAGAGATAGTGAACCCTTATTCAGCCCAGGTGTGACGGTTAGGACCGACGGACCGTCAACCCAGCGAGGGACCATCGCACCCACCATCACATAGTTTGTTCAGTTATTTTAAAGTCATTTTTAAAAGGGTATTTACGTCTTTTTCCACCCGTTTTAACCTCTAAAAGTATCAGATCAAGGCTCTTAAGCTCATTATCAATTTATAACATTAAATTAGAGTTTTATCTCAAATATAATCCCCAAGAACAAGAAACCCTAGGTGTTTAATTTCAAGTCAAGAATTCAAGTTTTTCTTCATCAATCTTTAAGAAATCATTAACCCGGTATGTCATGTGTTGATTCATGGGTCCCTTTCACCCATGAAGCTCATGAATCTCTTTTCAAAATCCAAGATTTGTGTATTTATGAATATTCATGATTTAAATTGAATTAAAATTCATGTTCATGATGTTGTGGGGGTTTTGATTCATGATTGAAATTACATATTCCAATGATTGACCCTAGGATGTGATGATTTGCATAATAATCATGATAAACCCTTAAATTTACACATTGATGGATGTATCCATGATTATTAGATGTGTTGATGATTGTATAACCAAATCATACTTCCTATGTGTTTGATTAAATGCCTATGTGATGGAAAAGTACAATTCTAGTATGATAATATGAAATCCCTAGTCATGTATAAGTTCATGCATGTTAAGTGTTTGATGAAATGTCTTAGTCAATGAATTGTCGATATATGTGTAGCCATTTTTGTTCTTTAGAACTTGTTCTTCATGAAATCCCCATCTTTTTATATTATGGTTTGTCGATGTTGGTCATGTATTCAAGAAAGTCATGCTTTGTCAGTTTCATGCTATCGATTCCTAGGGGTACTTGTACCCGACAATTTAGTTGTGTGCCTAGAGCAAGTGTCATGTTTTCTTAAGATACTCTCAGTCGATCCATGTTCATAGAAATTCAGTTAGTTATGTGACTCAAGAAAACTCAGTAAAGTCAGTAATCTCAGAAATCTCTAAAATTTTACAATCTCAGTAGCATTCCGTCAGTCCATAGAAATTCAGTAAACTCAGTCCAGTCAGTTCAGTTAATTATGTTTAGTGTCTAATCAAATAGGAGTAGAAATTAGCACCGAGTGAACCCACCTGTTATATGAGGGTGTAATTCTTAGAAGAAATTGTTGAGTTCCAGAACGCCATAGCTAACATAGGTTGAGACATCGTAGCCTATTATATGAGGGTAGATGAGGTGGCTTAAACTATTATATGAGGGTTCCCACCATTCTCACTTGAGTTATCTATTATATGAGGGTTACTCACAGATATTCCTTACCAGTGGTGCGGTATTGAAACCTTTCCAATTGGGGTTATAGATTGGACCCCAACTCAGCTATAAGGCATTATTTGGGGCATGTCCGTTAGATGACTACTTCCTATAGTTTTAGTACATAATTAGGACTGTCAAATATAGTCATTTAGTCTCAGTAATAGAACTCAGATAGTTCTATAGGATTTAGGACTGTCAGATACAGTCAACTCAAAATACTATGGAACTCAGCTAATTCTATCAGAACCTAGACTGTCAGATACAGTCGCTCAGTATCAGTTATTTTAGTTATACAAATATCTGTATCTGATGTTATTAGTACTCAGACTCAGTAATCATGATATCAAGAACTTAGTTATAGTTATTTTGTAGTCATGCATGTATTGTCACGTTCATGTTATGTAGTCAGTTAGTGTAGTTCATGCATGTCAATGCTTTGCATTAAACCTACCTCACATGCATACCAGTATATTCAAACATACTGATGTATTTGCTCTATGGTGTTTTATATCATAGGTTCAGAAGCACGAGCTCCAGAGAATTAGTAGCATTCCAGTCTCAGCAGTCAGAGTTAGCAGTGAGTCCTCATTCTTCAAGGAAATGACCATTACTTAATTATCTCATTAATTAATTTATTTCAGTAGTTGGAATTATTTAGGGACATGTCCCGTCAACCCCTTAGTCAGACAATTTAGAGGCTTTCGGACTAGTATGTTGAGATAGTTATATCAGTTGTTTTGGGTATTTCATACCCCCTGCAGAGGTTATGTTTTATCAGTTACATTACAGTTTAGAACTTATGGCCTTTCAACCTTTATTTCCACATTTATATAGTATATTATGTAGTGTACAGGTACAAATATCAGTCATCCGTTAGCTTGTGGTCCTTTGGGATCATGAGCACTGTGTAGCATTCTGGGGACCATATTCGAGACGTAAATTACCCTTGACATTATAGATTTGGGATTTTCATTATTACTATGGTGAAGTCTGATTAGCTATAAGGTTTTTCCTTATGAGAACCCAAATATGAGATGACGGCTTGATTTTGTGCCAACAATAGTTAATCTTACATGGTGAAATAAGAAGCAAGAATCCCCTCCACCTCTAATTTTTTTGTAAAAATCAAGGACATGAAAAATAATGATTTTTTATTAACACTTTACCTCTTTTTATGACTCTAAATTCTTTAGTAGGTAGTGTGTGGTAATTAACTCCTTTTGCCTCAAATAGAACATGCAATTGATCCTCTTAGAAAGGTTTTCATTCCATGTGCAGTGAGTTTAGTTAACTGATTCTCATACTTACTTATGTCAGCTAAAACTTGACCCATTTGTCTTTCAAAGCTGATCTTAATTACACATGGTTAGAGAAATTATCTTAGGCCTTCTTTGTAATAATGGGAAATCACTTTAGCCTAAAAAACCTACCCATGCTAGAATAAAATTCCTAGTCGCCCCTTTTTATCCTTGGAACCCTTCTTTGGAAACCACATTACAAGTCTTGAACCATTTAAACTTTGTCCCACTTTTGAACCCTACCTTCCTAAGACTTAAAAATGCAACTTGAGGATAAAAGCCTACGTTGGGAGTGGTAAATCTTGGAAGTGGTGATGTTGGGCCACAATATTGTAAGTAAGCACTTAAAAGCTAAGTAATGAAGACTAATAAATGAAAAAAAAAGAGGGATCAACGATTGAACTAAAATCATGATATTACACAAACAAAAGAAATGGGAAGAAAATACTTTCAAAGGATGGGTGAACCAATGTGGTAAAGAAGGTGTATGTGTGAATTAGGAATGAATGAAGTATCCTATTACCCAAAGTTTGATTTCATAGTGTTTTATGTGGTATTCAAGGAGGGTGTAGTCACTTTTATCTTAAATGTTTATCCTACCCTTCCTCGAGCCTATATTACAAAATTTAAAAAGTCTTTCGAGATCTTCAACTAAGTGTTTTTAAGTTTGGAGCAATTGTAAAAAAGGGCAAGCATATGGCATGATACTTGTGTTCCTTGAGAAATTGTTTGTGAGCATGAGTGCTTTCATATTTATCCCTTGTTACATAATAGAAATTATGGTGTATTGGCACTTTCCTTCCTTGAGGAGGCATGTGAACTAGTAAAGGTTGGTGAAATTGTCATATTCTGAAATAGAGGCAAACGAGTGTAGTTAAGTACTATTGATAGAGATTCACTCTTGACAGTTAGTAGTTGTTGCATGATTGTTCTTAAAAGTCTTTTATATCCTGGAAAATGTGATTGATTTTAGGAGAGTTGCACTAATAGTTATTCTAATGCTTGTTGTCTAATTGTTAGTACTAATTGAGTTCGGAATCATGGTGACTATTTTATTATAAGAATAGGATTATAAGTTAATTAGTCTTATTGAGTGCGGAGTAGTGTTTCTTGAGGAGAAGCAAACTTTTAAGTTGGGGTGTTGATGAGTGACAAATTTTTCACTTATTTATATCCATATTCGAGCACACTATGATGAGATAATTGTATATATGAGACTAATTATTTGTTAAAATGTGCTAATTTCCAGTATTTGTGATCTTGAAGGAAACTTGATGAGAATGAGATAAGAAAAATAAGGAAGAGAAGAAATGTCAGAAAGAAGGGCTGAAATTGGAAATCAAGCCCAGGAGTCGACCCTTAGGTGTCGTGATCGCTCCTTGAGGATTGTGATCGCGATAAGTAGCCAAGTCAAACAGTGGCAATCATGACTTTACCACCGTGATCTCGGTTTTGCTACCACAGTAAAGAGGTGGCGATCGCAATCGGGAAGAACAGTATCAAGGGCAGAATTATAATTTGACTAAGCTAAATCCCAAATCATATGGCCCAAAACCCTTTCTAAATGGGATCATCTTTCTTCCAATTTTTAGGTTTTGGAAAGCAAAAATAATTTATTATTGAGTTGAGAGAATAATTTGTTAATTTGATTCCAAGAGATTTTGACTATAAATTAAGAGTGAAGTCTGGGTTTGCTCTTACTTAGATTATTACTGATAAATTGCATACCAATTTGGGTATATCCCATCTCTTTAATTTCACGAGTTGCTAAATCAATATCTTGGGGTTGTGTTTGATTAGGTAGTAAATTATGTGTGGGTGTTTATTGTTAGTTTAAATAATTGGTTAGTTGTGATGGGTTTTACTTTTACTTTATGGTTGAATTGAGAATTGTGGGTAAAAACCCCAATTGCCTTGGATCACATATCATCCTTGATAGTGGGATGCGGGTGAAGGCATGATTGGAAATAATACCTTGAAATAGCTTGTTTGTTAGCACTACCTTAGAAATAAGGGTGTTAAATGAATTTGCCATTTCATAAGCATCATCTTAGAAATAAGGATGGTATGTTGAGGTTATGGATTGGTAAGCTTGTCACTCTCATGAGTTGTTTGAAATAATCCATGAGTGAAATTTAGTATTTTATCGAGAAGTTAACACCAAGAACCTAAATCTAGCCTACCCGAAACCCTTAGCCAAACCTTTGACTAACTCTTGATTACCCATGCATGAACACTATTTAGGAGAACATATCCCCAAGATTCCTCGCAATTTGGTAAACTTAACAATTGTTCAATCTATTATTAGTGTGATTTGGTGATTGTGCTCAACAAATTTCAACATTCAAACCTCCTAATTTACTTTTATGTTTTTCTTTAGTTTTGCATTATGGGTTAACACATAGTTAACTTTCTCAACACGCATAGTTGTTGAAAGCTAGCTTGCACTCCTTGAGGATTTGACCCGAACTCTTGTTGGGTATATATTGACAACGACCTACTTGCATCAAAATGATGGTGTAAGTCGAGTATTATCAACCCCACGCAAACAAATTATATGGTTACTAAACCCGAGTTGCTTGAAGTAGTGTTTGTTTTTGACAAATTTCGGTCCTATTTGATTGAGACCAAAATCATTGTGCATACTGATTATACAACTTTGAGGTACCTTATGTCAAATAAAGAGGTGAAGCCTATGTTTATTCGATGGTTACTATTGTTGCAAGAGTTTTACTTTGAGGTTAAAGATAAGAAAGGTATAAAAAATCAACCTGCATACTATCTATCTCACGTAGAAGAGGAGGCAATGCTTAAATTAGGGGATGACATTAAGATTGATGATACTTTTCCTGATGAGCGGGTCTTGACAACATCACAAAACTTAATCCCCTAGTTTGCTAATTTTTCCAATTATTTGGCAAGTTATCTCATCATGAATGACATATGATTTAGTAGAGAAAATAATTTATGCATGAGTTACGAAAGTTTTTCTAAGATGAGCCATACTTATTTCTAGTGTGTGTGGAGGTGTGATTTGGAGGTGTATTCTCAAATTGAGAATTCTTGAGTCTTTTCATTTGTCTCCAATTGGTGGTAACATAGTGGTACTCTCACGACCCACAAGATTTTGAAGTGTGGTTACTAATGGCTGACTATTTATAAAGATGCACATGATTATGCTAGGTCCTGTGACCAATGCTAATGGCAAGGAAATATCTTGCGGATGCTTGAGCTCTCCATGAAACCTATTCTTGAGTTTGAGTTATTTGATATGTGGGGTATTTATTTCATGGGTCCATTCGTAATTTTACATGGCATGAAATTAAGGTTGGTGGAAGTCGACTATGTGTCTAAGTGGGTGAAAGCAGTCATGCTTTCCAATGTGAGGATTGTAGTGTCATAATATTTTTGAAGAACATACTCTCTTAGATTGATACTCCACGTGATATAATTATTGATATGGGACCCATTTCTTCAATTGTCCATTTAAGGTCCTACACAAAAAATATGGTGTAAAACATAAGGTAGAAACGCCTTACCATACGAATACAAATAGGAAGGTTGAGGTCTCCAATCGTGAGATAAAGTCCATTTGGGGAAGACTGGGAATGCTAACCAGACTAATTTGTCAAGGAAGCTAGATGATTCACTTTTGGCCTACCTCATAACTTACAAAACTCCCTTAGGTGTTTCTCCATATCATCTTGTATATGGAAAGGCATGCCACTTGTCAGTTGAACAGGAGCACAAGGCACTATGGGCATTGAAGAAGCTGAATTTTGAGTTGAGTGATGTTGTAAACCTGAGGATAGGTAAGATGAATGAGTTAGATAAGTTACTCTTCTGTACTTATGAGAGTTCTAACTTGTATAAGGAGGAGATGAAGTTGTACCACGGCAAAAAGATTGAGAAAAATGTATTCCAGCCTAGTGATATGGTCTTGTTGTATAATTTGAGGCTTTTCTTGTTTCCTAGCAAGTTAAAGTCTAGGTGGGTTAACCATTCCCCATGGTTATTATAGTATTTCCACATAGTCTAATTGAGTCATACAAGATGGGGATGCTCCATTCAAGGTGAACGGGCATTGTGTCAAGCATTATATGGGGAGCATAGAGGAATTAAAAGTGTGTGAGGATGTTAGCCTTTGCAAAGTTTGAGTAGCCACGACAACTAAGTTGTGCTTAAATATTAAATTAGGCAGTCTAGTGATGTCAAAGTACACTTTCTCTCAAAAGATTATATGGTCGCTGCCAAATATATTTAAAACCCCAAAGGTTGGGGATCGAATCCCAAGGGAATACATGGAATCGTGGCTCTCAGCTATTGTAATCAACAAGCGAAACTGGAAAAGTAAATTGGGTTTTTGAATACTAATATCAAACTAATAGCAAATAAAATCTTTGGTTGTAATTAGTCATAGTGAACACTAGGATTGTGTTCCCCTTTCTTATCAACACTATAGTCTTATCGTACTTTGTTGAACCAAACCTGATACCTTGTACGCAAAATCGATAAGTTATGTACCTTCTGTAGTCTCTTAGATGAGCAGAAGGATTTCACCCTTTACCTTTTGAGTCTTGGGATGTCTCTTTACTAACCTTTATATTGATCCATTTAACTGTTAACTTTTGAGTCTCTAGTTATTAGATGAAATCTAACCATCTTACGTAGATAAAACCTAGTAGCGAGAATCGACATTTAAACTCCTTATTACTATTGTCATTATCTTTTCCTAGTCACTACTATTTTGGAGTAAGTGGAAATATTCTAGGTGAGATTTTAAAATTTGCAAATGCTAGAACAACTATTAAAGTGAAGATTATACAATGCATGCCTAGGTATCGGTTTAGAACAACAATAGCACTTCCCCTACTTCATCAATTCACCAGGGTTTCCACAACCCTAGCTATTGGTTTTTAGCCTCTCATGCTTGTCAAGTAATCAAATACATTCATGATTAAAAGCATAAGATGAAATCATGATAGGAAGAATTAAAAAAACCCAAAACCGTTACTAAATTAATAAACCAAAGTCAATACAAGAGAAATCAAAGATCAAAAGTGAATATCAGAATCAAAATATATTTGTTAATATAAAGAGTTTTTAAATTCTACTAAAAAACATATAAGGGGTATTTATATATATGAGGAAACCCTAAAATTAAATCCCGAACAAAATAGGAGAAAAAAATTTGGTGTCCACTAATGGTACCAATTTATTCCCTGCCCTTAGGCGTAGGTAGTACCTGCAGCCAGTAAGGAGGACACAAGTGGCGACTACAAGTGCCATACCAAAATTTCCTGCAAATCAGTTCCCAATATTTTGGACTTTTTGTGCTTTCTTTGCCCATATACGGAACATAAGTACTACTTTCGGTCCACATGTTGACTTAGCAAGTGTTTGGACCCATGTTTTCTGCTCTTCTTCAATTCCTGCACATAGTTTGATCACGAACGAGCAAGAAAGTTTCCCAAACATCTATAATTGCTCCAACAAGTAGCCAAAAACACCTTTTATCATATTTATCACAATCTTAGCATCCAAAACATGATTTCCTGCAAAACGTACCTAAAATTCATCATATGTAACAATACAACTTCAGAAACTTGCATATTTTCATAGTTTTAAGCGCCGAAAGTGCTATATTTCTATCGTACATCACGCTTCATTGGAGGCAACCAATGGTCTTGTTGGTGAATTCTGAGTACCTAACATAGCCTTTTCGTGCCTCAACTTTTAATCAAGCACTTGATGTGAGGAAACCCATATTTTGTACTTATTATGTTATTAGGTAATTTGGGTGTTCAAATGTGCAGGGCTAAGTTATGCATGAAAATCCTTAGAAAAATCTGGTGCGTAGGTACCCTCAAGGGACCTTACAAGTCATAGGTACACCCTATAACTCTTCACCATACTGGACAAGAGAGTTCAGAGTCAACTCAACAAGGTAAGTGGCTCTAAAGTCTTGATGACTCTCAAAGCGAGTCGTTATGTATGACAATGTCTCCTAACTAGACTCATCAAAACTAGATACCCAGGTAAGATTTTACACTAAATTAGGGAAGACAAGGACTCGTAGCCATTAACTACAAGTCATTGCTAATAGTCATGGTTAGGACCGAAATTGCAAACCTAATGAGCTTGTGCAAGCCAAATTGCATGGAATAACAGAAAACTTGTACTTTGAAATGATTCCTTTTCCATTTTTGAAAATGAAATATTCCCTCCATTCCCATAACTATCTCTTATACCGTAAATACACTTTTCAGCATCGTAAATCACCCTACTTACATTTCTAAGTACTCTAAAATATAGAAATATTTTCATTAAGTTCAAGAATATGTGACTAAGAAATCAATTTTCTAATACCATTTGAAGTAAGTATGCTAATACCATTTGTTAATTCCTAATTTTACTTGTTACTACATAAATTTTGATTGGATTCTATTGTAAAACTTGCCTACAAGATTTGGGAATGATTTAGGGTTGGATTGTATGGAAAATTTAAGTAGGGGAGCATAAGTACTCATGGGGAAACATGATTTAATATTACACATCCTTTCCCTCTCATATTTCCAGTCATGTCATGACTCATAGGGTAACCAAATGATTCATTGGGTGAACTCATAGAAACTGGGATCACAGTATGGTCAAGGGCGATAACTTTCTGGTCACACTATGACTCACCCTATGAGCCATTTTCTTGCCTTTCGATTTGTAGCCTGACTAGTAGTAACTGTACAAATATAATCTTGAATAATTATTTTCTAGTTAGACAAGGAGTCACATTATGTGTCATCGAGTGACACAGTGACTCATTGGGTAGACTCTTAAGGTAATAGGTGCCCACTTCACTACATGACATCTCACCCTATGAATATCACAATGACTCATAGCCTTAAAAATTAGTCATAGCCTGAATTGTAGAGTTCCCAGCTAGTAAAATTTTTGAGGTTTTTGTTGTATTTCTTTCCTTATTCCGGTGTTAATTAATGAGTATTCTTTCCTCAAATATAATGGAACCATAGACTGACACCATAAAGGGAGCCAATACAACCCCAAAGAAGCAAGCTTGTTCCTTCCATCATCTTAGGGATGAGCCTACTAATTATGAGTCCAATGGTTCTGTAGAGGAGTATCCTATCTTGGAATGAATTGAAACAAGGATTAGCTTACCTCAAGGATAGAAGTTTATGCCTTAAATTAAGACTATCAGCCAATGACCACCGCACTCCTCTCCCAGTCTAAAACAAAAGTCATATTTAGGCCTTAAGGGGGGTTAAGCAGGGGAGGAAGATGCCTCCAAAAGCACCAATAATATTGGATCTACTAGCGCCTCTATCAGTGAAGGTTCTAAGTCAGAGTTAAGATATAGAGGATAGTGAGGAAGAGGAGTAGAGTTACAGTGTATTAGTAGAAATTCCTCCTTCAGCATAGGTTTAATCTATATTATAACTTGAGCCTACCCTGGTGCCCATTGTTAACTGATGGGGGTACCCCAAGATGTAGGAACTTCATGAGAGGGACACTACCATTGTCCCCAAAATAGAGAAGTCGAACAGAAGGTTCTATCTTAAACCTAAGTTGATGACAATAGGCGTGTTAAAGATGCCTGAGTTTGAGGCCTTATTCAAGAAGTACAACTTTGAGTGGATGATGAGAGCTTGAAGGAGATATAGCTCGACCCTAGTTTGAGAGTTTGACACTACATATTAGAAGAAATTGAGGTGGATGTATCCACATGGTTTGTCATAGACAGGGGGTAATCCTCTAAAATCACTTATGATTCTTGTGATTTAGGTGAACATCTCCATATAGACCATTTATCAGTTCATACATAGAGTAGAGTTTGAGAACTCCACCGATAATTCAAACACTAATCACCATATTTACAAAATACTAATGGTGAATATGAAATAGACTGGTACTGACGATAAATATATGCACCTGAAGTGGATAGCAGGGATTATATCTATGAAAAAGGATATGCCATAGGTCGTGGGTCCATCCACGCATATCACCAAGGCTAATTTGAGTTTTTATGCCAAGGAGTGATAGACCTTGGTTCGACATAAATTGAGCCTATTTATAGGAGTTAATATGTTGAGCATTGTTAGGGCTTCTTTGGCCACTGGTATCATAGAGGGATATGAGATCGACGTTACTATAATTTTGGAAAGGGAGATTCTTAACTGAGTTATTAATACATTCATTGACCTTGCCTTCCCATGTTTATTGACTTAGATTTTCTTAGATGAGTGGGTGCTGATGATCTCGAATGTTGATAATTTTGTGACAGTCCTTCAAACCATTGACTTGGGGTTGATTTTGGACTATGCCAACCTAATTTCGAAGGCCAGGGTGGGGACATCACTTCTACAAGAAGCATTTTCATCCAGTGGGCATATGGCTATTAATACATTAAATTTTTCAAACCTTATAGACACTCCATGTAACACCCCGAAATATCATCCCGAGATGTCACACGGTGCCCAAGGCTATGCGTAGCCTCAAGCTAACCCTTTAAGCCAAAACACACCCTTGGGTTCTAACACAACAACATACATACTACGCTAAAGATATATATATAAGTACATATCATATCACATCGCACATGGCAAAGATTTCGTTAGACTGTACATATATGGAATGTCTATACAAAGACCAACCCAACAATACACTAGTCTGACCTAGCCTCTATACAGCAAAATCAATGAGCCATTGGGACAAACCCCCAAATGACTTAACAAACCAAAGGGATCACAAAACAACAACACCAAAACTAGCAACTTGGTCCACGAACCATGAGGACTCACCACTGAAGGAACGTAGATGTGACACTCAAATATCACTATCGCGGTTGCGGCTGAGTACCTGAACCTACATCATGGTAAGAATGTAGCCCATAGAGAAATATGTGGGTCAGCACAAAATGCGTATTGAGTATGTGGGGGCACATGCAAAATATAAATAATATCATAAATTTCATAAAAACGTACATACGACCATAATGACACACCTGGCTTGAGTGACATTGAATTATGCAAATCATAATATCTTATATAGGAAATGTAGGAGAAAAACCTCATAAATCATTATAGATCATCATAGGCAACTTCACTTACCACATAAAAACTTGGAGTGACTCGGTATTTCAATAAACATGACTCTTATGGACAGGGGAGTTTTCTATAACCGACAACCCCACGTGAGCTACATGGAATACCAATATTTGAAACCCCCGTTGGCAGGAGCCTCATACTCTTTGCCAGGGAGTACGACCTTAAAACTGCAATAATCACAATCGGGCTCTCTGGCTGATAATATCATCACTAAACAACCCTACGGTGGCACATAGGTTTGTAGAAATACCAAATTACCCTCTCGATGCTATGTACTACTCCTTGACAAGCTCAGAACGCATTAGAAAATCCACCACAACATCACAAGGGTCTATCATAAAGACCAAATCAAATCTCTTTCTATCATAAAGACCAAATCAAATCTCTTTCTCATTTATCAAATCATATCAATTTGTGGATTCCTAACTCAACACATTTTAGCTCAAAATATTTTAATCTTCCTCAACATCAATAAGGTATCAATGCATTGAACCATAACCGACTCAACATTTGGAAAAGGATATGAAGACTCAATATATAATATGTTCAACAATTTAACTCATCAAAACCATCCGAAAAATACCAAGACTCGTTGCAACTTCAATATCAACATTTCTCAATTTGCCATCCAACTCTCATTTAAAGGTACTTGAGACATAAACCCATAGTAGGGATATAGAATTTCCAATATCAATAATAAATTCATAATAAGAAAATAGTGGATTATAGTATAAATCAAGGCTTAACAAATTAAATCATCATACTCTCATAATCAAATACTTTTTGGACATAATTCCATCTCCACATCATACACATATCGGATGACATAATCCCATAGCTCATGGAAAATAATATAAGATATAAATCATATTTCTAATTTATGGTAAAACATGTAAAATCTCATGTCAATGTAATTCAACAAAAATACCGGGCACAGGATCGAAAAGATAATCTTGTTCAAAGCCCCACATACCTAAAAATGGAAGATGAATATGAACTTCCGACTCTGGAACTTTATTCACGAAAATAAAGGGTGCTTCTCAAAGTCCTTAACATGATCAACTCGAATCCCAAATCAATTTGAAATTTCTACGGTTCAATCAAGAGACATAGAAGGATGAAATTTGGAGTAGTAGGGTTGGGGTTTGAGCCTTAGGAAATTTTGGAGAAAAATGATCTATTGAATGCTCTTAATGGACTTAAATCCATGGTTTATCTGGATGGATTGGAGTGGGAATAACCAAAATACCCTTAAAAATTAAATAATGTCAAATCTGTCCTTTGGTGGACTGTTTTAATAGGCTAAAGTAGATCGACCATAACCTTTTGCTCCGATGGACAAATTAGATGAAACCAATTTCATTGGAAAGAGAACTTTCAGAGGTTTCTGTTGATATATAGTAGCTCACCCAGATCATTATGTACAAGGAGTTATGATCATTTGAAGTTGACCCTAAAATTCGCCTGGCCTCAATATTTTTTTTCCTGCATATTTACTGTTCACCACTATTCACGGTTAGATCGGAATGATCATAACTCATCGCTCGAGTGTCCGTTTTGGATGATCAACATATCGTTTGAAAGCTTATTCCATTTTGGATGATCCACATATCGTTTGAAAGCTTATTCGATGCTATATGCGATGACGGGTCGCATATCTAGAAGTTCTTCACAGAAAAATTATTAATCACGATAAAGTACAGAATTCAACACATTTTCGTCCGAGATCTTAATGAAATTTTTTTTCGGGGCATCACATCATCTCCCCTTGGAAACATTCATCCTCAAATGTTGATAGGTAGGTCAAGAATACTATGAAAATGAGTATATAGAGAAAAATCATCTTGCCCAAGCATATACTCCATTCTAGATTTTTTTGGATATCGTAGAAAATACACAAGCCAAGATAAACATAGCAATAAGGATTAAATCAAAAGAGAAAAATACCTTTGACATGCTCAGGATTCGTAGGAAAGAGCTGGGGATATTTGGCGCACATATCCGCTTCGGCTTCCCAAGCAGCACTCTCCACGGATTGATTTCGCTAAAGCACTTTAACCAATGGAACTTCCTTGTTTCTTAGCCTACGAAATTGAAAGTCAAAAACCTCAACCAAAATCTCTTCATATGAAAGACTATCTTGAATACCCAAACTTTTGGAAGGATCAATCATAACAGAATCACCAATAGACTTCTTAAGCATAGAAACATGGAAATTCGAATGGACGTTAGATAACTCCGCGGGCAATTCAACCTTATATGCTACCTTCCCAATGCGATCCACAATCTTATAGGGACCAATGTAACGGGGACTTAGTTTCCCTTTCTTCCCAAATCTCTTCACCCCTTTCATGGGTGAAACTTTCAAGTACACTAAATCACCAACATAAATTCATGGTCTTTCCTCCTTACATCTGCGTATGATTTATGACGACTTTGGGCGGTTTTCAACCTTTATCGAATTAACTTAACCTTCTCCATGGCCTCGAACACCGCATCCGGTCCAGTCGCGGCAGCTTGACCAATTTTGAACCAACCAATGGGTGATCTACACCTTCTACCATACAAAGCTTCAAACGGGGCTATTCCAATAATAGCATGAAAACCGTTATTGTAGGCAAACTTGATTAATGCTAAGTGATCATCCCAACTACCTTTAAAATCAAGCACACAAGCCCTCAACATATCTTCTAAAGTTTAAATGGTCCTCTCGGCATGACCATCTATTTGCGGATAAAAAGCAAAACTTAAACGAATTTGAGTACCGAGACCCTTCTGAAAAGATTTCCAAAACTAAGAGGTAAAATGAGTACCTCTGTAAGAAATAGCCAAAGGGATTCCATGAAGTCTGATGAGTTCCCGAATATATATCCTAGCATAATCTTCAGTTGTATACAATGAATGCACAGGCAAGAAATAAGCTGATTTCGTCAGCCGATCTACAACAACCTAAATCGAATCATGGTGGCGACGAGAAGGAAGCAAACCAACTATGAAGTCCATATTCACTTCTTCCCACTTCCAAGTAGGAATGCTAAACTCTGGCATCACGCCACTGGACCTTTGATGCTCTATTTTATCCTGTTGACACGTGGAACACTTCAACATAAATTCTTCTATTTTCCTCTTCATACCGTTCCACCAATAGATTTACCACAAATCATGGTACATCTTGGTAGCACCAGGATGGATGGAGTATCGCGTACCATGTGCTTCCGCCATAATCTTCTGCTTTAAGTTATCAACATCAGGAACACATAATCTTTCTCGGAGTCTCAAAACGCCATCTCCCACTTGGGAGAAAACCTCATCCTTTTGGTCTTTAACTGACTCTTTTAACCTGACCAAGGTAGGATCCCTATCTTGCTTCTCTTTCACTTCTGAAACTAAAGAGGATTCAGAACCACTTTGCACTCCTATACTACCCTCAGCATCCCTAAACAACCTAACCCCCAATCTAGCCAAACGATGTACCTCATGGGCCAACTCCTTCCTACCAATTTCCACATGTGCTACGCTACCCATAGACTTCTGACTAAGGGCATCTGCTACTACATTGGCCTTGCTTGGGTGATATAGCACGTTCATATCATAATCTTTCAATAGTTCTAACCATCGTCTCTGCCTAAGATTCAACTCCTTTTGGGTGAACACATACTACAAGCTCTTATGGTCCATGAAGACATCGACATGGACACCATACAAATAATGTCTCCAGATTTTCAAAGCAAAAACCACGACAGCTAATTCAAGGTCATGGGTAGGATAATTCTTCTTATGAGGCTTTAGCTGCCTAGAAGCATATGCTATAACCTTGCCCTTTCGCATCAATACACAACCCAAACCGACTCTGGAAGCATCGCAATACACCACAAAACCATCAATACCATCAAGCAAAGTCAATATAGGGGCTGAAGTGAGTTGAGTCTTCAAATCCTGAAAAATCTTCTTGCAAGATTCGGACCACAGGAACTTCACTTTCTTTTGGGTCCAACGAGTCATAGGAGACGCAATAGATGAAAACCCTTCGACAAAACGACGATCATAACCAGCTAGACCCAAGAAACTTCGAATATCAGAAGGAGAAATAGGTCTAGGCCAACTCTTTATAGCCTCTATCTTTTAAGGATCAACTCTAATACCTTCAGAAGAAACAACATGACCCATGAAGGCTACAGAGTTTAGCTAGAACTCATACTTACTGAACTTAGCATACAGCCGATGAGTTCGAAGAGTTTCTAACATGATTCGGAGATGATCCGCAAGATCACCCTCACTTCGGGAGTAAATAAGAATATCATCAAGGAACACTATTACAAATAAATCCAGATATGGACGAAATACACGGTTCATAAGATCCATGAAAGTCGCTGGAGCATTAGTTAACCCGAAAAACATTACTAGAAATTCAAAATGACCGTAACGGGTTCGGAAGGTTGTCTTGGGAATATCACATTCCTTAACCTTAAGCTGGTGATAAACGGATCTGAGGTCTATCTTCGAAAAATAGCTCGCACCTTGCAATTGATCAAATAAATTATCTATTCGAGGAAGTGGATATTTATTCTTGATAGTAACTCAATTAAGCTGTCGGTAATCAATAAACATCCGCAAAGAACCATCTTTCTTATGCATAAAAAGGACAGGTGCACCCCACAGGGACACACTAGGTCTGATAAAGCTTTTGTCTAAAAGGTCTTTCAATTGCTCCTTCAACTCTTTAAGTTCCGTGGGAGCCATGCAATATGGAGGAATAGAAATAGGCTGAGTATCGGGAAAAAGATCAATCCCAAACTCTATCTCTCTATTAAGAGAAAGTCTAGGGAGATCTTTCGGAAAGATATCAAGAAACTCATTAACAACATTAATTGACTGAATGGTCGAGGTTTCAAACTTAGTGTCTTTAACCCAAACCAAATGGTGGATGCAACCCTTAGAAATCAACTTCCTAGCTTTGAGATAGGATATGAAACAACCCTTAGGAATCACTAAACTCCCGACCATTCGAGGATAGGTTCATTAGGAAACTAAAACTTGACCACACGGGCACGAAAATCAATAGACGCATAGCATGAGTGAAGCCAATCCATACCCAGAATGATATCAAAGTCAACCAGATATAGCTCAATTAAATCAGCATACATAACCTGATGAAAGACAGTAATGGGACATTTCTTATATACCCGCTTAGCAATGACAGACTCTTCTACTGGAGTAGAAACCAAAATAGGCTTAGAAATTAGTTCAGGATCCGTTTCAAAATTTGCAGCAACCAGAGGTGTCACACAAGAAAAACTCAAACCAGGGTGCATCAACACATAGATATCAAAATAGAAAACACGGAGCATACCAGTGACAATATTGGGAGAGCCCTCCTGCTCCTAATGAGGTGGTATAACATAGAAATGATTCTAGCATTGAACTCCAGTAGTACTAGATGAAGCACCCTGAGGAGGAACTGGACGAGCTACGGGAGGCGGGGCACTGGTAGCCTGACTCTGGGGATGGGCATCACGACTCCGCTGTCTGGTATACAGGTAGTCTCTAAGTATGTGGCCTAACTTGCCATAACCAAAACAGCCCCGCTGCCCCATATAACACTCCCTAAAATGGTCTTTACCACACTTAGCACATGAAGGAGGATGAGACCGGTTGCTTACACTGTCCTGAGACCTAGAAGGTACAGACCTTTTCCCAAGCTCCTGCCTGCCCCAATACACGAGCACTAGCTGAGAAAGGCGCAGGTATAAATGGACGTCTCTAAAACTAAGGGCGAATCCCCTCGGAGAATTTAGTTTGACCAGACCCTTGTTGCTCCGATACAACTCTCTTAATCCCTCTTACTCTTTCTCTTTCCTTTATCTTGTCTGACTCAATCTGTTAGGCGTGAATCATTAACCTAGGAAGGTCAATCTCCCTGTTGATCATAGCAGATCTACATCTCCGCATAACTCAACACCCCAGTTAAAAACTTGCTCATACTAGTCCTCGAGTCAGCCATCATATTGGGAGCATACTTCGATAGCTGATTAAACTTAAGACAATACTCCTTAACTGACATGAAGCCTTGTCTCAAAATAATAAACTACTCTATCTTAGTTTCCCATAACTCAATAGGAAAGAATCTATCCAAAAAAGCATCTTGGAACAATCGCCAAGTCACCGGAGTAGTATCTTCCTCTCTACCCTAATTCCATATCTGCACCCAGTCATAGGTAACATCATTCAATCGATAAGAAGCCAGCTCTACACTTTCTTCCTCGGCCATGTGCATAATCTGTGTAATTTTCTTCATTTCATCAATATACATCTGTGGGTCCTTACCTGCTCTCGACCCATGAACTCTGGTGGATTCATCCACATAAATTCACAAATTTGTGCTGCTGCTGAATTATTTTCCTACAGAGGTGGAGCATTGACCTGGGAATGGGCGGTAACTGCCTGGGCTGGCATCTAAAAAGTTGCTCCGAATTCAGAATGGGATACCATCTCATGTAATAGATCAATGGGTTGAGGTTGGTTGTTGTTTCTGTGAGCTCGACGTGGAGGCATATTTTGTCATAAGAATGCACGAATTAATAGTAGAAGGAAACAGTTGTAAGCCAAATAGACTCTTGTAGAAAGAAAGAAACATCTTTTCCTAAAACGCCCCGTAGCCTCTTGATCATAGGTGTGGCGCGCTACACACCAATGCTCAAGACTATACGTAACGCGTCTTGTCAGACTCCGTAGGACTCTTCACAACCTTAGGCTCTGATACCAAGTTTGTAACGCACTGAAATATCATCTCGAGACGTCACGCGGTGACCAAGGCTACACATAGCCCAAGCTAACCCTTTAAGACAAAATACTACCCTTGGGTTCCAACACAACAACATACACGCTATGCTAAGGATATATATATAAGTACATATCTTATCACACCACACATGGCACGGAATATTGTTAGACTGTACATATATGGAATGTCTATACACAAACCAACCCAACAATACACTAGTCTGACATAGCCTCTATATAGCAAAATTAATGAGCCATTGGCACAAACCCCCAATTGACTCAACAGACCAAAAAGATCACAAAATAACAGCACCAAAACTAGCAACTTGGTCCTCAAACCATGAGGACTCACCACTGAAGGAACGTAGATGCGGAACTCGGATATAACTGTCGCAGTTGCAGCTGAGTACCTGAACCTACATCATGGTAAGAATGTAGCCCATAGAGAAATATGTGGGTCAGCACAAGATACGTACTGAGTATGTGGGGGCGCATGGAAAATATAAATAATATCATAAATTTCGTAAAAATGTACATATGGACCATAATGACACACCTGGCTTGAGTGACATTGAATTATGCAACTTATAACATCTTATATAGGAAATGTAGGATAAAAACCTCATAAATCATTATAGATCATTATAGGCAACTTGAATTACCATATCAAAACTCAGAGTGACTCGGTATTTCAATTTACATGACTCTTATGGATAGAGGAGTTTCCTATAACCGACAACCCCACGTGAGCTACGTGGAATACCAACGTTTGAAACCTCTCGATAAGAAGCCAGCACCACACTTTCTTCCTCGGCCATGTGTATAATCTGTGAAATTTTCATCATTTCATCAGCATACATCAGTGGGTCCTTACCTGCTCTCGACCCATGAACTCTGGTGGATTCATCCACATAAAGGCATAAATTCGTGCTGCTGCTGAATTATTTTCCTGCAGAGGTAGAGCGTTGACTTGAGTATTGGCAGTAACTGCTTGGGCTGGCATCTAAAAAGTTGCTCAAAATTAAGAATGGGATACCATCTCATGTAATGGATCAATGGGTCGAGGTTGGTTGTTGTTTCTGTGAGCTCGACGTGGAGGCATTTTCTGTCATAAGAATGCACGAATTAATAAAAGAAGGAAACGGTTGTAAGAATAATAGACTCTTGTAGAAAGAAAGAAACAACTTTTCCTAAAACGCCCTGTAGCCTATTGATCATAGGTGTGGCGCGCTACACACCAATGCTCAAGACTCTACGTAACGCGTCTTCTCAGACTCCGTAGGACTCTTCACAACCTTAGGCTCTGATACCAAGTTTGTAACGCCCTGAAATATCATCTCGAGACGTCACGCGGTGACCAAGGCTACTCATAGCCCAAGCTAACCCTTTAAGAAAAAATACTACGCTTGGGTTCCAACACAACAACATACACGCTATGCTAAGGATATATATATAAGTACATATCTTATCACATCACACATGGCACGGAATATTGTTAGACTGTACATATATGGAATGTCTATACACAAACCAACCCAACAATACACTAGTCTGACATAGACTCTACTTAGCAAAATTAATGAGCCATTGGAACAAACCCCCAATTGACTCAACAGACCAAAAAGATCACAAAACAACAGCACCAAAACTAGCAACTTGGTCCTCAAACCATGAGGATTCACCACTGAAGGAACGTAGATGCGAACTCGGATATCACTGTCGCAGTTGCAGCTGAGTACCTGAACCTACATCATGGTAAGAATGTAGCCCATAGAGAAATATGTGGGTCAGCACAAGATACGTACTGAGTATGTGGGGGCGTATGGAAAATATAAATAATATCATAAATTTCGTAAAAATCTACATACGGACCATAATGACACACCTGGCATGAGTGACATTCAATTATGCAACTTATAACATCTTAGATAGGAAATGTAGGATAAAAACCTCATAAATATTATAGATCATTATAGGCAACTTGAATTACCATATCAAAACTCGGAGTGACTCGGTATTTCAATTTACATGACTCTTATGGATAGAGGAGTTTTCTATAACCGACAACCCCACGTGAGCTATGTCGAATACCAACGTTTCAAACCTCCCGATAAAAAGCAAGCTCCACACTTTCTTCCTCGGCCATGTGCATAATTTGTGTAATTTTCTTCATTTTATCAATATACACTTGTGGATCCTTACCTGCTCTCGACCCATGAACTCTGGTGGATTCATCCACATAAAGTCACAAATTCGTGCTGCTGCTGAATTATTTTCCTGCAGAGGTGGAGCGTTGAC
>NC_061116.1:151480046-151515198 GCF_002878395.1 Capsicum annuum
ACAGATGCAGCAGGTTACACACAAGCTCTTACTCCTCTATCCTTGAGAACATCCACCTTACATCTACTTGCATATAATTATGGGTTGATCTCATAGGATTTATTAACTAGAATGCTGAAGTGATTAGGAGCCCTCGAACAGAAAGTGACCTATATAGAGAAGGGGGTACAACCTTGGGTGAAGAAGGAGATATAGATTAAGATGTGGAGTATGCAAACTCGATTTAATAGTTTTGAGTGGTGAATTAGCCAAAAGATGGCTGGAGTTTATTCCACATATCTAGCAAGTATGAATGAGAAATTGGTCATATTATAGGCTGCTCTAGAGGACATAGATACGAGGCTATTCCCTACTTTTCCTCTTATCAAAAAAGTTCCTATTGAGGATGTGCTATATATTTAGGGCAGAAAAGTAAAAAGAAAACTACTTATGTGGAATGTGCATAGAAAGAGAGTATATATAAGAAATATAAGGAGAGAGAGATGAGAAACAGACAAGATGGGTAGCTAACCTGAAAAAATACTAAGACCACTTGATCGAGTCTATCAGATTGGAGTCAGATATGGTAGCTTTTGAATGAGGGAGATAATGACTGCAAAGACAACATGTGTGAGTGGGAGCATGGTTTTTCCTTCAGGGATCTAGCCAGCATTGAGTGCATTAACTACTGTCTATGCCACTATTGATGTGAGTGTCTCGATATATACTAGGGTCACTATTAATGAGAGTGGGGCTTAGTATGAGGCCCCTCCTATTGAGACATCTTGATTCAGTGCCTAGTGCACCCATGTATGTCTTCATACACTATTTTTGGTATTGGAGTTATGAATTAGGTACAATTCATTGTATTTAGTTGGAGTTGGGGGTATACCACAATCGAGGGTTTTTGTTGTCGTGCTTCTTTTCTCATAAGCTGCATATCTTAGTTACAATTGGCATGTTTATTGTTTTTTTCTCATTTGTATTATTTTCGGAGATGTATTATTATGTTCAAGTAGAAAAAATAAGGAACCAAAGTATAGTTGATATATTTGGATTTGAATTTTAAGTGTTTGAAAAAATGAGAACCCTCTAAAAATTTTGTGAATTGTGTGATGTAAATATCTATGTGACAATTTTTTGAATCTTGTTATGGCATTAGGATTAGGGACAATATAATGATAGCTTAGCAATGCATGGATTTTATAGTTAGTAGTTAATAGTGTACATAGTTCCCTATGTACATTTAATCCCGAACATGTTTGATTAGTCTTTTGTAGGTTGTAGGATAGTTGGTTAGGACATGATCATAGCTAGTGTTTTAATTAGTATACTCTTAGCCTAAATGATCGAGCAAATGTGAATAAGAATCCATTGATCTCTAATTTTTGCCCATATTAACTTATTTTTTTATTTTCACCTTTTTACCTTCCCAATTGATTGCAATGAACTTCTTTTGGTCGTGGTCCCTCCTTGATACTATGCACCTCAACTTAAGAAAATTTCTTAAGTTGAGGGTGGCTATAATAGGAATGTTGATGTATGAGATAATGCTTAAACATTTGAGGATTTTAACTAAGAATAATTGTGAATTCTTACCTAAAAAAACCAACGAGTCACACACTAAGCATAGCAATTATATCAAATGGTCAATCGAATTTTTATTCAACCTTATAGAATTAAGAATTAGAAATGTTCCCCTTGATTGATTAGAAAAAGAATGAATTGGTCTTTTTTTGTACAATCATTGGACTCGAACCTCCACGCTATTTAGCACGAGATTTTAAGTCTCGAGTGACTACCATTTCACCACCAAGGCATCTTGAAAGTGAATCATATTCCATGAATATGATATCTATCTAGTGTGATGTATGGAATATATGACAAAGGTGGATCTATTGATCGGTCATGTCATATAGGCCCGAGTTGGCAACCATTAACTAAAATATGTCGATGGTTAACTCATTGACGGGCTGCGGGAATAGTTGAAGCCATACCCAATCGAAAAAAGATGTAAGAAACTTTTATCATTTTTGATTGGTGTATCTTTGATTTCGCTGTACAAGCTAATATGATAGAGAACCAACAAGAATAGAAGCAAAAGAGTTGAAATCAGAAGTAATAGAGAAAAAAGTGTGGCTGACAACATTTATTATGAGTTATTAGCCTTGTGATAAGCTATCAGATTCATCGTCATCCATAGACAGAGAATTGGTCGAAGATTAAAAAGCTGTGATGGCATTTTGTGATAGGTCGTAAAGTATTTGATAAGCCATCAAGAATGTTGTCAACCTAAGTCAACCCATGAGAACTGAAGAAGAGACTTGACGACATTTTATGATAGGTCCTCAAGGTGTTGATAGGGAATCACTTTTTGTCATCAGCGGTAGGCAGAAAATGCCAAAAGCATAAAGAAAGCTGACAACATTTATGATAAGTCGCCAGCCTCCTGATAGGCTATCACAAATGGCGTCACCTAATCTAAGGAATTTTTGAATTTTATTATTTTGTTTCCATAATTAGGGTGAACTATTAAAAGCCTTGTTTAGGGTTTTCTTAGGAGTTCCGAACCTTGAATTTTGAGAAATATACTTTGATTTTTTTCTTTAACTTCTTGACTTGAGAAAGTAATTACTTGGAAGAGATTATATTCATTATTTTAGTATTTCCTTTATGAGTTAATATGAGAATCTCTCATTTCTATTCATCTTGTGGTAAGTTTATATTTCAAAGCATGAATTTATCTAGGTGTTTCGATTATTACGTCATGAGTGGCTAAATTGCTTTAACCTGAATTATGGGATTTAGGGTTAGGTCTTGATAAGGTGTTGAGTGTTCAAGATTTGAAAGTTGGTAGGACTCCTTGATGATTCTGATGTTTTAATTATTGTTTGTAGGTTGCAAACAATAGATACCACCTACTTTGATTTGCTTCTGAAAGAAATCAAATATAGTAGGAAGTGAATTATCAACAGGGACATAGAAATACTCCGTTTAATAATTAGCACTGTAACAAGGTTGGTTAACCTAAGTTAAAATCTGGGCAGTGAATATAAATTTCCTAAGTATGAGAGGATTAGGTAATTAAATGCTTAGGTAGGTCGAGAGACATTTAAAAATAACTTCGATAAAGATAACTTATTTTCCTACCTATCATGAGAATCTTGAACCACTAATAGCATCTGTCAAGTACCAAAAGCCTTAGTGAACATAATTTTGGTTTTTTTCATAAACTCTTGATATGAACACTGAATCTAAAGTAACCAATAACTACTTCTTAAACTAAAAACCCCTTTTCTGGAAACATCCAACAATCTGTTGATTAAATCGCAAACGACATACGTTCACACCATATTCCCTGTGGGATTTGACCCCAACCTAGTTGGCTTTTATATTGACAACGATAGCTTACATTCTTATTAGAGAGGTGTAATTTGAGTGTTATCAGAAATGACACCGTTGCCAGAGAATACGGTTGTAAACTAAAGTTTGTGTGCGCAAATTGACTGTTTGTTAATTTCCCTAGTTTTACATTAATTTGTTGTTTTTGTTTATTACTGGATATTTATAGTATATGCCAAGAACCAAAAGTTTCGGTGAACCATTATTACCACTTAATCCAGAACTGCAAAGAATTGGAAGAATGGTAGAACAGTAAGAGGCTGGTAGATTAGCAGCCTTAGCTAGAGCTTAGGTGAATGTGCATAATGTCGGTCAACAAGTACGACATCAAAATCTTAAGGACAAAGATTTGGGAGATAAGGAGTTGCTGAATCCTAGTAACCCAAGGCATACAGAGCAGATAGCTACAACAGTATGGGGTAATGTTAACAAGAACCAACCATTCCAAGAAAGACAAGAGTTCTAGCCGATACAGTATGATCTCAATGATGATGATGATGGAATAGACGGAGAAGGTGCAATATTATTAGTACTATGATCCAAAACATCAATCTGAAGGGGTTTCTTGGTGGCCTTCTTGGGGATGACCTGTAACTGCATCTGGTAAATTTTGTCACTATCTATAAATCTTTTGATAAACCAGGAGTGGGCTAAAATGCTATCTAGCTGAGATTTTTCCCGTTGTCTCTTTCTGGGGAGGTAACTTTGTGGCTAAATAATATGACGCCTGATTCTATAACCCACTAGAGGCAGTTGAAAGGATCTTTCCTAGAGAGTTTTTTTCTGCCTTCCAAGAGGGTACAGTTAAGGGATGACATCAACAACTTTAGGCAGCTCCCGGATGAAGCCTTGCATGAAACTTGGGAAAGATTTAAGAAAAAGCTGACACAGTATTTGAACCATAACATGACGGACATACATTTGATGGCGACTTTGTACAGGGCTCTTAACTTGTTATAAAGACAATTATAGACAATGATGCTGGTGGTTCGTTTGTTGATCTTACATTTCCAGAGGCTTTAGAGATACTGGACAGAATGACTAAATAGAGTTGGGCATGGCATATCAGATACTCTATGATGGCCAGCCCCACTGCTTCTATGGGTATTACTGTAGAACAACGCAGAAGAGAAGAGGATCGTGACAAAGACATGGATCACCTTAAAAAATAGATGGACTTGCTAACTAAGCACTTGCTATCAAGCAAGATTGAAAATGTAAAAGCTGTGGGATCTCAGGATAGGATTGAGGCTGATGCAGATTAAAAGGCTAACTATGTTAATAATCAGGGGGTTTCCAAGGCAGTAGCCAAGGGAATCAAGGTTGGAACTTTTGTGATAAGACTGGTTGTAAAGATAGGGAGCAAGGAAATTAGAGTAATAACAATGACAGAAGTGGGCTATATGTTCCTCCTAGAAATCGTGAGACTTCTTTAACAAGTTCTGAAAAGATGTTCATGGAGGACATAATGGCTAAGTTATTGAAGGGAATGGAGGCGATAAACTCTGGTGTAACCACCAAGAAGACCGATCTAACACCCATTCATCAGTTGGTGCACTCATACTCCACCATAATCAAATAGTTGGAGAAGCAGATTAGCCAACTATTCGCAATATTCAACCAAAGAAAGAGTGGAACGTTACCAAGTGATATGGTCTAAAATCTTCAAGATGATGGATTATACATGGATATTACTACTAGAAGTGGTAAGATATTACCTGGCCCTACTATAGAAAAACAAGTACTTGATGAGTTAGTTGAGTTAAACTGGAAGAAAGTTGTCCAATGGAGTCTGAGAAGCTGGAAATTCTGATGATGCTCCAAGAAGAATTAAAGAGAAGGAGAAGGAGGTAGTGCTGAAAACTATCCCAAGACCACCATATCCCTATCCTCAATGATTGAGCAAGAAAACTGATGATGCAAAATTTAGCAAATTCACGGCAGTACTCCAAAAATTGACAATAAATGTGCCTTTGGTTGAGGCACTTGAGCAAATTCCAGGATACGGAAAGTTTATGAAAGACCTTGTGACTAAGAAATGAAAGGTCAGCCATGAGCTGAAGGAAAATCTCTTTCATTGTGGTGCTATCTCTACCAGGTCTTTAGTGTAGAAAAAGGCAGATCTGGGAGCGTTTATCATCTCGTGTACTATTGGGTCCTTAAATTTCACCAAAGGACTATGCGATTTGGGAGACAATATAAATATAATGCCACTCCCTGTGTACAAGGAACTGGTTTTGGGGGATCCTACCAGAACGAATATGAAATTGGTGATGGCAAATAGGTCTATAAAGCGGCCAATGGGTTTATTACATGATGTATTGGTAAAGGTGGCCGACTTCATTCCGCCTGCTAATTTTGTAGTCCTAGACTATGAGGTGGACTTTGAAGTGCCTATCATTTTGGGTAGACCATTCCTTGCAATTAGGAGAGTGATCATAGACATAGAGCTGAATGAGCTAAAGTTTAGGCTCAACGACAAGAAAGTAAGATTTAAAATACACTCATCCATGACACCAACAAAGGAGATAAGTGTTTTCTTAATTGTGGACATATTCTATGAAGATGGTAAAGAGGTATAAACAGGTTGTCTTGACAAAGTCTGAGTAGTCAAGATAGCTAAGTCGTGCTGCAACATTAAATCAGGAGCTGCATGGGAGGCAATCCATGACCCCCGAGATTGATCCATTCCAGGTATAATTTAACCCAAAGTTTAGATTTTCTTTGATTTTGAGTTGACGGTGTAAGGTAAATTTGTTGTAAAATTTTGTAGTCAACTAGGGGAAATACTTGTACTTGAGGCAGTTGAATTATTTTTGTGATTTTTGTACACCTCTTCAAGTGGTCGACTACTTTTAACTGAGTGATTTGCATTTAAGTGTGACCACTGTGCGTCTTTGTATGGAATTAGTTCTAGTAACATAAGAATCATTGCTAAATAGTGGCATGGACTGATTGAGTCATAGCTTTTGATATACTTGTATGTCATGTGTCTGTGAGCAACTACTTAGTTCCCTCGGTGTGCTGAAACCAGAACTTTCCCGGTTAGTCTTACCTAGGTTGAAGGATAGGGATTAGGAAAAAATCATAGGCCATTTTGATATTAGCTTACTTTAGCCTAAATGACCTTCCCTATGGGTATAATATCTCTTGATCCCTATTTTGAGCCTAATTAGTCTATTTATTTTTATGACACCTATCACCTCCCTGGTCCTCCTTGGACACTTTGGACCTTGACATAGGCAAATAGCCTAAGTTGAGGATGGCTATCATAGAGGTGCATGATATAGAATGAGTATAAAGAAAGGTAGCATAAAAGAAAATAATAAAAAGATGGGTGCAAAGGAAAAGAGCAAGAAAAACAAAGATTGTGAAAAAGATTAAGTAATTGAGAAAAGACTGCACCCATCCTAAATAAGTGAGATCAAGAAAAGAAAAGTGCGGAAAAGTTTAATGAGTGAAACATCAGAAAGCTAGTGTAGTGTCAAGGAGTATTAGTCACTTTAAATACCATCAAGTATCATAAAATTCCTAGCCTGCATTACAAACCTAAGAGAACTCCTACAGTGATCCTAGCTTACCTATTTGAAGATCGGGGTAGTGAAAATAAGGGAAATCCTATGGTACTTGGCATACACGGATTGGAACTTCGTTCTAAGAGTGAGCATTTTGATTGTCCCCATGTTTACATATATAAATACTTAGATGATAAGGGGGATTTCTTTACTGTGAGGGAATACCAGATATATTAATAGTTGCTAACTTATCTGGAGAGTGTAATACTGGTATATGCATGGTTAATGTAGTTGAATTAATGTCATAGACTAATGTCTATGTGTTGCAATGGTGTTCTTCATTGTACTTGAAATAACTGACCTAGGAGATAGTGAATGTGTTTTGAGATAATGTGAATGATTGACTTCCAAATGTGCCTTGTATTCTCTAAGTTGTGTTGAGTTGCTTGAGCATAAACAATTATTTTAAGTTGAGGGTGTTGATGTGTTAGCTAATGCTAACACATTTGAGGCTTTTAACTAAGAATAATTGCAAAGTCTTAAGCAACCTTTTTTGTTTTCCATTGGTTTATGTTTGATTTTGCAGTAGAATCTAATATGATAGAGAACCAAGAAGAATGGAAGCAAAGGAGATAAAATCAAAAGTAGATAGAGGCAAAAGTATGGCTGACGACATTTCTGATAAGTCGTCAGCCTTAAGATAAGCTATCAGATTCATCGTCAGCCATAGACAGAGAATTGGCCTAAGATTGAAAGCTATGACGATATTTTGCGATAGGTCATCAAGGATCTGATAAGCCATCAAGAATGCCGTCAACCTAAGGCAACACATAAGAATTGAAGAAGAGACTTGACGACATTTTGTGATTGGTCATGAAAGAGCTGATAGGGCATCACTTTTTGTCGTCAGTGGTAGGCATCAAGCACCAAAATCATAAAGGAAGCTGATGATATTTGTGATATGTCGTCAACATCCTGATAGGTTATCATAAATGGCATCACCTAATCTAAAGAATTTTTGAATTTTATTATTTTGTTTCCATAATTAGGGTGAACTATTTAAAACCTTGTTTAGGGTTTTCTTAGGAGTTTCGGACCTTGAGTTTTGAGCAATATACTTTGATTTTTTTTCTTTAACTTCTTGGCTTAAGAAAGCAATTACTTGGAAGAGATTATATTCATTATTTTAGGATTTCCTTTGTGAGTTAATTTGAGAATCTCTAGTTTCTATTCATCTTGTGGTAAGTTTATCTTTCAAAGCATGAATTCATCTAGTTGTTTCAATTATTATGTCATGAGCGGATAAATTCCTTTAACCTGAATTATGGGATCTAGGGTTAGGTCTTTATAAGGTGTTGAGTGTTCAAGATTGGAAAGGTGGTAGGACTCCTTGATGATTCTGATGTTTTAATTATTGTCTGTTGGTTGCAAATAATAGATACCACCTGCTTTGATATGCTTGAGAAAGAAATCAAATATAGTAGGAAGTGAATTATCAACAGGGACTTGGAAATACTCCATTTAATTATCTGCGCTGTAACAGGGTTGGTTAACCTAAGGTAAAATCTGGGCAGTGAATATAAATTCTGTAAGTCTGAGAGGATTAGGTAATTAAATGCTTAGGTAGGTTAAGAGATATTTAAGCATAACTTCGATAAAGATAACTTGTTGTCCTACCTACCGTGAGAATCTTGTACCACTAGTAGCATCTGTCAAGTACTAAAAGCCCTAGTGAACATAATTCTTGTTTTTTGTCATAAACTCTTGATTACGAACACTGAATCTAAAGTAACCAACAATTACTTGTTAAACTAAAAAAACCCCTTTCTGAAAATATCCAACTATCCGTTGATTAAATCATAAACGACTTACAATCATACTATATTCCCTGTGGTTGTGAAATAAAAGAGAAGAATAATAAAAATTGAAAAGAAAAAGAAACAAATGAGAAGTAAATAAATGAAAACCACACCAAATCTGAAAAATCGACAAAGGAGAAAAAGAAAAAAAAAAGAAAAAAAGAATGGTGGAGAAGTGGTACCTAAAATGTAAGTGTAGTATCGATGAGGATGAGCCACGATATCCCAAATGTACCATACCAGCCCTAAACCTACATTACAATTGTAGTAAGTACTGTAGTGATCCTAATCCAAATTTCCAAGAATCTAAGGTATAGAAAATAAGGGCAAGCCTATAGTCTTTTATGCAAATTTATTGGAACTTATTTGTGAGTGTGAATATCTTGGCATAGCCGCTGTATTAACATGCATGATGATATAGTGAGAGTTGGGACTTTTTTTCTGTTAGGGTACATGGGTGGTGATGTTAACAACTTATCTGTTTGGGTAGTGTAAATTCTTATTCACTTGGTTGTTTGCTGCCAATGTAATATCATTACATCATTCCTTCGTGTCATACCAGTGTGCTACATGTATCCATGAAGTGGTTTTGAAAGGTTGAAAATAGGAGGGATAATAGTTTTGAGCTAAAATACCGTTGCCTACCTAGGTGCCTTAGGTTCTTTTAAATAAGCATCGTGTGTTATTTTTTTATGTGTTAGTTACCTGAGGACTTATAAACATTCTAAGTTAAGGGTATTGATGAGCTATGAATTCATGGCACTTTCAATGTTTAAATAAGGGAGTTATGTAAGTACTTAGGTCCTTTTGTTAGATGTGACGTGTTTTTATGTTTGTTTCGTAGGAGAACAGGGTCGAAATTGAGTAGAAATGGAAAAAGAAGGAAAAGCATGAAAAGAAGAGGTTTTTCCTTGGACAATCAGTCATTGAATTACACTACAACTTTTCATCTAAGTCATCACCTGATCGGTGAAGGATTAGAAGACAATAAATAAAGTATACATTGGCTATGACTCATTGTGACCCTCATTTTGAGCATATACATTAAAGTTCTAAAGATTGAAAAAGATATTGGAGAGGATACGATTTAGGAAATCATTTGTCTTCTGGCTTGATGAGTCATCACCAGTTGCATTGAAGCCCAGGGTACGAAGGTGACAATGAGTCATTGTCGGTCAAGACAACTCATTGTCCAAGGTATTAACACTACCAACCTTATTTTCCTACTTTATTTTGGATAGGAATTTTAGGTTTTCAAATTTAATTATAGTTATCACATTGATGTTTTATTATAAGTTTATGCACTTTACATACTTACAACATTATATTGAGTTATATGATACACTTTTGATCTTCAAACTCTTATTCTTGACTTTTAGGGTTTGATATTAATTTGAGATTTTTTTTTCATTTTTAATTCTTTGTGAGATCATTCATATGCTTTAAATTATGAATTATATATGTCATCTTGCAATCATGAGTAGATAAACCCCTATAACTACGATGTGGGAACCCTGATGGAGTAACAATGTAGAGGAAATGCAATGTCTTTCTTGATTGGTATTCTTACAAGTATTATGGTGTTCTTCATATTAACTATTCTCTTAGCGAATGTGGATGTTAAGAACATTACTGTATTAGATACTAAATTGAGAGAGAGATTTAGATTAGGAAAAGAGGATCACAACAGTAATTTGAAGCTACCAACCTTCATCTAATTAACTTAATATCAAGATGAGATGTTTAATTTATGATCTAGGACAAGGGTTAGTAATGCTACACTCTTATACCAAGAGGTGATGAGTGAAATTCACAAAATAGTGTCGAGAGATAGATGGTGATACATAACTTTTTAGATTCTGCATGCAAGGCACCCAATAGTTTCACAAGCACGATAAGTCTGCGGAGTTAGGAAGTTGGGGGGAACATAATCCTAGTTATGGGGATTTAGCAGCTCACAAATGTAAGAACACATATATAATTTATAATTTAAAGCATATGAATGATCACACATAGAATAAAGAACGAAAACCAAAATATCAAATTAATATCAAACCCTAAAAGTCAAGAACAAGATTTCCAAGATGAAAAGTGTATCGCAGAACTCAAAATAATGTTGTAAGTATGTTAAATGTGTAAGTTAATAATAAAACATCAATGTCGTATTTATAGTTACATACAAAAAATGAAAAATACTATTCAAAATAAAGTAGGAAAATAAGGTTGGCAGTGGTTACGCTCATACAAAGAGTCATCTAGACTGACGACAACTCGTTGTCAACACCATATCATTGGCTTCAATGCAACTGGTGATGACTCATCAGGTTACTAGATAAGTAATTGCCTAATTAGTAGCCTTTCTAGTAACTTTTTCAATCCTTACAACTTTACTCCATATGCTCACAATGAGGGTAACTATGAGTCGTAGTCCGACTCTACGAGTCAATGCCAATGTATATTCTTTATCTTCTAATCCTTCATTGGTTAGGAGATGATTTGGATGATGATTCATAGTGTCAGTAAATGACTCATTGTCCAAGGATAAAACTCCTCTTTTTGTGTTTCTTCTTATTTTTACCATTTTACTCACTTTTGACCATGTTTTCCTGCAAAACAAACCCCAAAATACATCACATCTGACAAAAGGACCTAAGTTCTTGCATAATTCCCTTGTTTTAAGCATCAAAAGAAACATAAGATCATGGAACATCACACATAAGCCCCTAATCGGGCACATAAACAGTTGTTGTTAATTAAGTTCATAAATACGTTCACATAAGCACCACACGAAAAATCACAAATAAACAACAATCCCAACATCAATATATCGTGGAACTATCCGAACCTAGTTTGTTTCATGCACAAAGTCTCATACAACTAATACAAGTTTGTTTATACTCTAAGTTTGTACTAAACTACAATTTTTTCATAAAAAAGGTATGAATACCTTACTATTCTCTCAAAAGTAACAAAGTCTGATAAAAGATCATTGTGCAGGTAATACCTATCAATTATTATAGAATACCAAGTTATCTATTTACAATCCATCCTAGAGAAACTTAAAAGTAGAAAAACTAACTAGAATAGACATTTATCAAAATACAATCAATCAAAGACTTCGACATCCATAGAGATGCTCTCCATATCACCTAAGAGGGACCCCCAAATCTAAACAAAACACAAAAAGACATACAAATAGTCATATATAACATAAACACTTTCGAAAAAAATCAAGGTACATATGAACTTGCCTTAAATAAAGATTCATAAGTTCCTCACATTATTAAAAGCCTTAATCGTAAGCTAGTATCACTTACATCAACATCAAACACGTCTAATCTACTCAAAAATGACATCTACAAGTCAAAAGAAAGTTAATGATACCCATATTTACTCTATTTAAGATGGGTCTAGAACCTGTTTGAAAAATGAGTCCAAAAGCGAAAAGGGTAAAATGAAAATTTATTTAAAAATAATGTTTCCCATGTAAGGAGGCTATATTTTAAAACTGAAGAAAAAAGAGTTGAAATTCAACTTTAAATCAAAGAAAAATGAATTTACACTTTGTTGGGTAAAATCCCCAATCACATATTTAGAATCATGGATTAGAAGATGTTTTGAGGATGGAATCAATGGAAATGGTAAATATAAGATCAAGAAACTTACACACAGAAGCAGTCTCAAGTGATATCTTGAAATCGCATTGAGCTCCCAAAGGTGAAATATGGTGAAAATAGGGTTTTGGATTGAGATGGGGATTTAATTCTGTTAAGGTAAGAAATGGCCTTCGTCAATAAAGACCTTTGGTTCACAAATGCAAAGGTTAACCCTAACCAAACTCTGCGATCATATAAAAGAACATCAAGAACGCGATAAAGAAACAGACCCCACCCACTATTGACTTGTTGCAATTGTGAAACCCACCATTGCCATCACAAGAAAGGTAAAACCTGCTCTTCTCAAATGTAATATGGTTACTGCAAATACAAAGAAAGGTAAAAACTACTTTAAAATCAAAATGGAGGAGTTGACAATTGTGATGGAAAAGGGTCATATGCACCAACAACTACGACATCAGTAAAATATAAAGGCTCAAATCTTTTGAAAAGACCCTCAAAATTTGATCAAGACCCAGAAAAATCAGCCTATAATAATAGTAGCCTACTTTTAATATTTCAGACTCAATGAAGATGTCAGATTTTAAAGAAGGATTGATTTCAAAAAATTAAACCTACGATGCCTTTTTACTAAATTTCAAGTAAAGGGTCGAAATGAGATATAAAGGTCCTAAGATCAAACCAACCACGATACTAACCCAAATTCAATATTTTGGATCTATTGGAATAGTCTAAATTGCAATTTGGAACTTGAATCAATAAATGTTGACTAAAGACAACTTTTAGCTCTTAAAGCCTTAAAGTAACCTCAAACTCACCCAAAAACTTCTTGGAGACCTAGGGAATCATGCCAACCATCCCCACTCCCCAAATCAAAATGTTGCAGTTATGGGGAAGGACATAATGGTCAAAATATAGAAATTTCTTAATTTCACTACGAGGGTTATTACAACAACAAGATTCACAAAAGTCCCCACACAAGCAATACGAAAATAACAAAAATCATCAATAACAATATATTACAAAACTACTGGGCCTAGCTTTTCATACCATAAATCTCATCCATTATTATATTGTCATTTATACTCCAAATGTTTACTAAACCTCATCTATTTTATAACAACCTAATAATAACCTAACTATCCTTTAAAAAGTAACCAAGTCAAATACAAGCTCATAATATTGGTAACCTCTATCAATTATTGAAGAACACCAAGATATTCATTTGTAATCTTTTCTAGAGATACATACAAATAACAAACTAAATAGAATATGAATTTAAATAAATACAATCATTCAAAGACTTTATACCCATGGAGATGCTTGCTCTATCGCTTAAGTGAGACACCCAATCCTAAATGAAACACAAAATACAAAGAAACAAGCATACAACATATAAATACTTTGGAAAAAGTCAAGGTACATCTCAACTTTCCTTAAATAAAGATCTACAAGTTCAAACACCATCCAAAGACTCAACCTAAAGCTCAACTCCATTGAATCAATACCAAATATGTCTAATCTACCCAAAAAACACATATGTTTGTCAAAAGAAAGATAATGATTCCCATATTGACCCTATTTAAGATGGGTCTAAAACAAGTTTGTAAAACTAGAATTTAAAAAAAAATACATTCTCTAAGTTTATTGAAGTCTATAGTTTAAAATGCATGAAAAATAATTTAAAAACAAAGCAAAATAAAAGAAAAACAATTTAAAAAAAAATCCTCAAAACCCATTTTGAAACAAAGATTAAAGAATGATTTTGATGATATAAATTAACTAAAGTAAAGGTATTAAAATTTTGGATCTTACCCAAGATAAAATGGTAAAGAGAACCCTAAAATTTTCCCAAACCCAAAGTTTAAAGTCCAAAAATGATAAAATATTATGAAAATGGCTTATATAAAGCAGTATTAGGCTACTTAAGTGGCATCATTTAAGCATGGCCTTGTTGATAAAGTGGTCTTGGGCTGCTAAATAGTTTCGTCTTAAGTGATCCTTGGACGTTTAAGTAGTTGCACCAGATATCAATAATTTTTTATTTTGGTATAAGTCTACCAAGCTCCGAACGGACCCTCGAAATTCATCCTGGGCCCAATAAAATAAACTATGTATGATACCCGGCTGATTTTAATATTCTAAACATAATGGAGATGTTTGATTTTTAAAAATAGATTATTTTCAAAAAATTAAACCCTGAAACATCTAGGCTTTAGACCCTTAGAAAAATCCCATGGTTGATGTTTTGGGCAAGGTACTACTCAAGGGTACTAGTCATACCCTTTGATAAAACTTAGGGTCCTTTTACTCATATGTTAGGCAGTGTAGTGGGGGTCACATTCTATAAAAGGTACAATTTAGCCACTCCCATTTCGTATTTTAGGGTATACGTCCTCTGTTGCCTAGTCGTATGATCTCTTATGCTTAGCCTAGTTAAATCTATCCAAGGTACGAATCAAGTTAAGGTTTAGGGTACCATTCATATCCTATGGTATGATTTAGCTTAGCATAGTCATATGTTGAACAATTTAAGGGTCCATGTTGAAGTCTATGGTACGAGTGAGGATACCACTCATACCCTAAGGTACGGCTTAGATGTGGAACTTATACCCTCTTGGGTGCAACTTTTAGCTTTTAAGCTAAGGGTATTTTATACATTTCACACCCCTCAACTCTTAAAACATTTGGACATTTATTCTTCATGTATACAAGTTCAAAAACATTTCAAAACACTCAAAAACTTTTTTGACAAGATTTGAGGCTAGGGTTTGAAGTGTATCCATCTATAAGATAACGGGGACAAGAATCTTTCTGTGAATCATTTTGTATAAGGCATGTGACTCTTTCTATATTATTATTTCTCAAATATCTTGTTATATAATCATTGTTTATGAATCTTTAATGGTGATTTTTAAACAAATATTGAGGGCTTTGATGTATTGTGATAGGTAATGTTTACACTTGTTTAAAATTATGTTTATACATGTTTTGGGTGATGATTGACATATATGGGTGCTTATTGATTGTGTTTTAACAAGTGGGTCATGATTAACCCTAACATTAATTGTTTTTACTTAGGTTTTGGTCAAAGTAAAGGTATTCCCTCAAGGTGTTTGTTAAAATGTCTACTAGAAAAAACTAGACACATGTTGATGGTGATTTGAACAATGGTAATGTTTTAATGAGTAAGAATGATTGATAAAAGGCCTAGTAAAGGCCTTGTTGGCCCATTAATGAGTTAGTTAGTGACCTTGGTGGTTGGTTTGGTTGAAAAGGGGTTTGATTCCCTACGCATGAGATTGAATAATGTTTAAACAAAAGTTTGGTGTTAGAATGCTAATAAATGGTTTGATAATGATCTTGATGACCACAACTTGACTTTAATAGTAGTTAAAACTAAGGCAATGGCCTATTAAGGTAATTTATTGATAAATAGTTCATAAGGATCTTGTGGTCATGTATGGTTTTGAATTATGGCTTTGATGACTTCAAATGGATAAGTGGGTTAAAGTCCTTAAATATTGAATTGATTAGATATGAATATATGGACAAAGGGTTAGAGTCCACTTGCGTAGTAAGATAGATTGTGGTTAGTCCACAAGTTTGATAAATGTCTAGTGGTTAGAATCTAATTATCTAACAAAATATCTTGTGGTTAGAGTCTACTTCCCTAGCAAAAGGATTGAGGTTAGAGTCCACTAGCATAGATGTCTTGGGGTTAGAGTCCTCTTGCTTGATATAACCTATGCAGGTAGAAGGTTAAAGTCATCCACTTTATAATTCATGATTGGGTGCTTTGAAATGCATGTTATGGACTTGTTATCATTAAACACTTGATGGATCTATATATATCTACATGTCAATGTGTATCAATGTGGTAGCTTATGATGGTTTAACTTGGTATTGAATAGTAACTCTATTTTATCCTTATCCTTGAGTTACATGCTAGTGCTCTAACCGCTAGCCATCTCTGGACACTATGTCCCCATGCGACACAGGAGCTAGAGCATTTTCTTCTTTTTTTGCACAGTAACCAGGTGCTCAAGAAGATTGTGTGTTGATTTGAAGTAGTGAGCTTCAATAATTTGGAAGGTATACATTTCATATTCTTTTTATCTTATGTCATAGAGTTGTATCAGACTCATTTTTGGGCTATTTTTGGATGCATGTCCTAACATATTATAGACATCAAATTGGTAAAGTCTTGTGGATGACTGTTGACTTGGGTATGTTGTATAGCATATTGACATTAATAGTTGGATTAGTCATTTCTTAAGTAAAGATTGCTAGTCTTGTTCTTGCTATTTTGTTATATGTTTGGGGTTCATCCGAATTTGTACATTAATGTGATGGTTATATTAGGTTAATGGTGAAGTCTATGGTTCTTGTTAGGATTGATATGCCCATACGACAAGGCCTAGTTAGGGTTATGTCAAGTTGGTATTTGAGCTAAGTTCATGGTTAGTTGGGTGTCCATTAAGCCATGTCAATGATTCTCTCTTTTATGGGGTGTAGTGAGCCATACATATACGAGAGAGGCTACACAACATTTTAGAATGATTCACTTTTTTATTTTCTTATTTCAAGCTAGAGTTTAAGGTTGTTAATCCTTTTGATTTTTGTTTTCTCATGTTTCAAATCATTCTTCCAAAATATTTGAAGTTCCTTCAAACCTTCCATCCCTAATCGGATTGATATTGATGGGACTTGCTCTACTCATGGACTCCATAATCGATCTAGGGCTCCAGTACCTAATGGTACATGAGTTCCACCGGTTCCCTCTAGTCCTCCTCCTATTTCTCAGACCGATGTATTGAATGTTATGTTTCATTAGTTGATTCATATGATAACTCGGTTTGTATTTTCTGAGGCTGCATATGGTGCATCTTCTGCTCTATCTTCTCAAGCCATACGAGTTGGCCAGTTTATGAGGTTGGGTCCTCCGACCTTTACCAGTGTTAAGGTAGAGGAAGATCCCCAAGGTTATCTGGATGAGATGGAAAAGAATATCAGATTTATGCATACCACTAATGTGGAATGCCTGGAGTTTGCATTCAATCGATTAAAAAACATGGTGTACCAATGGTACGAGAAGTGGAAATGGACAATGGGTGATGTTGAAGAGTCATATTAGTGGGAGAATTTCACTAATACTTTTCTATACCAATTTTTTCCACTAGAGTTGAGGGAAGAAAGGGTAGAGGAGATTGTTAATTTAAAAAAAGTAAAAATATTTGTCAAGGAGTTTGCCATAAAGTTTTACCAATTGTCTAGGTATGCTCCGGAGATGGTGTTGGAACTAAGGGCTCAGATGAGGAAGTTTGCCTCAGGATTGTCTCGTGAGTTGGTCCTTCATATTAAGGCGACTTATCAATCAAGAACATGTACCTCTCTAGATTGGTCGACTATATGCAATAAGTGGAGAAAGAGTAAAAGAAGTAGGTTGAGTTTTTAGAAAGGAAGGGAAAGAGATCTAGACCTTCTAAGAAAAGTGGTAGAGATGGTTATAGGTGTCCAAGAATGAAGTGGAGGAGTTCCAGTTCTTTCTCCTCGACTAGTGCTCCTTACCTAAAGCCATCAGGTCATCATTTATCTCAGTTTGATAGTGGGTTTCGAGTACAAGGTGCTAATTCTCAAATTAGTAGGGCTCAGTCGGGTCTATCCTACCCTTCTTGTAGATTTTGTGGTCAACATCATCGTGGTCAGTGTGAGAAGAGGAGGAACATAGGTTATAGATATGGTCAAATTGGGCACATGTAGTGAGAGGTGCCCCTATCTAGTGGCTTCTCGAGGCAACAGGGCCCTTATTAATACTTTGTCTACTCCTGCACCAAAGATTACTGCTGTTGCTTCTTCTTCCACTTTTGGTACCGGCACTGGCCAGAATCGTGTATATGCAGTTGCTACTTTCCAGGAGTCCGATGTGTCTCCATATGCTATTACGGATATATTGAGACCTTTCTCCCATGATGTGTATTGTTTGATTGATCCAGGGTCCACTCTCTCTTATGTGACCCTATTTGTGGCTGTGTATTTTGGTTTTGGTCTTGAGTGTTTGTCTATTCCTTTTTTGTTTCTACCATGGTAAGAGGCTCTATGGTTGTTAAAAAAGTCTATAGAGGGTGTGCGGTAGTTGTTGGTAGTAGAAAAATCTGGTAGACTTGATAGAGTTAGACATAGTTGATTTTAATGTTATTCTGGAGATGGATTGTTTGCATTCGTGCTATACTTTCTTAGATTGTCAGAATCACAAGGTCTTGTTTAATTCACTAATGAGTCGGTCATTGTATAGGAAAGGGGTTCTTTAGTGTGTAAAGGTAGGTTTATCTCATATCTTATGGTCCAAAAGTTGATTTCTAAAGGGTGTTTGAATCATTTGGTCTGAGTTAAAAGTTCTAACTCGGAAGGTCCTCTACTAGAGTCTGTTCCCGTGGTTAATGAGTTATCCATGGTCTTTCTCGATGATCTTCCTGGTATTCCTCCTGATAAGGAAATTGATTTTTGGATTGATCTTATTTCAGACAATCATCCAATTTCTATCCCTCCTTGTAGAATTGCTCTGGTGGATTTGAAAGAGCTTAAAATATAATTCAAGGGTCTCTTAGATAAAGTTTTTATTCATCCTAGTATGTCTCCTTGTGATGCTCCCATGTTGTTTGTGTGTAAGAAGGATGGTTCACTTTGAATATGCATTGACTATTGTTAGTTGAATAAGATAACCATAAAGAATAAATATCTTCTTCCTAGGATTGAAGGATCTCTTAGATAAAGTTTCATTCATCTTATTGTGTCTCTTTTTAATGCTTTTGTGTTGTTTCTGCATAAGGATGGTTTTCTTTGAATATGCATTGACTATTGTCAGTTCAATAAGGTGACCATAAAGAATAAATATCTTCTTCCTAGGATTGATAATTTGTTTGATCAGCTTCAAGGTGCAAAGTATTTCTTTAAGATTGATCTTAGGTCGGGTTATTATCAGTGTAAGATTAGGGGAGTGGATATCCCTATGACAGCCTTTAGGATCCAGTATGGTCACTATGAGTTCCTACTTATGTTTTTTGGGTTGACCAATGCCCAGACCACATTCATGGCTTTGCTGAATAGGTTTTTCTATCCATTTCTGGATTTATTTGTCATTTTCTTTATTGATGACATCTTGATCTATTCTAAGAATGAGGTGGATCATGTCGATCACCTCATTGCTATGTTACAAACCTTGAAGGATCATCATTTGTACGTCAAGTTCTCAAAGTGTAAGTTTTTGTTGAAGGCTGTGAGTTTTCTTAGTCATGTTATCTCTAGTTAAGGGATCATGGTGGATCCACAAGAGGTTGTGGCAGTTAAGAAGTGTCCTAGACCTGCGACTCCAATTAATATTTAGAGCTTCTTAGGTATAGATAGTTACTATAGGATATTTATGGAAAGTATTTTTGACTATTGATGCTCCATGGACTAAGTTGACCCAGAAGAAGGTCAAGTTCTTATGGTCGAATGCGTGTGAGGGTAGTTTTGAGCAGTTGAAAAATAAATTTACTTTGACTCTGATTTTGATCTTACACGAGGGTAATGATGATTTTGTAGTGTATTATGATGCTTTTCGTATTGAGCTTGGTTATGTATTGATGCAACATGGTAGGGTGGTCACATATGCTTCTAGGCAATTGAAAGTTCATAAGAAAACTTAGAGCTACTAGCGGTGGTGTTTGCATTGAAGATTTAGCATCACTGCCTCTATGCGGTTCATGTTGATATATTTTTTTATCATAAGAGCCTACAATATGGTTTTACTTAGAGGGAGATAAATCTAATGGAAAAGAGATTGCTTGAGCTACTAAAGAACTATGATATAAGCCTCTATTACCATCTAGGTAAAACTAACATAATTGTTGATGCTCTTAGCAGGTTATCCGTAAGGATTTTAGCTCATGTGGATGAGGATAAGAGGGAGTTGGTGAAATACGTTCAGCATTTGGATAATCTGGGAGTTCGTCTCATGGACTCTAAGGATGATGGTGTGTTTGTGCTTCTGGTATCGCAGTCATCTCTTATTTTAGAAATAAGGGAAAAGTAAATATTGGTTCCCAATTTGATGAATATTAAGAGTAATGTACGTCAACAAAAGGTTGATGATTTTGAGATTGGTGGTGGTGGTATCGTGAGGTACCAAGGTAGGTTATGTGTTCCTAATGTCGATAGATCAAGGGAAAGGATTATGGTTTAGGCTCATGGGTCTCTATATGCTTTTTATCTCAATTCTACGAAGATGTATCATGATCTTATGGAGTTTTATTGGGGGATTCATATGAAGCGAGATGTGGCTAGCTTTGTGGCTAATTGTAAGGTGTGTTAACAAGTTAAAGTTGAGCACTTGAAACCCAATAGTTTTATCTCTGGTATTCCTCAGTCCTATAGTAGAGTAGAGTTTCTCGGATGGAAATGGGAAGTGATTAATATGGATTTTGTCTTTGGTTTTCCTCAGTCTTATAATCAATGTGATTCAATTTGGGTCATTGCAGATAGAATTACCAAGTCCACTCACTTCTTATCGGGTAGGACTAGTTATTCGATGGAGGATTATGCTAAGTTATAGCTTGCGGAGATTGTGAAGTTACATGGTGATCCAGTTTCTATCATTTTGGATTGTGGTACTCCATTCTCATCGTATTTTTGGAAGTCACTTCAGAATGGTTTAGGATCTAAAGTGTACCTTTGTACTGCTTTGCACCTACGGAGAGATGGACAAGTGGAGAAGAGTATCAAAAAATGCGAAAATATGTTGCATGCTTTTGTGAATTATTATGGTGATAGTTCGTATGACCATTTGACTTTGATTGAGTTTGCTTAAATATTATTTACCACTTTAGTTTTATTATGGCTCCTTTTAAGGCATTGTATGGTAGGAGATATCAATCTTCTATAGGGTGGTAAGGGGTTGGTGAGGTTAAGTTGTTTGGCCCCAATTTTGTTCACAAGCCTTAGAAAAGGTGATGGTGATTTGTCATAGGTTAAAAGCTGCTCAAAGTTACCAAAAGTCCTATACGAATGTAAGGCGTAAGGATTTGGAGTTTAATGTTGGCGATTGGGTATTCATGAAAATATCTCCCATAAAGAGAGTAATACAGTTTGGTAAGAAGGGGAAGTTGTGCCCCCAGTATGGTGGTTCATATTTAATTTTGAATAGGGTTGGTAATATTGCCTACAAATTGGAGTTGCCATCTAGTTTGAGCTCCGTCCATCAGGTATTCCATGTGTCCATGTTGCAGAAATGTGTAGGTGATCCTTCATTAGTTTTTCCATTAAAACATGCTAGTGTTTTAGACTTTTTATCCTATGAGGAGGTCCCGATCAGAATCTTGTATTAGAAAGTTCACCGGTTACGGATGAAAGAGGTGGCTTAGGTGAATGTTCTATAGAGGAATCAAAAGTTAGAGGAAGCTACTAGAGAGGTAAAAGAGGACATAAAGTCCAAGTATATACATTTTATTTCCATTCTAAAAACTCGTCCTTGAGGTATGTGTTAATCTTCTTAATTTGATTTATATCTTTGATAGGCCATGGGTTCAAGTCCCTAAACATTGAATTGAGCAAGTGTTTAATAGATTATGGGTTCGAGTCCCAAAGTTAATTTAATGAATGGTTGAGTGATAATGATTAAGGCATGCGTCATATCCTTATTTTATGTCTTTGTTTTATAACTTGGTTAAAGGTTAGGATGATGTGTAATAATGTGTTAACACGTATTTGTGATTTCCTTCGTCTTCATTCGAGGATGAATTATCCAAGTGGAGGAGAATTTAAACATCTAGGCTTTGGACCCTTAGAAATATTCCCTTGGTTGAAGTTTCAGGGCAAGGTATGACTTAAGGGTACTAGTCGTACCCAAGGATATGACTTGGAGTCCCCTCACTCATATCTTGGGAAGTATAGTGGGGGTTACATTCTATCCAAGTTGTAGTTTAGCCTCTCCCAATTCATACGTTAGGGTATGGGTCGTATGTTGCCTAGTCATATAATGTCGTATGCTTAGCCTAGTTGAATCTATCAAAGGTACAACTCAAGGTATGGTTTAGGGTACAAATCGTACCCTAAGGTATGAGTTCTCTTAGAATGGTCATATGTTGAAAATTTTAGGGGTCCGTGGTGAAGCATAGGGTACGAGTTAGGGTACCACTCGTACCCTAGGGTACGGCTTGAGTGTGGAAATCGTATCCTTCTGGGTGCAACTTTTAGCTTTTAAGATAAGGGCATTTTAGACATTTCTCACCCCTCAACCCTTATAACCCATGACTTAAAACCTTATTTTCCCTTCATTATTCACATATACTAGTTCAAAAAATTCCAAAACACTCTTAAAAACTTCTTGAACAAGATTGGAGGCTAGGGTTCAAGAGTGTTCATCTAAAGGCTAAGGGGGTCAAGAATCTTTTTGTGAACCATCATTTATAAGGCATGTGACTCTTCCCTTATTATTATTTCTCAAATATCATATTATTTAAACATTGTTTATGAATCTTTAATTATAATTTTTGAAACAAATGTTAAGGGTTTTTATATGTAGCGATGGGTAATGTTTACTCAAGTTTAAACTTGTGTTTATACATATTTTTTGGTGATGATTATCACATGTGGGTTCTTATTGATTTTTGGTTTAACAAGTGGGTCATGAGTAACCTTTATATTGATAGTTGTCACTTGGGTTTTGGTCATGGTAAAGGTATGCTCTTAAGTTATTTGTGACAATATCTACTAGAAATAACTAGCATTATATTGATGGTGATTTGAACTAATATAATGTCTTAATGAGTATGAATGATTAATAAATGGCGTTGTGAAGGCCTTGTTGGACCTTTAATGAGTTAACTATTGACCTTGGTGCTTTGTTTGGTTAAAATGGGTTTGAGTCCTTAAGAATGAGGTTGAATTTTGTTTGAACTAAAGCTTGGTGTAAGAATGGTAATGAATGGTTTGATAAAGGTCTTGATGACCACAACTTGACTTTAATAGTAGTTGAAACTAACGTATTCGCCTATTAAGGTGATTGATTGATAAATGGTTCATAATGACCTTGTGGTCATGTATGTTGTTGAATTGTGGCCTTGATGGATTTAAATAGCTAAGTGGGTTAAATGCCTTAAATGTTGAATTGAGTGGATGTGAATGTATGGACCAAGGATTAGAGTCCTATTGTCAACTATTAATGGACACAATGGCATATGGTTAGAGTTCACTTGCATAATAAGATGGCTTGTTGTTAGAGTCCACTTGTTTGATAAGATGGCTAGTGGTTAGAGTCCACTTGTCTAACAAAATGGCTTGTGGTTAGAGTCCACTTGTCTAGTAAAAGGTTTGAGGTTAGAGTCCACTTGCATAATAAGATGGATTGGGGTTAGATTCTACTTGCTTGATATAACCTATGCAAGTTTAAGGTTAGAGTCCTCGACTTCATGCTTCATAATTGAGTGCTTTGAAATGCATACTATGGTTTTATTATCTTTTGACACTTCATGTCTCTATATATATCTACATGTCTATATTTATAAATGTATTGGCTTATGATTGTTTGATTTGGTATTTAATAATGACACTATTTTATCTTTATCCTTGAGTAACATGCTAGCAATCCAACTGCTAACCATCTTCGGACGTTGTGTCCCCATACAACACAAGGACCAAACCTCTTCTTTTTTGCTTGCGCAGTGACCAGGTGCTCGAGAAGATTGTGTGTTGACTTTAAGTGGTGAGCTTGTATACTTCGGAAGGCATACATTTCGTACTCTTTCTATCTTATATCATAGATTTGTATCAGACTTGGTTTTCGTCTATTATTGGGGGCATGTCCCGATATATTATAGACATTGAATTGGTAGAGTCTTGTGGATGACTGTGCACTTAGGTATGTGGTATAGCATGTTGACATTAAGGGTTGGATTAGATATTTCGTAAGTATTGATTACAAGTCTTGTTTCCGCTGTCTTGTCAAATCCCAGGACCCCTCTAGGACAATTTTTTAGTTTTTCAAACAAAGGATTGAAATGTGAATTAAAAGCTTGGGACCCAAACTAACCTTGCTACTAACCTAAGAATTAATATTCTGGAGCTAATGAAATTGTTAGAATCGTCATCCAAGGCTTGGATTAATAAATATTCATCGAATTCAAACTAGCCTCTTCTCAGGGTGTTCAAAAGCATAATCTGATTTAAAATACTTTTGAACAATTTATGAAATGTGCCAACCATCACCATGACTCATAATAGATATGAAGCAACCACGAAAAACAACAAAATGGTAAAAATAAAGAAATTTCTAAATTTCAATATGAGCATCATCATAGAACCCTAACTGCATAATGTTTGAATCCTACAAATACAACAATTGTTTGAAAACAAATATTATAGAAAAACCATGGTATTTTTTAGTTGTAATTTATGTTCTATCGCTATTTGCTTTTTTCTCTACTTATTACAAGTGGTTGATGAGTATTTTGTCAAGATTTAAGAAATTGTCATGGGAAGCTTAAGGTTAATATGTTGTTCTCATATCTCTATTATCATATTTTTATATTTTAGTTTTCATGTGCCATGGAAACATGGCACATTCAATGCTTAAAATAAGGAATCTATGCTTGAACTTAGGATATTTTGGTAAAATTATGTGGTTTTTATGGTCGTTAAAGGTGAAACAGGTTAACATTGGCGTTGGAGTGAAAAGATGGAAGAAAAGACTGATAAATCCAATAAACTGGTAAGGTTGTGAGTCGTTAAGGCACTATACGACTCGTAGCCATACTCATCAGTATACCAGAAGCAAGAGAAAAGTTTAGAAACAAATTTAAGTGTGACTACGACTCGTAAGAAGTTACAACAAGTCATCAGGAGAAATTGTAAATAGAGAAGAAGCTAAGGATAATATTCAAAGGTGGTCATAGAAAAACACGGCTTGTAAGATTTGATTATGACTCAACATAAAAAGTAATAAGTAGAATAGTGTCCAAAGACCTGAAAGTCTAAGGCTCAAGTAATGACGAGTGAAGATAACGAGTCATAAAGACCGGCTACAAATTGTTGTGATGAATCATATGGACAATAGAAGCTTGAAGCCCTGAAGATCAGTCATTTGAATTCTTATGATTAGCATCGTACGACTCGTAAGGAGACCTTATATGTAGACCACACGAGTCATAATGAGTGCCAACATACTTTTCCTATTCCATTTTTACTAGGACTTTTTTATTATCTTGAGATACTAAAAATACCTTAGGTTATTCCTTTATTAGGTTATACACTTTTACATTACTTTTAATACTTTAAAATACTTTGACCATTGATATTTTGTTTTCGAGGTTCTGGGTATTTATTCAATTGGAGACTTTGGATTTTCTTTCTCTCAGTATTGTGCAATTAATTACATGTGTTCTTTATTTATTATTATGGATTGTTTCATGAACATGAGTGCTTATTTTCCTTAATTAGGGTTTTGGGAACCCTGGAGGATTAGCTACGTAGAGAAAGTCGGAGATTCATCTATTCTATTGTAGTTGCATGTATCTTAATCTTTTTCATATTAATTGACCTCAGAGCTACTGTAGAAGGTTAAGGATTTCCTGTATTTGAGAACTTCTTTACACGGGAGTATGAGATTAGGAAAATCTGATTAAGATAGTAATTTGAGATTCGTGTCCGTCTCATAATTCCGTTATCTCATCTAATCAACTTAAGACTCAAAGTTATAGTTAATTTGAGGTTATTGGTAAGGGGAAATAAGAGGACATCCTGAGACTCACAAGGTAAAGGTTGAGATTTACCAATACGTTGATAAGATGGTTGACAATACATAGCTTGCCAACTTTACATGCAGCACAATAGAATAGGTGAGTTGAACACGAGAAGTTTACGGAGTTGAGAAGCCGAGGGGAACATAGTTATAGTGTTCGCCTTCTATTGTTTACACACTCAAGAATTCAAGTTCTGTTACTTGTTACTTTTTACTTTAAATTCCCCCTATTTACTTTGCTATATTTCTCATGATTTTTGGCAAGTTTTAGAGACTGTTTAACATTTACCTGTGGGTTTGACCCCAACCTGGTTTGGGTTACTATATTTAATATTAACTGCAATATACTTCTTTGGAGGCTAGTTTTTGGTGACATCGAGTTTTTGCTTCATTGTTGGGGAAGGCAATGTTAATTGTTGATTGAAGTTGGTGAATTTCATGGGTTTTATTTTCTATTCTTCATTTGGTACATGCTAGTGTATGCCAAACTCTAATATTTGAGGAAATCCCTTACTACTATTTGATCTAAAGCCTGAAAGAATTCAACAAATACAATTAAAGATGGTAGAGCAAGTTCGTGATGGTGTTCCTGCTGGAGTGAGAGACCCTCAAATTATACCTCTCCCCCACTACTGATCCACAGAATGTTACAGATAGAAAAATAGAACACTTATTAGTGGAGGCAGCCAAAAAGGCTAGGTTAGTTGAGGAGGCCACGTTAGCTCAGCAGGCAGAGTTGCTCAGACCAAGACAAGTGGTTGAGCGTCGAGATAGAGTTCAAAGAGGCAGAGATCTAGTAATTCCTACATATCGGTACCTCCAACCATATAATAAATACGAGGATATGGGGTATGTTTATCCCACAGATACTAAAGCTATTATTCCACATGCCTTACCCCCAAATGTAAAGTTTGATGTTACCAGCGCAATGATTCAACTATTGAATTTTTATGGTTTATTCTAGGGGGTAGCAACAGATGATGCGAACATGCACCTATCAAGTTTTATAAGTATATGCACATCATATACCATTCATAGGGTGGATTAGGAAGCATTGAGATTATGATTAATCCCAGTTTCACTGACTGGTGAAGCATCATTATGGCTAGAAGAACTTCATAAGGCTCATTCATAACTTCTCATAAGTTAGATAGATAGTTTTTGAATTAATTTTACCCTTTTTCAAGGATGCTGCAGTTGAAAGATGAGAGCTATAATTTTTGGTAGTTACTTCTAAAGTCTACGTATGAAGAATGATTTAGATTCAAAAATAAGTTGAGCATGGTACCTCATCACAGAATTCCAGGATAAAATTTATTAGATATATTTTATAGATCGTTAATATTAGCTCTAGGAAAATGGTAGACACAATATCCAGAGGTGCACTTATGTGTCTACGTTGGGAGATGGCCCAAGTGATGTTAGATGATATTTCTATCACTAACCAAGGATGGCATACTCAGGAGGCTAATAAAGGAGCTTGTACATATACTACTGGGGATACAAGTAACTACAGAGCTCGTGATGATATGGTAGCGCAAGAAGTTGCACAACTCATTACAAATATTGGGCTACTTTCAAAGCAATTTGCAGTAATGAAAACTAAGAAGGTGAATGTAGTGGGTACATAAAGATCTACTTTTAGAATATATGAGTCTGATATAGATAAGGAAGAAAAGTTGGATCACAAAGTGGTGGGTTTCTGAGCCAAAGGGCAATGAAATTAAGGTACAAACTATTATGGTGGTAGGTATCGAGATAAGAGGAGCGAAGAGATAGTGATTGAAGGTGCAAAGATGACTACAAAGAGAAAAATGATAGATATACCCCACTAGGTATCTGAGATACCGAGTCTAGAATGGAAAAAATGTTATCAAAATTAGTAAAAGGCTAAAAAAGTCAAGAGAGTTGTATTAAATAGATTAAGGCAGATCTATCAGGGCTAAATAAGAAGATTGAGTCTCATGCTAGTGTAATCAAATAGCTGGAGCAATAGTTTGGCAAGATGTCAACCATTTTCAATCAAAAGCAACCTGTTACTCTTCCTAGTTATACCATGTAAAACTCAGATAATAATAGCCATTTCCATGACATTACAACTCGGAGTGGCAAAAACACCAGTGATGTGCCTTTGTCCACCTTGAATAAGCCAAAGAATAATGTTGATTCTGTTGCTATTGAGGGAACACCTTATCAAAAAGTAGAGAAGTCACTCAATATTGAGGATAATATAATGGATGACAAAGGTAAGGGTAATATTGAGAAGCCTATTCTTAAAACCAATCAAAGACCTCAACCACCTTATCTTTAAAGATTGAAAAAAAAAAGGAGAGCAAATATAAATTTTTTTTATCTATGTTAAAGGAGCTGTCTATCAATATTCCACTTATAGAGACATTAGAACAAATGCCTGGTAATGCAAAGTGTATAAAGAATTTAGTTACTAAGAAGCGGATAGTCAGTTATGAGACAGCTGACAACATTCATCACTGTAGTGCTATCGCTACTAGATTATTGGTAGAGAAGAAGGAGGATCCTGGTGCTTTCACTATTCCTTGCACCATTGGATCTTTCAGCTTCACTTAGGCACTATGTGATTTGGGAGCCAATATTAATATCATGCCACTAGTTGTGTTTAAACAGTTGAGGTAGGGAGCTCCCAAACCAACCACCATGAGACTAGTAATGGTAGATCGGATGGTGAAAAAACCAGTGGTGTTCTATGTGATATATTGGTAAAGGTAGCTTCTTTTATTTTTCTTGCTGATTTTGTGATACAAGATTGTGAAATGGAATTTCAAGTTCTAATTATTTTAGCCAGACCATTCTTCACTATATGTAGCACTTTGATTTATATAGAGTAAGGACATCAGATATTTAGACTCAACAATAAGAGGGTGACATTCAATGTATACTAGTCTATGCGACAATCGAATGAGTTAAGGGTAATATTTGTGATTAATGTTTTTGATGAGGAGATGGATTCATTGTATGATCTTGATACAGTGAGTACTTTGGATGATACTTCTATGGTTGGATTTATTAAAGAAAGGTTGGGTGTTGAATCCTTAGCAGTTGTGATTAGGAACTTCGACAATGATGATATCGATGACTATAATGTGATGGTATGTGCACTTTATTGGAATGGTTTTGATAGTTTTTTTCCAAAGAAGCTTCACTTTGATCTAAAAAATTGAACAACTTGACCTGCTCGACCATCTACTGAGGAGCCACTCATCTTAGAGTTGAAGACCCTTCATTCTCATCCTTGATATGTATTTTGGGAGGTCGAAAACACTTTGTCGGTAATCATTGAGCTTACTTGATGTAGAAAGAAGTGGAAGCTTTATTATCAGTGCTACAGATATTCAAGAGGGCCATTGGATGGTCTATTAAGGATATTTTGGTTATTCCACCTAGTCTTTGTAATCATAAGATCAAACTTGAAACAATTTTTTTTTCCAATTATAGAGCATCAATGTCGACTTAATCCTCCTATGCAGAAGGTGGTAAAGAAGGAAATAGTCAAGTGGTTAGACGCTGGTGTAGTGTATCCTATTACTGATAGCAAATGCGATAGTTCGGTATAATGTGTTTCGAAGAACGGCAGTATTACTTTTGTTCCTAATGAGAAGAATGAACTAGTACAAATGAGGCTAGTCACAGGATGGAGAGTGTCTATGGATTATAGGAAACTGAATACGTGGACCCAAAAGGACCACTTCCCCAGGCCCTTTATAGGCCAGATGATCGACATACTTGAGGGTAAGGGTTGGTATTGTTTCTTAGATAGTTATTTGGGGTACAACCAAATCACTATTTCCCCCGAAGACCAAGAAAAATGACCTTCAATTGTCCTTATGGGAATTTGCATTCTGGCATATGCTATTTGGGTTATGTAATTTTCTAGCAATATTTCAGAGACGTCTGATGTCAATCATCTATGATATGGTAGAAGACACCATCGAATTATTCAAGGATGAATTTTTGGTAGATGGTGATTATTTTGATGATTACTTGGTTCACCTAGCAAATGCACTTCATAGGTATAAAGAATGCAACTTAGTACTTAATTGGGAAAAGTGCCATTTCATGGTTAAAAAAGGTGTTGTACTTGGGCACAATATTTCAAAAAGGGATATAGAGGTAGACAGAGCTAAAATTGAAGTGATCGAGAAATTACCTCAACTAATATTTGTGAAGGGTATTTGGAGTTTCTTAGGACATGTGGGGTTTTACTGGCAATTCATCAAGGATTTTTAAAAGATATCTAACCCTCTATGCAAGTTTCTTGAGAAAGGGGTAAAATTTAATTTCGAGGAATCATGCTTGAAGGATTTTGAATGTCAATTAGAAGTTGATAATGGCTTCTATCATTGTGTCCCCTGATTGGTCCTTTCCATTTAAGATTATCCGTGATGTAAGCAGAGTGGCCTTAGGTGCTTTCCTAGGTCGATGAAAATAAAAGATCCTTCAACCGAATACTATGACAGCAATGCATTAAACCATGATCAAAAGAACTACTTAGTTACTAAATAGGAGTTATTTATTGTTGTTTTTTCCTTTGAGAAATTTGAGTCTTATCTTATTGGGATTAAGGTAATAGTTTACACTGATCATGCAAAATTAAGGTACTTGATGTCGAAAAAAGATGCAAAGCCTAGATTAATTAGGTGGGATTTTTTGCTGCAAGAGTTTGATTTTGTGGTCAAGGACAGGAAAGGCGCTTAGAATCAAGTTACAGATCACTTTTCTAGACTTGAGAAGGAAACAATGAAGAAAGTTGAAGATGGGCTCGAAATTGATGATAGTTTTCTAGACAATCCTATATTGGCTGATTCTCAAGATCTAATTCCAAGGTGTGCTAACTACCTGGTGAGTGATTTTGTCTTGGAAGATCTGACCTTCCAACATTGGAAAAAGTTTGTGCATGAGGTAAGGAAGTTTATCTAGGATGATCCCTACTCATTTAAAATTTGTGCGGATGGTATGATTCGTAGATGTACCCTAAGGAAAAAATGATGATTATACTATAGGCTTTTCATGCTTCACCAGTAAGGTGTCACCATAGAGTAACCTATACAGCCCACATGATTTTGCAATATGGGTACTACTAGCATACAATATACAAGAACGCTCATGACTTTGCTTCATCCTGTGACCAATGTCAGCGTCAATCATTATAGTTAGATGATAATTAGTAATGGTTGGTCACATTTATATAATCTTCTTTCGAAGAGCCTACTTAACAAGTATAGAGTAAAGCATAAGAATGCAATGCTTTACCATCTGCAGACTAGTGGATAGGTCGAGGTGTCCTATAGAGAGATAAACTCCATTTTGGAGAAGACTGAGAATGCCTATAAGACTGATAGGTTGAAAAATTTAGACGATACATTATGGGCCTACTTAATAGCTTTCAAGACTCCCATAGGTGCTTCTCTATATCAGTTGGTGTACGGAAAGGCATGTCAGTTTCTTGTTGAACTTGAGCATAAAGCATTGTGGGCGTTGAAGAAGCTGAATTTTCACTGGCAGGATGCAACAATGGAAAATGAACAAGGTGAATGAGTTTGATTAATTCCAACTCCGACATTATGATAGTTCTGCACTTTAAAAAAAAGAAGATGAAGCTGTATCATGATTGAAAAATTGAGAAAAGAATATTTACGCAAGGTCACCAAGTATTGCTCTATAACTCAATAATTCGCTTGTTTCCAAGTAAAGTGAAGCCTAGGTGGTATGGTCCTCTCACTTTGGTGAGAGCATTTCCATATGGTGATTTAGAATTAAAGTGTATTGGTGAAGCTTCATTCAAGGTAAATGAGCAAAGAGTAAAGAACTACATGGGTAACACTAAAGAAGTTAAAGTAATTTTTCAGATAGACCTTGGTGAAGTTTGAGTCACCAAGACAACTACATCGTGTCACGATGTTAAAACAAGTGCTACATGGAAGGCAATCCATGAGGCTAGTTGATGAAGTCCGAGTATCAATCTTAGCCACATCGGGCTGCAACATTAAATCAAGCACTACATGGGACGCAACTCATATTTTGTACTTAATAAATTATGGGATAATATGTGTTCAGTGTGGAGGATTAACTATTGCAGTAGTTAGCCAAAAATTGGAGAAATAAGGTCTTACGAACACATCACAAGTCGTAACCAAATATTATGACTAGTGAGCAGGAGTCGTAAGGTCCTAGGACTCAGACCACTTCCAGGTAATTAGTGTCTAAAGTCATTATGATTCTTAGAATTTGTCATAACCACTAGTTACAATTCATCACCTTCAGTCATAATGACTCCAAACCTAGGTAAGGTCCTAAGTCTTTATGAAGGGATTATGAGACCCATGATAATCGGTGATGAGTCTTATGCATGACTTATAACCAAGCTTGACAGCTCAGGAGTCGTGGGGGCAACTCAGCCCATATTTTTATTTTAACAAAAAAGAGGCACCCAACAATTCGAAATGAATACTCCCTCTATGGGTGTAGATTTTCATGAACTACACACTACGCGTTAACTCCAAAACATCAATCAAACAATTTATTCCTCGCAAAATTTGAAAATTCATTAGAAATAGGGCCTAAAATTGTTCGAACTCAAGAATCCCAAAACCTCAACAACTCAAGTAAGTTATATGCTTCAAAGATTTATGTATTAAGATAAAATCAAAAATGATTTGTGGTTTTAGGATATCTTAAGTCAAATATGTGTATACACAAGTAACGAAACCCTATTTCTTGATAAATTATGCTACGTAACGATAATGGGAGTGAACTCAAATTTTGTGCTTTAAAAGTATATTTTTGGATGAATGTAGGGGGTAGTGAAGTGTACTAAGGTTATATAACGTTGGGGATTTAATATTGGAACCAACTTAGGCTAAAACCCCATGTTACAATGGATATGGGGCTTTTGATGACTTGTAATGACAAGTAACAAGTCGCCACAAGACTCGTAATCATTGATACCATGAAGGATTTGATGAGTGTGGGTTCTGGTATTGTTACGATTTAACCATGTGAGTCATAATTAATCCTTAAGAATTTTCTGCAGAAGTCATAATAATTGAGGCTTCTTATACATAGTACAACATGTTTCTAGTTAGGTTACGATTGTTGGTAATAAGTTTTAAACTAACATTAAGACTCATTAGGAGGACTCATAACTTAACTAGTAAATATTTACTTATCTACAATTTCTTTTATGACTCGTTCATACGAGTCATACCCACTGGTTACAACTCATACACTCTAGTCGTAAGTAGTCCAGTACATGTACACTAACACCAATGTTGCTTGTTTTTATTTTATTTTCTTAAAAACTCACTGATTGGTTGGATAAAAACAGGTACTAATGGCTCCTAAAGGTGATTCATGATCCAAGAAAAACCCAAAGAAGAACACCAATATAAAAACAACCCCTAAGGGCGTTTGTACCCAATAGCGATAATATACTCAATCTGGTTGACGAAAGGTATCCCTAAAATGATATCTTCAGTGATATCTTCGGTGATGACAAAGTCATTAACAAGGCAAATGCCATTGTTACAAATATGAGCTTTAGGGATATGGTAATGGATTTCCATTTTTTCTCCCGTGGCTGAGTAAAGACGACCCTGTCTAAAGAGTGGCTTGATGGCCACTTGAACAAGTCCAATATGCAGATAATTAAACTGATTTTTAAATCGGTTTATGTCGAGGTCATTTAAAAGTTGAATAATTTCTAAAGAATTATTGATGGCAACAGTAGACTCAGAAGTCTTAATATTATGTTTTTTTAGAAAACTAAATTTCCCGATTTGATAAATCGTGTTAAAAGACTCTTTTGGAATACTCCAGTTTTGAAGATTATTTTCGATATTAGCAATCTGAGTTGCTTTAGAAGATAAGTTGATAGTATTTTTAGTATGAACGTTGGAATTCATATTTGAAAATACTGTCTAGAGACTGACTGGGAAAGCAAAGAATTTTCACATAAGGAAGCATAAAACAGTTATCAACTATGGTTTAACTTATAATAAATTATAACAATACATCTAAGGCTTATGGGATCTAATCAAGTCTTAATGGCTTTATAACAGACTTATCTAAGTGTTATCTTAGTGACGGGACTACCAACAGGGTCGTACGCTTACCTTAGCTGAGACCACACTTTCAGGCTGACCAACGTCTAAGATCGGAGATTAATCGGTTCCTTCAAACATATTAGAGAAGACGAATACCCCATACTTATAGTAAATCCCATTATAAGACATGATATATTACAATAATTTATTATAAGTATAATCATATATGAATAAAGGCATATGCAACTTATATGAAAATAGCTTCCCCATGCTCTAGACAGATTATGTACTTAGCTGCTCATGCTGAGTACACAATCTGCCAACATGGCTTTGATACCAAAAACGGATCTAGGTTTTATAAAGAGTATAAAGAGTATAAAGATAACAACTTACAAATTTATTCAAATTTCAAAACATTACAAGAGATTGGGTAGGAGAGAATTTCTAGTATGGGGAAATTTCTGATGCCTTCTCTCATGTTACAATTTGTCTTATATAGACAAGAGAAATAAAGATTATACATCTGGAGTGTACACTTGTAAGGCTATGATTTAGCCAGGGTTATGATGTAATCTTTTCTTTTGAAAAGTAGATTCCTTTGGCTTTTGTAAAGCTGATTGGTAGCTTTTCTTGAAAGCTGTCTTGAGTGGAATGCTTTTTCTTAAAAGCAGATGAAAGCTGTCCTGAGTGGAATGCTTTTTCTTAAAAAGTAGATTCCTTTGGCTTTTTGTAAAGCTGATTGATTGCCTTTTAGAAAAGCATCTGGTCCTACGGATACCTACTAGGAATAGTAGAATGCCTCTTCAAAAAATAATTCTGGTTCTTTGAACCTCTATCTTTTGAAGGGGTCATTTCTTTATTCTTAATAGGGGTCCATATAGGCCTGAGCTATCCCTTTGGGGTTTAGCATATCCCCATTGTTGTCGCT